>NC_069661.1:204189166-204492196 GCF_027244095.1 Hemicordylus capensis
ATCAGTATGCTGATGACACCCAAATCTTTTTCTCCATGTCAATATCATCAGAAGAGGGCATAACCTCATTAAATTCCTGTCTCGAGGTAGTGATGGACAGGATGAAAGAAAATGAACTGAGACTGAATCCAGATAAGACGGAGGTACTTATTGTGCAGGGTCGGAACTCAGGAAATGATTTTCATCTGCTTGTTCTGGATGGGGTCACACTTCCATTCCCCAGAAAAAACAGGTGTGCAGTCTGTGGCTGCTTCTGGACACAGACCTGGTGTCCCAGGTTGAGGCAGTGGCCAGAAGTGCCTTTTATCAATTTCAGCTGATATGCCAGCTGTGTCCATTTCTTGAGATAAATGACCTCAGAACGGTAGTACATTAGTACCCTGTTAACTGGGCAAAGAGGCACCTTTTACCGTGGTGATTCTCTTTATTTAGCAGGGGGAGAGTAACTGGCCCTATCCACCCCCAGCACAGTACTTCCAGTGACTGTTGCTGGTGTGTGTCTTATGTTTCTTTTTAGAATGTGAGCCCTTTGGGGACAGGGAGCCATCTTATTCTCTTTGTAAACCGCCCTGAGCCATTTTTGGAAGGGCGGTATAGAAATCAAATTATTATTATTATTATTATTATTATTATTATTATTATTATTTTCTGGTCACCACCAGACTTGACTACTGCAATGTGCTCTATGTGGGGCTGCCTTTGTACATAGTCCAGAAACTGCAGTTAGTCCAGAATGCAGCAGCCAGGTTGGTCTCTGGGTCATCTCAGAGAGACCATATCACTCCTATCTTAAAAGAACTACACTGGCTACCAGTAGGTTTCCAGGCAAAATACGAGGTCTTGGTTATAACCTATAAAGCACTAAACAGCTTAGGCCCTTGGTATTTAAGCGAGCATCTTCTTTGTTATGAGCCACACTGCCCATTGAGATCATCAGGAGAGGTTCGTCTGCAGTCAGCACCAGCTCATCTGGTGGCTACTCAGGGATGGGCCTTCTCCATTGCTGCCCCGAGGCTTTGGAACACACTTCCTGCTGAAATAAGAGCCTCCCCATCTCTGGCAACATTTTAAAAGGCAGTCAAGACACATTTGTTCACCCAGGCTTTTAATTAGATACTGTTTTAATAGTTTGATATTTTTTAATAGTTTTTAAAGTTGTTTTAAATTTTAAATTGTTGTACTGTTTTAAGCTTTTTACTTGTTGTTTTTATTGTTTTGTTGTAAACCACCCAGAGACTTAAGTTTGGGGCAGTATACAAATATGTTAAATAAAATAAAAATATGTTAAATAAATAAATAAAAACGAGCACTGTGAAAGGACCATAAATGCCATGTGTTTGCAATTTTCCAAATATCGACTTACACAGCTCATTTTCTCACTTTCTACTTGGTTATTCAAAGATTCACTCAGCAGCACCATTAAATCCTGAAATACTACACAGGATATCAGCATCACCTGGAGGCTTTACACACAGGGCTTCTACCCCGAATCTACTTCAGAGGAGAGTGTGTGCATTCACATATCAGCCAAACTTACCCCAAAGTCCCATTCCACACACAAGTAGGGCTTTGTCTTGCGAATTCTAGCTTATCTCATGGTATTTCCGGGTTTTTTAAATGCTGGTTTTAAGCTACTTTTTCTGAAAATGCCAGAGTAAATAGGGAGAGGCACTGTTGTAGAATCATTAGTATGATAAAAGGGATACTCTCTTTACAGATACAGATGTAGCTCTTCAGTATTCTCCCCCTCTCCCCCCGCCCACCATTGGCTAGAAGGAAATCATGAAGGAAAACATGTGAACTTGTATCAAAAGCAAGCCCGAGAGCCGAGGGGAGGGGCTGCTTCTCAATGCCACAAGTGTACTTCAAAGTGGCTTCGCTCAACATTTACCCTGAAGCATGAAGCCATGTGTGAATTACTGCCTGGGGAATCTTCTACCAGAGAGAAAAAATGCTGCCATTCTCCTTCTACGGAGCAGCAGCTCTTCCTGAAGCAAACTAGCCACTGTGGATTTAAGAGTTCAAAGCAGAATGCATTCCTATGCCCAGATTGTGCTGTGTGGCCTGCCTCCACAGTGGGAAGACCAGTGCCAAAGGAGCATCATTTCTGTTGGAGCCAAGTGACTGGGTTGACAGGAGATGCATTTGTTGACAAGAAGGGCATGACATTTTGTGAGCAGCAGGGACCATCCTGCCTTACCAAAGACCAAGTGGCACAAAGGAAATGCACGCAGCCTTGGTAAAGAGGTGCCTCTATTGTTTTCCCAGTAGACAGTGCCAGAGCGGAGAGTATCCTAGAGACAAAGCATAAAGCTAGTTGAAAATGTACTTGCCAACACTGAAATAAAAGGAAGCAACACAATGGTTGTCGTGGAAGAAACAGCTGGGCTTCGTAGCACCAGCCTGCATCTTTCAGTTTATATTATCTGAACTATTTCATAGCGGAAAAGAAGTATTCCAAGGGAAACTTATATTTATTCACTAAAGAGCCAAACATTATTCAGTTCCTTTCCTGTTTTAGATATGTATTTTACAGCTAAAGATGGGCTAAAAGTATGTGAAACAATCCCATTAGAATAACATACATTTATAATATCCCATTCAAACAGAATATTATCTGATCAATCATTAAAACAAACCCAGTGCAATAAAATATAATCCATACACTCTGACTTTGCATTAGATTGGAGCCACAGAGAGATTAAAACTCCTAGCCCAACTACCAGGTCCAGCTCAGACAGAGCAGTCTAACAAACATGCTTTCAAAAGATGCTCAGGTGTGAACTCTGATGGTCTCCAAGAGTAGAAAACACCATTGTTGCCAAAAATCAAGGAAAGGGACCTTGCAGTTCTAATGTGGCATGTAGTTTCTATTAATTTGTTTTTATACTTAGTCACCTTTCTAGCTCATAAGAACAGCCCTGCTGGATCAGGCCCTAGGCCCATCTGGTCCAGCATCCTGTTTCACGCAGTGGCCCACCAGATGCTGCTGGAAGTTGAGGGCATGCCCTCTCTCCTGCTGTTACTCCCCTGCATCCTGCCTTTGAGGCTGGAGGTGGCCTGTAGCCCTCTGACTAGTAGCCATTGATAGACCTCTGCTCCATGAAGTTATCCAAACCCCTCTTAAAGCCACTCAGGTTGTTGGCTGTCACCACATCTTGTGACAGAGAATTCCACAAGTTGGTTATGTGTTGTGTGAAAAAGTACGTCTGTTGGTTGGTCCTAATTTCCTGGCAATTAATTTCATGGATTGACCCTTCGTTGTAGTGTTATGTGAGAGGGAGCTCAAAGGCACATAAAACAACATACAAGAATGAAACATAAAACCAATAATCCTTTGTGATTGTATGGTTTTGTTTATTCCGTTTTGTAATTACAGTAATTAATTGGTTACATTAACTCCTTATTTAATATGCAAGATAAAGCAATATTGTACTTACTCATTGGATTAAAGCAGGTGTCTCGAACTGCGGCCCTCCTGAAGATATTAATAATAATAATAATAATAATAATAATAATAAAAAAAAAAAAACACATTTGTATACTATCCAAAATACAATTCTCTGGGTAGTTTACAACAAAACAATAAAAAACATTAAAACCATTAAAATTTTAAATGTTAAAATCTTGGCCATCAATTCCCATCATCTCTGGCTAGTTGCCATTGTGAATGAGGAAGATGGAAGCTGCAGGGCTGCAGTTGCAGGGGAGTAACAGCAGGAGGAGAGAGAGCATGCCCTCAGCTTTTGCCTGGGGCTCCCCAGAGGCATCTGGTGGGCCACTGTGTGAAGCAGGATGCTGGACTAAATGGGGCTTGGGCCTGATCCAGCAGGGCTGTTCTTATGTTCTGCAGTGCTATGGGAACCGGAAGGCCACTGTTTGAGAACCCTGGATTATAGAGAAATTGCTAGCCGCCTTCTCCTCACTCAGCCTTCAGAACTGTGTACATGACACAAGCTTTTCTCTGTGCACCCATCTGCCAGATGGCCTTAGCCTTGAGAAGAAAGGAGAATGTGAAGCAGGAGCCCCTGAGACCATGACATGAGGAGAAATCCTGCTCACATGGGCAGGCACAAGTCCTAGTCCTAGGCACAGCCCAAGTCACATAATCACAGAGTCCATGGCACAGCCAATACTGCTCATTGCCAGAGAAATCCAAGTCTGACTGGAGGACTTTATAGCGCTATCAGGCCAAGGGATTGCCTAGGTGGACAAAGTCACCTTGGAGCTGAGAACACATCACAACCCAGGAAAGCTGCTCCCATGCGGCCCCAGATGACTCACTGCATGCAGCAGCAAAGCACAGCTCTAGAGCTCCCTTGTTCTAGACCTGGCAGATCCTGCCATCTTCACAGCTTTGGGCCCAGCTAGCAAATGTGCTTATCGATATATATTTTACCTTCAGAGTGTGGATAGCTTGGCTCTGACATGAGAGACATGTAAGATTTTTTTTTTACCCTTTAGGGACGCCTGGAGGCTTTACACGCAGAGTGTCTACCCCGAATCTACTTCAGAAGAGAGTGTGTGCGTTCACACATCAGCCAAACTTACCCTGAGGTCCCTTCAAGATCCTTAGACCCTCTCCACATGCAAGTCAGGCTTTGTCTTGCTAATTCTAGCTTATCTCGAGATATTTCCAGGTTTTTAAAATGCTGGTTTTACGCTACTTCTTCTGAAAACGCCAGAGTAAATAGGGAGAGGCACCAATGTAGAATCATTAGCATGATAAGAAGGATACTCTCTTTACAAATGCAGATGTAGCTCTTCAGTACTCTCTCCCTCTCCCCCGCCCTGCCCACCATTGGCTAGAAGGAAATCATGAAGGAAAACATGTGAACTTGCATCAAAAGCAAGCTCAAGAGCCGAAGGGAGGGGCTGCTTCCCTCAATGCCAAGAGTGTAATCTTGAGCGAAGGGGCTTCGCTCAAGATTTACCCCGAAGCATGAAGCCATGTGTGAATAACTCCTTGCTGTACTCTTTGAGGAAGAAACTCTTTGAGGAAGAAACTCATATCTAGGGGAACTGGTTCATGGGTCACAAGTTATTCCATCTTCCTCTTTCCTAACATTTTCTTTTCTTTATACAGACAAAAGTCAGAGAGTGCACAAATACAACGAACATGGATTATCTCCATTGCCAAAACCAAAAGTCAAGGAAGAAAGTCAAGCCAAGTGTGCCCTTCCCCTCAGAAACAATGGATACAAAGCAACAATGATCAAAGACAATGTGGGGTTAGTTTAGTACTCACAGTCGGGCAAAGTCAAAGCTCCCGAAATGACATGCCCCTCAACAGAGTCTGGGAAGTCTGCAAACTCCCATAGCAATTGCCCTCTCTGTAGCACACTCCCAAGCCGCGCCACTTGGCTTGTAGACCCCATGAAACTTTATCATGCCAGGGCCATCCAACTGCGTACACATCCCCCAAGTCACTTCCCATTCTGGTCGGTTCAGTGCTAGACAAAAGGCTTAAAGTTCTCTGTTTGACCAGGTGTGACCCACCCACTGTCTACAGTAAACAAGTCCTTTCATTGTCAACCCTACGTGAAAATATGTTTCCCAGCAAGGAATAATGATAAAGGCAGCAGCCCTGGACTAATTAGAAGCCATCCTGAAGTTCAGCCCTGTGTAATTATAGAATGGATTATGGCTTCTATTTATACACAAGTATGGGACTAATTGCCCAGAAATGATCAGAAAAGAAAAAGCATCTCAGACTATTTAATGAGGTGTTTGGAATGTATTCCATTATTTAAAAGTTGTATGTGTAACAATAAGAAAGGTTACAGTTGTTGGTGTCATATTCATTATATTTTGCACAGATGAGATTACTACTGCAGACACAAAGGACTGAATTGCAGCTCTAAGCCACAGATCTATTAGAGAAGGTCACTCAGTGTCTTCCAGAAGGTCTGTTGCTTGAGGAATGCATGATGCCTCCTTATGCAAGGAGAATATACAACAGCAATACAGAAACTCTATCTAATGGTAAAGAATTGTATACATACTGTAAAGCAGTGTTTCTCAACCCCCGGTCCCCGGACTGCTGCCGGTCCGCAGAGGGTTGAGTGCTGGTCCGTGACCTAACTGCTAGGAAGGCAGGGCTCTGAAGAGTAGACGGCGCCAGCAGGGGAGGAGCCACCGCAATCGGAGCCGGACCGTTTCTACCCGGAACCTTGTTGCCTCTGCTTGCGTTATCGGGTGGGAACGGTGACACGGCAATATTGGGGGTGCACGAGCTGGAGGCGGTGCCACTGGAGCCGGGGCAGGAAGCGGGTCGGGAGCGGTTGCGAGGATATGGCGGAGACCATTGTAAGTTGGCTTTGAAGGGGGACGCGGCAGGGGGGCGGCCAGGGGAGCCTGCCCCCTGGAGTGGGGCCCGCGAGGGGAGCGACGGAGCTTTCCCCCCTCCTTCCCCGCCCAGCGGGGGCTCATCGCATTCTTCTTTGTCATGGTGAGAGAGGCGGGGAGTCTCTCGACCGGCGCCCACTTCAACAGCGCTGCCCCTTTTTCCCTTTGGGGTCCCGCTTGGTTTCCATGCCTTGTTTGCATGCCTCCGCCTGCTGCTGACATGCCCGCCCTGGGTTTCCTTTCAGCTGCGACTGGCGCACTGACCATCTGCTCTTGTTTTCCTCTCCCGTCTCCAGACAGATTCCAGGAAGGTAGAGGAGGAAGCGGTTTTCTTAACTTTGGGTGTCAGATGTTTGGACAGGGGCCCAATTTCAGTGCTTTCTATAGGTGCTATTTTCCCATAGATACACCTCTGGGCGAGAGGGCAGTAATGTCCTTGAGCTTACTATGACGAGCAGGGTCTTCCCTTTCATTATCTCGTGAGCCACTTCTCTTTCAGTAAACTCCCCACCCTGCAACTCCCCTTTCTTGCCCCCCCCCACCTTATTGCATGTCATAGGAACATAAGAACAGCCCGGCTGGATCAGGCCCAAGGCCAATCTATTCCAACATCCTGTTTTGCACAGTGGCCCAACAGATGCTGCTGGAAGCCACAGGCAGGAGTTGAGGGAAATTTAATTTCTTGTGTGTATTTTTGATGAGTATGTAAATAAAATACAGTTTATTGTTTAACAAATTTTATTTTATGATATTATTTTAATTGTAAACTGCCCAGAGATGCAAGTTTTGGGCAGGTATAGAAGTCTGTTAAATATATAAAATAAACTTAAACTTGAAACCCCTTTACTAACTGCTGGTCCGGGAAACTGCACACAAGAATGTAGCGGTCCTTGACACTCTGCACGAATAATTTAGCAGTCCTTGACTCCAAAAAGGTTGAGAAACACTGCTGTAAAGCACTAAAATATGTTGTAATGATGCCTCTGGTCCCAATTAGATTAGCAATTATCATGGCATGTTCATATTCCAACTGGTCGTGGAACAAAGCTGCCAACAATAGAATGCTCATAGTGCAGCTACTGTAAGGGAAGAGAAAATGGTCAGTTGGGCTAGGATTAAAATCCCACACAGGCCTTAGGAACAGGAAGAGTTGATTATAGTGGTCTGAGGATTGGGAAAGTGAGTGAGATGGGCTAGGGTTAGGTAGTCTAGAAGCAAGGCAGCTGAAGGAAACGGGCAGAAGAAAGAGTAGATGGAGGAAATCAAAATCTGAGGAAAAGATACAAAGAAAGAAGTTGTCTTCTGTTGTTTGCCGTAAAGGGAGTTGGGCAGAGACAAGGGTGTTGTGTAGGAATGATTTGTACCCAAATCTGGCTGATTCGGGTGATTTGTAGACAGAACAAATCACCCCTGTGCTCAATTGCCCAGATTCAGGTACAAAACAAATCACCCCAGATTCAGACCCAAAAAATTCAGAGATTATGACCTCCATTTTGTGGCCAAAGTGGGTTGGGTGGTAGTGCCCAATGGGTTTGCCCAAAGAAATAGTTTGCCCAAAGAAATTGGGCAAAGGGGTGATTTTAAAAAAATGTTGGTACATCTTTAAGCTTTTTCCCATAGGAAATGACAGGGATTTCAGCATGCTTATAACTCCATGTGGTGGGCACCAGGGTGGCCCAGAGTGGGTTGTGGTGGATGGTAGTGCCCAATGGGTGCAAGGAAGCTACCACCCATATGTCAAAGAAATTGGGCAAAGGTGTGATCTTTTAAAGATTTTTGAAGTTCATGCGTTGTTAAGCTTTCCCCCATAGGGAATAATGGGGATTTCAGCAGCCTTATAGCTCCATGTGGGGGGCACCAGGGTGGCCCAGAGTGGGTTGTGGTGGATGGTAGTGCCCAATGGGTGCAAGGAAGCTACCACCCATATGTCAAAGAAATTGGGCAAAGGTGTGATCTTTTAAAGATTTTTGAAGTTCATGCGTTGTTAAGCTTTCCCCCATAGGGAATAATGGGGATTTCAGCAGCCTTATAGCTCCATGTGGGGGGCACCAGGGTGGCCCAGAGCAGGTTGTGGTGGGTGGTAGTGCCCAATGGGTGCAAGGAAGCTACCACCCATATGTCAAAGAAATTGGGCAACGGGGTGATTTTTAAAAGATTTTTGAAGTTCATGCATTGTTAAGCTTTTCCCCATAGAGAATAATGGGGATTTCATCAGCTTTTATTATAACTCCACCGGGGGGGCACTAGGGTGGCCCAGAGTGGGTTGTGGTAGGCGGTAGTGCTTAATGGGTGCAAGGAAGCTACCACCCATATTTCAAAGAAATTAGGCTAAGGGGTGATTTTCAATTTTTTTCTGAAGTCTGTGTGTCTTTAAGCTTTTCCCCCATAGGGAATAATGGGGAATTTCAGCAGCCCCATAAATCCACTTGAGGGGCACCAGGGTGACCCAGAGCGGGTGGTGGTGAAGTGCACATAGGGTGCCAAACACCCCCCAAATGACAAGGACATGGGGCACTGGGTTTTGTTGTTTTCAATGTCTGAGGTGCTCTGAGAGTTGATTCTCTGGTAGGAAATAAGAGTGGATTCCATGCACCCATGGGGCACTATCACACCACCACCCACTCTGGGCCACCCTTTTGCCCCCCACATGGAGCTATGGGACTGCTGAAATCCCCATCATTCCCTATGATGAAAAGCTTAAAGATGTACAAACTTCAAAAAAAAAATTAAAATATCACCCCTTTGCCCAATTTCTATGAAATATAGGTGGTAGCTTCCACCCATTGGGCATTACCACCACCTCACTCTTTTGCCCCCGTAACCCCTTTTTTGCCACAAATTGATTCGGGTTCAGATTCAGAAAATTTGGGTACAATTTGAATCTGGGGTGATTCGGGGTGGAGGCAGATTCAGACCTCAAAAAATACAGAGGTGATTCAATTTGGGTACAAATCAAAATGAAAAAATCGATTCATGCACATCCCTAGTGTTGCGTGTGCAGGGAGGAGCACAGCACAGCCTGGAGTCACCACTGCACGAAGCTGAGCAGAGCACGCTGTGGGGCTTGTATGAGTCAAAGGGCAGCTGTTGCAGTGGGTGGGAACCACAGTCTGGGACAGCGGTGGTGGGGAAAGTCAGCATTTCCACACTGCACAGGGCCTGGGACTCAAGGTGATGGTCTCAATCCACCATCCCTAAGGATGGCACTGCTTGCAGGGGTGCTGTTTCTTATTGGCAGTGGTCAAACAAGGGAGCTTGGGAGAATCAGGGAGCTTCAAGAGCTTCCACACATATTTCAGTGGAGGGGACACTGTTTTGCATCCTAAAAGAGATCTGGGACCTGGTGCGTAAACCTCTACACGTGCATTGGTGTCACTGAAATGCAGACATTTGATGGAAGTAGCTCCCATTTTGTTCAACAGGATGTACTATTTGAGTCATGTCACTGGGGCTTCAAACTGCCACAACCCCAAAAAAGCAGGACCTCACATGGGATCTCCTACCTGAGTTTTGACAACCACACTGGCCGCTTGGAAGTGGGTGGTGGGAAGGAAAGGGAATGGCAGAAGTGTGTGAGGAGGTGTTGCCATGCTCAACGTTTGCCTCAAGGAGCACCTACAGCACTGCAAGATCTCATCTGGCCAGTACATTGTCTTGCAAGGCCTACATTTGGTTTTATGAGAAGCCCTGGTTCTCTCATGAGACTGTGAGGGATGCACGGGATTATGTAAGGCAGACCAGGGTGGCAGTGAGAGGAGGAGGACATGGCTGAGAGGAGACCTCAGCTCCCAGGGAGGAGTGTGGCTAAGAGAACAAGGTCCAAGAGGAGGAGGATCTGGGTGCTTTAAACCCCCCTGCCTCCATTTTGAAGCACTGGAGGGGAAGAAAAAGGGGAACAGGCCCACACCCCAGGGCAGTCCCAGAAGGCACACATTTAGGATCGGGATGTTATGACACCTTTTATTTAGGCTTCGCAAGAATAGTTTTTAAATTTTTATTTTAAAAAACAGTCGTTCCACTTGTAGGGCAATTAGAAAAGACAGTAGTCAGATATTTCTGTCACATGGAGTAGAACCACATGTTGGCATTAGGCGCATAACTCTCTGGAGGGGATTTTCAACAATGTCTTGACCATCATTTCTCTGCACTTTGTTTAAAATGATTTTGGTTTTTTTAAAAACTACCAGAGATGAATTATTCGTGGCATCCGATATATTACTTGAAGGCACATCTCAGCTGCTTGTCATAATATGTATTTCAAGGCAAATTTGTGCTCTAATACCTTGCCTTGACGAGTGGTGTTAGTATATACAGTACTCCAAGCAGTGTTTCTGAAAGGAAATAGAAAGGATGTTTGAAACCTAAGTAAGTGTCAGTACAGGTTTTGTTGCTGTGGTGATTCTGATGGATTTCAACTATCTAAAATTTCTCTTCTGCGTACTGTCCTGCACTGCTTTCACAAAGGCATAAACTATTTTGTCTCATCTGTTTTTACATATCTGCCGCTGCAAAGCTTATGTAGTACTAGAAATGGCTTTCTATGGCATTTCATATTTTATTGATACAGTGCACAATCTCTTCATAAAGTAATCTTAAATATTGCAATGCAGTCAAGAGGCTAAGCAAAGAAAGGAGGCTTCAGCCTCTGTCCCTGGAGTTTTCTCTACATGAATGCTGGATTATCATATTTTCCTTGGATTGATTTCCTGTGAAAATACAACCGTTACTCTTCTCTATGTAGGTTTCATTACCATTAAGATGGCAACTTTTTTATTTGGCTGCGATGAAAAGACATTTGGGAGCTAGCTAGCAGGCACAATCCAGTGGATGATGTGTCAGGCAGGGCCTTGGGAAACAGTCTCCAATTACAATGATAAAATTACTGGGTTTGGTAAAATCGAAGCTTTCTGCCATTCCAAATTCTGTGACCAGTAGTATCAAATTCTCAAAGTTTGCTGGAAACAAGATTGCAAAACAGCCCTGCTGGATCAGGCCCAAGGCCTATCTAGTCCAGCATCCTGTTTCACACAGTGGCCCACCAGACTTCCATAGATGCAATCTGGTTCTTTGATCTAAACATGGAACAGCATCTAGAGCTAATATCGGAACTCAACTTCCAAACTAACCATGTAGGACTAACATTAAAGGGCACACTAGATGCAACAGCGGCAGCCACGTTGTTCACATTACAAGTGCTATAAAATAATGTGAGAAACAACTTTCTAACATTAATTCTCACAACTTTATGTTGAAAGCTTTTTTCTTACTTTCTCCGTCAATTATTTTATAGCACATACTGTAGTTGTATTTCGTTTGCATTTCTTTTAAGTGTTCCCCGTCCCTTGTTTAAGACGGTTCTCAAACGAAGCCGGGGGTTGATTTTAACATCAAAAGGGGGGCATGCTTGAGGAGAGCTGAAGCCACCTCCTCCTCCACCTTTACATCCCCCCTGCTAACTGGGCAAAGAGGCACCTTTTACCGTGGTGATTCTCTTTATTTAGCAGGGGGAGAGTAACTGGCCCTATCCACCCCCAGCACAGGACCTCCAGTGACTGTTGCTGGTGTCTATCTTATGTTTCTTTTAGGTTGTAAGCCCTTTGGGGACAGGGATCCATCTTATTTAGTTATTATTTCTCTGTGTAAACCGCCCTGAGCCATTTTTGGAAGGGCGGTATAGAAATCGAATTAATAATAATAATAATAATAATAATAATAATAATAATAATAATAATGTCCTAACCCTTCCCCCGACTCTAGTTGCAATTCCAGAAAGCTAGCCAAATAGCAAGAGAAGTACTGCTTCTCACCATTGTAGCAATGTCAGGTAAGAGGTCAAGTGGGGGGCATGCTCCCATGGAGCAAGTCACATGAACTCAGGCTTTTTCAGTTATGTCTGGGGGTGTTACCACAAAAAGCTGACATTGAAACTGAGATCATTAATCTTAGATTTGAACTTGGGGTTTCAGTGTTGGCTTAATGTCAGGTTTTTGCAGTGCCCCCCAGAGATCAGTGAAAAATCCTGAGTTCACAAGACACTCTCTGCAGGAGCATGCAACCCCCGCCAGAATATCTGGTTTTCATTTACCTGACATTGCCATGATCATGAGAAGAGGCCCTAACAAAAATTTTAAGAGGTATCGCCAACAAAGCAAGCATAGGGGGGAAATGGGGCTAGTTATTTACCATTGGCAGAGACCAGGAAATTGGGGCTGGCTCTCATAAATAGGAACAGTTGGCACAGATGGCTGGAGCCTCTGGTATAAACAAATATATTTCTAATTATATATAGTTCAATTTGCATTTTGCAGTTCTGTAATCAGAGATATATTTGTAGAATTTAGCAGTTTTCACACAACTTGAAAAATACCTCCAGGAATCAAAACAATTCAAGCATGAAGCCCAGCAAAGAGGATCTTGTCCCTGGTGATCCTTATTACCCCAAATGCTCCCAACATATACCTTATCAGAATTCCAGTCCTGATATAGCCCATTTAAAAAATCCAGTACAGGGAAAGGCAAACACTAGATAGATAGATAGATAGATAGATAGATAGATAGATAGATAGATAGATAGACAGATAGATAGATAGATAGATAGATAGATAGATAGATAGATATTTTGCATAATTTCCATATTTCCACTCCATTGGCTCTGTTGAGGCCAACCATTTGGCTCTTCCTCTCCCAGAATTTACGTCAAACAAATTGCTTCCTCAGAGGTCAATTCAACAGGTCAGAATGTAACCTGCAAGTCTTGGTATCCAAATTAGTTTATTCTTCTCTTCCCTCCTCATTCCTTTTTCCCCCCTTTATACTGTGACTACTAGGTTGTAAATCTGTGGGCAGGGCCTGGGGCATTTCTTTAACCTATGTAGAGCACCTAGGAAATTTTAGGTGCTTTACAAATAATAAATGTTTGTTTATTTATTTATTACATTTTCTATCCTGCTCTTCCTCCAAGGAGCCCAGAGTGGTGTACTACGTACTTAAGTTTCTCCTCACAACAACCTTGTGAAGTAGGTTAGGCTGAGAGAGAAGTGAATGGCCCAGAGTCACCCAGCAGGTAACATGGCTGAATGGGGATTTGAACTCGGGTCTCCCCGGTCCTAGTCCAGCACTCTAACCACGACACCATGCTGGCATGTGTAAGTATTGCTTTAAAGGTTAAGGCTGACATGCCACACAAGTGAACACATGTGGCTAGAGCACTACCTGTATCCCTGAGTGCATGTAAGCACCACCGATGGGGCTGCCCTTCAGGGCAGCAGTGCTCCACCGTAACTGCTCTGTGAATGCAGTTGTGTGACACAACACCCACTGGAAATAATGGGCATCACATCATGTCAGGCAAAACCTTTACAAAGCCATTTGCAAAAAAGTAAAAACATAAAAACAAGATCTACAGCACAGTTCTCTGTTGTGAGGCCCACAAGCCACTGGCAGCCGCACAGACCCCTGGACAGCCCCTGGCTTGCCTCTCCAAACCTTCCTGTTCCCTCAGCCATCCCACATGCACTCTCTCTCCTCACCCCCTACTGCCACATAATTGCTGCCACCACTGCAGTAGTCCAAGCTCTCTCTCTTGCTCCCCTTCACCACTGCTGCTGCCACCGCAGTAGCCCATGCTCTCTCTCTGCTCCCCTTCACCACTGCTACCACCACCGCAGTAGCCCATGCTCTCTCTCTGCTCCCCTTCACCACTGCTGCCGCCACCGCAGCCACCCATGCTCTCTCTCTTGCTCCCCTCCACCACTGCTGCTGCTACCGCAGTAGCCCATGCTCCCTCTCTTGCTCCCCTTCACCACTGCTGCCACCATCACAGTAGCCCATGCTCTCTTTCTTGCTCCCCTCCACATCATTCCCCTGCTTGCTTTCTCTCTCACACCCCACCGCTGTAGCCAGGGCCACTGCCCCCTTCTTCCCCTCTCCATTTGCAATGAGCCCACTCAGTGACTACGGCCCCCAGTGCAAAAATAGTGAAGATTACTGATCTAAGGAATAAGATTGACAGCCTTGCAAGCTTTGCAAAGAGTGTGAGCAGAAGAGCTCCATACTAAGCTTGTGAGGGTCAGATTGGTCCCAAAGGAATGCTCCAGTGGCAGTGGGAGGGAGTATTGTGCCACCCCACCAGCATCCCAATAATCTGCCACCTGAGGCAATCACCTCACCTTGCCTCATTAAAAGGCCATCCCTGAGTCTAAGTCTAGATGTCACAATGTGTGAATAATCTAAGCTAGAGATGCCTGCATTTTCATACTTGTGGAATTTCTAATCAGCAGAACCTCCACTTTGTCTGGATTAAGTTTCACCATATTAGTCCTCATCCAAACCAGAACAGCCTGTAAGCCACTAGCCAAATAAGAAGAAGTAAGAATACATTCTAGCCACAGAGGGTAGAGCTTCTGTTCAGGAATCTGTCTTTTCCTTTTGCCATTAAGAACATTTTGCTTGTTTGAGATAAAGAGGAGGACTGTGCAGAAACAAAGGCATTACATGTACATATTATTTACTTGCTCATGCTTAGCTTCTTTGCAAGGCTTTTGTTAATTATGTTTCTATTCCCAAATCCATACTTTGGAAAAGAAACATTTAAAGTGGCAGAACAGCAAAGATTCTAAACTCTGTTGTGAACTCATAATAAATAGCTGGAAAGACCCACACGTTTCGCCAAGGTCACCCACACAGAAAATAGATCAATTTTCTTCACCAACTGCATTTGTGTGCCATGTTATGAAAGAGGAGATTTCTGTCCTAGAAAGCCCCTTCCTTCCCACTGACCCATAAAGTGACTTGCTTTCTTGCCACAGGCAGTTTTTGGATTACACCCACTGTCAAACAAAGGAATTGTTTGGCACTAAGATCTGATCAGGCCTCAACTCCTCATGTAGTTTGTAATCCTTACCTCATGTGGAGTGAAAAGGTTGGAAATGATTTCCCCCTGCTCCATATGTCACGTTGGAACAAAAATGCTAATACACTCTAGGAAGACAATTCTAAGAGCATCCAGTTAAAATGCACACAAGGAGTGCTTTGTTTTTTTCCTGTATGTACTGTAGTTATATTGCTGTTGTTGACACAGTGGCATTGGAAGGGTTCAGACAAGGTATGTGTCGGTGAAAATCAGGCAAAATTCTGTTTTGAGTAGCACTGTTCCACACTTCCCATACTTAAATGGCTTAGGAGCTCTTTAGGGTTGTCGAACAACTGGTGGGCTGTGATTTTTCCATGACATTCTGAGCAGCTTGAATGAAGTATGGACATTTAAAAGAAATTTGCAATTATTCATGTACTGGAAGGGAGAATGAAATGTAGCAAAGAAGCGTGACAAATGACTGCTACTGTTTTTATCTCTTCAGAGAGAAAAGTACTCTCAACATACCTTCTCATGTGCTAATACACAGACAGACAGACACTTATCAGAGTCACATTTTGTTATAGCTTTCCAAGGCTCAAAAATACAGGTCATTGCACAAACCAGCAATGGTGCCGTAACATCCAGCATTTCAGAGATGAAAACAGAGACACCCCAAGTGCATGGGTACCTGGGTGGAGTCAACCAGACAATGACAAGTCAGGGATAGGGCCAACACAACTCATACTGAAAAATAAAGTATATACAGAGCACTTAACCCAAGTCGACAAAAGCAGGAAAGCCAAGCCAGAGATTACAAGGCAAGGCAAACAAATGGCAAACATGGATACAGTAGTGTTCTCAAGAAATGAAGCATTTATACCACATTGAGGACATTCTAGAAGACCTTTGTCCTATTTGATGTTTGAGGAATGCTAACAGGAAATTAGCCCAAGGCCTCTTAGATAGTCAGTCTCTTAAGTACAGCACAATTCCTTTTTCATCATGTCCAGGCCCATTTTATACTTGTGGGGCCCTGCAGCTTGGGGCACTGCATGCCCATATCCTTAGCTGCATCTGCAAACTGTAATCCAGGGTTATCTTTCCCTTTGCCACCACACAGTGTAGTGGAAGTGGAAAGGATTTGAAGTGTTGAGCTACAGATTTCTTTCCCTCGTAACCAGCACCACAAATCTCAGAGATGATACAAATGTGCTGTAGGCAAGTTACTATGCATGCTTATTCCACTGCCTGGGGATTATTTATTTTTCTGTGGATTTATATAGCTGATAACCCCACCGCTCTCAGATTAAAAGATCTCTGCAAGATTTTGTGGGGATTCGTACGCATTTATAGGAGTCCCAAACCAAATTTTACACTCTGCTGGTTTGTGACGTTGTGGTTTGTGAGTTTGTGACGGGCTAGTTCTTCTCTGTTTGCTCGGACATGTAATCAAGATTGCACATTATCTAAAGCCCTGTAATCATTATTATACCTGGATACAGGACCAGCTATCAGCACGCTTTGTAGGCATACCCCCTCCGGCTCGGAGATTGTCTCCTTTTGAGCTGGGAGAGGAGAGCTGGTCTTGTGGTAGCAAGCATGACTTGTTCCCATAGCTAAGCAGGGTCTGCCCTGGTTGCATATGAATGGGAGACTTGATGTGTGAGCACTGCAAGATATTCCCCTCAGGGGATGAAGCCACTCTGGGAAGAGCAGAAGGTTTCAAGTTCCCTCCTTGGCATCTCCAAGATAGGGCTGAGAGAGATTCCTGCCTGCAACCTTGGAGAAGCTGCTGCCAGTCTGTGAAGACAATACTGAGCTAGATAGACCAATGGTCTGACTCAGTATATGGCAGTTTCCTATGTTCCTGTGTTCCTATGAGCTGGAGTGCAGGCCATCGAATGTTCCAGATCATGGGGAGAAACTCTCCCTGGTTACAGTATATGCCTCTGTACACAACACTCTACCTCTGTAAACAACTCTACCTCTGACAACACTCTCCTCTTGCCTCTGTAAACCCTTTACTCAGGGAGAGGCAAGGGTGTAGCTATAGGGTGTAGTTATTGCTTGTTAGCCACCCTGAGTCCTATGGGAGTAGGGCGACATATAAATGTAACTAACTAAATAAATAAACTAAATAAATATAGAGCACATTGATGCGCCATATGTCTGTCACATGTAATCGTGTGGGGGAGGAGCATGTGCACACCACCCCCAATCAGTGCACCACCATAATCACATGGGGGGGGAACAATTCAGATGAAATGACCCTCCATGCAATCATGCGGCAAAATAGTGGTGCACAGTGTACAGACAGAGGGGTATGTGCACACACGTTTGTCCTTCACGTGGTTCCAATTCATCCAGTTTGGACAACCCATCTACTGACAAGCTGTTTGTGTTATCAGCATTTTGGAACCTTGAACGTCGTAACTCAGTTGAACAGCACTGTTGTCATCTGCCTCTGCTACTAATCCAGTGAAGATTAGCATGTGGTTGCAAAGAAGCAGCGAACAGGACTTTGAAACTTTCTTTGAAGATGTCTAACCAGAGCTCTTGTGTTCTTGGTAATTACCAGATAATGTGCAGTTAAGTAGTTATAACTATCTCATTTCTCTTACGGCTGTACAGTAATGGTGTGTTTATTGTGAAGGAAATCGGATAGGATATACATTCGTTTCATGTGCCTGTAATCATCAGGGCCACCCACGTGGGAATAATGCAACCATAGAGAAAACCAATCCATCTTTAACCCTGGAGACCACTGAAGGGCACATCTGCATAAGTCCTTTGGGAGGATCAGAAGCTCTCATCTCGCATTCATCACTGCAGGTTCCTCTGCCAGTCTGCACCACAGGTGTGTGGAGATGCCAGCAGAATGGGAAAAGAGCATACAGTCTGTGTCATCTGTGGCTCTTCTGCACATTAGTCCTCACCACTAGGGATGTGCCCAAACCACGTCAGCACCTCAGGATGGAATCGCTGAACCAGTTCAGGCGGGCACACCCGAGCCAGTCTGGTGGGGCGGGGATTGGTTCCTTTAAAAAGGAGGAAGGCAGATGCTCACCTGCCCCTCCACCACCCCACTGCTCACTGAGGACTGGTGCTGGCGTGCCAACATTGCACATAAGCTGCTGGGAACAAGGAAGCAGCCACACACAGTCTTTTGCATGCCAGCACCAGTCCCGGATGAGTGGTGGGGCAATGGTGGAGCGGGTAAGCACCTAATGTTGCTCCTTTTTAAAGGAACTGATCCTCATCCAGCCCACAGCTGCCGAACCGGCTTGTGCACCTCCCTATTCATCACACTGGAGGAGAAGGGAAGAGGCGACTTCCCACACTTCTGCTTTAGCCCTGACGTACTCAGACATGGGTGACTCCCATGCAAATGCTTTGTTTGGACATCTTTCACAGGGCTTGCTGGGAATCCTTGGGCAAAGGCCTGCACTGATTTCTACACACACACTGCACTGGGTCCCGCTTACACTCTGATAGTGCATTGGGCCCAGTTCCCCATTGGGTATATGTGTTATATACCTTTAAGGAGTCTGGAATGCTGCTTCCCGGCTCATCTCTTGCTACTCTGTGCCCATGGTTAATTGTGCATACAGCAAGTGAGTTAACATGCTCAGATGTGCAAGCAGTTGTATGCTTTGTGATCCAGTTCCAATAAAGAGATGCTGTTTTACGAATCACTTTCTCTGCGTAATGCTGACCAAGGATAACAGAATATACAGGGGCTCTATGGGCTGAAGCCACCTAATGGCACAGTAGGGAAATGGCTTGACTAGCAAGCCAGAGGTTGCCAGTTTGAATCCCCGCTGGTATGTTCCCCAGACTATGGGAAACACCTATATTGGACAGCAGCGATATAGGAAGATGCTGAAAGGCATCATTTCATACTACGTGGGAGAGGGCAATGGTAAACCCCTCCTGTATTCTACCAAAGACAACCACAGGGCTCCGTGAGCGCCAGGAGTCAACACCGACTTGACAGCACACTTTACTTTTACTATGGACTGAATGAGTACTCCTTTGGAACCACCACCCCCAGCTTACCAGGGATGGTCAATCATCAGTAATAGATGACAGTTCGTCCAGCTCTTATTGGTCTATTTACAGCCCGCCTCCCTACCTGCCTTCACTGCCCACCCCTCTATCTTCCTTCTCTGCTCACCCTCATTACCTGCCTTCTCTGCCCACCTTGGGCCTACCTAGATGGCTGCACACCTGTCGAGTCAACATGGCCTGATGAGTCACCAAGCCAGCATGATCGTGCCAGCTCGGTGATGCAGGATTGCCCTGATGCCAGCAAGACCAGGCCAGCCTGAAAAGGGACTCCCTGTTCTCCCTTCGATCGTGGCAGCTCTGCTCCATTGAACAGCGGTGGCCAGGCTGGCTCAGAGATGTCAAGTGTGGCTGGCCAACATGAATTTGGGCCATGTGCTCAGTGCAAGGAGGTGGGGAAGGTGGCTGGTGGCCCCTGGACAGCTAGGCCCCTGGGCACTCCCCCTCCCCCCGCTCTGTGGGGGCTATGCCCCTTACTCAGCAGCTGCAGTTCTGATGAGCTAATAAGCCAGACTTTAGAAATATACTAGGCTAAGAATCAGCATCTGCATACTCATATCTGGATCAAAGCATCATTCAGCAATTCCCGCAAGTCAGTGGCATGTCTCAGAAAGAAGAGGACACTTGAAGGCAGGGTTTTGCTGAGCTTAGTGTCACCTAAAGATTTAGGACAGGCCAATCGGAAAGTTAGCTTAGAAACAGAAGCTTCAGGAGAGCGGTTACATACTAAAGGTAAATAGGGCAGGGAAGGGATTTCTATCACAAGAGAAGTTTTCTCAATGGTTCTCACAAGTGAGCACTTGTCAGTGTGTAGCATCATCAGGCAAGCAGAATGAATACTGTATTCAAGGAGGCTATGTTTCCTGGGAAATGACTACCCTGTTTATTATCATGGTAATCACAGGCCACAGAGTAGATTTCACAGAGATAGTTTTAGTTTCTAGCTAGCTGGAGCATTTTCAGACAGCAAGCTTTACCGAGGGTTTACTGTGAAGCTTTACTGCAGGTTCAAAGTTGCAAAAAAAAAAAACACCCCACCCAAACCTGACACAAAAAGTGGTTTTTTTTACCCTGGATATAAATCAGGCAACACTCTAATGCGTGATGAAAAACCCTAATTGTGTGTGAAGTGCTCTCTGATAGCTCTCAGGGACTTTGGGGTAAATTTGGCTGATATAAGAAGGCACACCCTCCCTTCTGGAGGAGAAGTGAGCTAAAAGTCCCATCTGGAAAAGCTCCTGGGCACTTTCCAGATTAGCTGCTCAACAACAGCAAAATGCTTCCATTCAGGCAAATCGCACTGAAACGTAAACAGCAGGGGGAGCAGTCTTGCGGAAACTAATAACCTGGAAAAGCAGCAACTTTTTTACGCCAGATATACGATCACAACATCCCTAATCACTCATATGCATGGCGTTTTTTTTTTTTTTTAAGAAGCAGGCTTCTTGTCCGCGTGTTGATGATTGGGTACCAGAAAAGTGTTCAAAATGTAACATGCCTGCAAATACAATAATAAAGGTAAGTTCCTCAGTCAACACCTGTATTAAGAGTTGCCACCCTTTCAGTGGCTGTGCACTATTTATATTTAATGGCTTACAATTCAGACTGGGTTTGGGGTGGTTGTTGTTTTTCCAAGCAAACAAAAAATGATGGTAGCCTTACACATCTTCTGGTCCCTTTAGGTTAGTTCTGCCATGCCCTAAGAAGCAGAGTTTGGGTTGTAAAGTTCCTTTGGAGTATTTAGGCACTAGAACTGTGCCAATATTCTGCTATGTAGAAGTTGGGACTCAAAAACCTCCCAAGTCCCTTCCAACGAATATCCTAAGATTCTATGGTTTCTGTCCTGCATTGTGACTGTATTGAGTCCTGGTAACCCTGTACTGAAGCAGCCCAGAAGACAGTGCCTCCCCTGAGCTTCCCTGACTATTCACATCTCCAGTGAGGGGGATCATTCATGTCCCATTAATGCCTTCCCTTTCTTTGGACTCCACCTACACAAGTGAATGAGAGTTTGGTACTGGGAGAGTGACCGTGCCTGGAAGCCTCCCAGCCTGCTTTTCTATAGCAGCTATGCATCCAATTCCCACACTTATACAGGTGAAACTCGGAAAATTAGAATATCGTGCAAAAGTCCATTAATTTCAGTAATGCAAATTAAAAGGTGAAACTGATATATGAGACAGACGCATTACATGCAAAGCGAGATAAGTCAAGCCTTAATTTGTTATAATTGTGATGATCATGGCATACAGCTCATGAAAACCCCAAATCCACAATCCCAGAAAATTAGAATATTACATGGAACCAAGAAGACAAGGATTGAAGAATAGAACAATATCGGACCTCTGAAAAGTATAAGCATGCATATGTATTCAGTACTTGGTTTGGGCCCCTTTTGCAGCAATTACTGCCTCAATGCGGCGTGGCATGGATGCTATCAGCCTGTGGCACTGATGAGGTATTATGGAAGACCAGGATGCTTCATTAGCGGCCTTCAGCAATTCTGCATTATTTGGTCTCATGTCTCTCATCCTTCTCTTGGCAATGCCCCATAGATTCTCTATGGGGTCAGGTCAGGCGAGTTTGCTGGCCAATCAAGCACAGTACACTGTATACTTTTCAGAGGTCCGATATTGTTCTATTCTACAATCCTTGTCTTCTTGGTTCCATGTAATATTCTAATTTTCTGAGATTGTGGATTTGGGGTTTTCATGAGCTGTACGCCATGATCATCACAATTATAACAAATTAAGGCTTGACTTGTCTCGCTTTGCATGTAATGCGTCTGTCTCATATATCAGTTTCACCTTTTAATTTGCATTACTGAAATTAATGGACTTTTGCACGATATTCTAATTTTTTGAGTTTCACCTGTACTGATAGACCATGGCAGGGGCGTAACTATAATTGAGTGGATGGGTTCAAGGAACCCGGGGGCCCCAGCTCCACCCCTCCCTATTTTCTTCATTATCTGCCACACTCCAAGGGGCCGCCATGGAGAGGGATGAACATGGGCCCCCTTGCCCCTAGCTACGCCCCTGGACCATGGCTTCTTTTAAACATGTTCTCCAACAGCTGTGGCACTTTTACTGGTCATGATGAAAGCCTTTAAAAAAGAGCCTTTGCTTTTGACATAGAAAAACCTGGGACATCTTTATGAGATTAAGGATTTGTTCATAACATTTTGCTGGCAGAGATCATTTCCACTGAATTTACGAATTTGCTGCTGTTATAGCTTGTTGGTTTACTTCCATTGTATACATCAGAACCTACACAGCACAAGAAATAAGACTGAAATTCATAGCGCAACACAAGAAGGAAGAATGGAGAGCAAAATAATAGAATATATTTATACTAAGGGCATCTATTTATATTAAGAACTACCATTGAACAGGTAAGGCACAAAACTGACAAACATTTTTGTTCCATACACTACTGACTTCTGGATTTATATTTTTATATTTCTATTTCTATAGATTTCTCTGATATGGCCAGTCTTTGTAAACAGGAAAATCAGAAATGTGCCTTGTGAGATATGATACTGCCATCTGGTGGCCTTTAAGTGTAACGACACCTCTGTAATATGAATTCATGTCAGTTGGGGTTTGTAGTTCTAGGACTACACTGTAGTTCAAAACTATACTGAACCCTAAATGAGCATGTGTATCCATGAGCAACAACAGTTTTATCATATCACCTGCAGCTCTCTGAACAATTGTCTGTACCTTGTAGGTAAATAACTTCTTGGCCTAAATGGATGAGATATCACAAAAGTCAGAAGGTGCAATTAATTAAAATAGCTGAACACTAAAGATAATTTGCCAAATTCTACAGTAATATAAATGTACATTCAATACAATATGCTTAAATAATGTTGGACCAAAAATGTCTCAACCATCTCATGGAGCAATTAATACAATTCTCACTTTATATTTTCTGCAAAAGAAAAGGACTTATTGATGGATGGTTTGCTGTAATTTTAATCCGAAATTATCTTTATTTCATAAGAATGGCAAACTTTTTTCTGCAGAACATTCCTGGGGGATTAAGGAAATGAATAGACCCCAAAACATGACACAAAATCAGTGTCAAAGCTGAAGCCCATTCATATTTGCAAACACACAAGAAATGCCTGATTATGTACATGGATGCACACTGCTAATGTGCTTGTAACACTATAATCTTGCTTTGAAGCATAGCCACATGCCTGCCAATTTTAAATATCAACTCCCAGAGAGGAGCCTTTATAACCCTATGCTTTCAACTATGCCATCTGCTGTTTTGGATGGACAATATAATCATATTCAGTCTTATGCAGGTGCATTGTATTATGCCTCGCCATTGTTTATGTGGGGTTGGAACAGTTGCACATCTTTGACACTATTTGTTTACCTGTATCCTTCATGATGGGGTTAGCAATCAATCAATGCATCCTTTGTTATCAATGCTTCAGGGCTTTCTGTTGCACAGTAGGATTTATGGATCCAGACCTATGGGATACATTTTTGAATGTGGCTAGGTGATGCTTGACGTTTGCCGTAATCTATGGCTTTAGCCAATAAATGCATTTTGTCCTCTTCAATATTATCCACCAAGTTTTAGAAAATTGAAACTCTTCTTGAAGATATTCAACAGATAATATACCCTTATTCCATCCCATGTGAGTTTTGATATACAACTGTTATAAAGGATTTTTTTTTTCCAAATCTGGGGAGTGTACAACCAGGTTTCTTCCATTTTAAAGTTGAACACTTTCAAATGTGGCATTTTCTATTTAAAATAGATATGTTTAAGAGCAACCTTGTCCTGAACTGTGGGGTTGTTTTGGCTCCCTGAAAATGAAGGATTCTTGGGTTTGAGATTACCCTCCCCCACCCCATGACCACCCTTGCATAGTGGTAATTTCTTTGCCAGGTTTAATTTTCCTAGTATGACTAGAAGATGTTACAAAATTAGGCACACCTATCTGTATAGGAGAACTGCATCTTCGGGTTCCATGCCATGCAAGATCACTGCCCAAACAAACAAGAATATGCAGCACCGCAACTGACTTCAACTCGGGCCCATACAATGTACTTCTATGCGTTATTTGCTTTTCCAGCTCATCAGTTCTTAGAATTCAGTTTGAGCCCAGGAGAAGGAGTTAGGGGTGTGCACAAAACTGGATAGCCCGGTTCGGTTCAAGTCCAGACTGGACTCGAACTGGACCGGGCATGTTTGGTTTTGCCGCCACCCAAACCTCCCCACTCCCCACCCAGTTTGGTCTGGTCCAGGGGAGGGTTCACGTGTTTGGCTTTTGGGGGGGGGGGAGTTTAAAAAACTAAATTTCACTCACCACCCCCCAGTCCGGCAGCTTAGATTCGGCTGTGGGGGAGGGGTCTCCTGAAATTCCCCCTCCCTCCACCAGCCTCCATTATGTTCCAAATTGCCTGATTCAGGCAGTATTCAGCCCGTTCCGGGCCTCACCCCCATGGCAGTGGCCATTTTGGAGGCCGCCACACATGTCCAATGGCCCAGGTGAAGGTGGAATGAGAAGAGCATCTGTGGCTCATTTCCCACACATACAGGCTGCTGCTGCCCCCTTCTTTCCTTTTCTGGAAGTAAGTGAAAAGTAAAAGCAGTGTGTTGCCATTTTATCTTCCTTACTCTGCAGACCATCTGTGGCTGAGTGAGCTTTGTGGGAAGAGCTGGCACACAATCTGCCACCTGAAGCGGACTACTTCCCCCTGTTTAGTGATAGGGCCGGCCTGGCTTCAAGGCCTTTGGTGTGTTTTCCTACCCCTTCCCAGAACCCCATGATTTTGACTGAGCCCTGAACATTCACAGCATTTCTAGATGCCAGGTAGGTGTGACCTATACTATGGCACTTCACATCTTTCTAAAGCTATCTAACACAGGTAAGAATATTAGTTAACACTAGCAAGTACAGCCTTGGTTCTGCAGTTATAGATACATTCCTGGCTGTCACTGAAAAATTCTGTTGTTCCAACCCAAGGATTGTTAAAGTCTGTAGAAGGCCCATTTTCTCTGCTTCCATGTACCATGCAAATCAAATGTATGGGTGACACTTGTCCTTTTCTTCTTACTGTCCATTGAGCATTTGATTGTGAACACTTGACTGAGAGCAGTAAGCCGAGCATTTGCTTGTTTATTTCAAGAGTCGTTGAGATAGTAACTGACATACTGTGCAACAGGACATCAACCAAGCAACTCTGCATATGTGCAAGTTGCACTACACAAGAGTAAGCCTATTGAAAAATGGATCTACTCTTGTATAACATAATTTGTGCAACTTGCACAAATTCAACGTTGCTAGGCTGACAGACTGTTGCCAATTTTTCTCCCATGTACAAAGCATCCAATAATTGCCTCTTTGTCTCCTATTTACTACATTTATCAATACTGAGCCTAGGAACTCATACAGTTTGGTTTCACTGGGGCCAGTCAGTGTGCATTTAATTTCAGATGTGTGCACGAAAGAGGACAGTTCACATTTCTGTAGTGTTTCTATAGTTTAGTGACTCTACATTACAACAGGGCTGCTCAACTTCAGCCCTCCTGCAGATGTTGGCCTACAACTCCCATAATCCCTTGCTATTGGCCACTGTGACTGGGGATTATGGGAGTTGTAGTCCAAAAACAGCTGGAGGGCCTAAGTTGAGCAGGCCTGCATTACACTCTCAAACTGTTTTGCATGCAGTATAATTCAGGTTTGGTAGTATGACCTTACTTGCTTGGGCTTAGATCCCAAAATCCCACTACATGAGCGGAAGGCCATTTATGGTGGGGTGTGGGTGTGCATTTATCCTGTCTGCAGCCCCTGGCATGCCTGAAGAGCAGCTCTAAAGGGCCCTACGGCCATCCTTTGGAAAGTCTCTAGCCTGACAACTTCGGACAGCTGTCTAACCTGTAGATGGGGAGGATTGGCAGTGCTTGTGCAGAGGGTTCTTGGGATCCAACCCTCTGTTGTTATTCGTGTTGTTCTATGTTGTTGCTTGCGAACTGAGAATAGCTGAACTTCAGCCAGGTGCAGAAACATCTTTATAACATCTTCATCAGCTGTAGTAAAGAACAGATTATCAAAGGGCACGACTGATGTTTTAACTTAGCTGATGGAGGAACACTTCATACCCGAATAAGAAAGCCAATTATACAAGCTCACTGAGCAGCCAAGCTTTTCTATGAAGCATACCCTGAGGGTCGATCAAAAATAAAGTGAAGGCAACAGATTAGTAGGGATGTGCAAGCCAGCTCACACGTAAAAGCCGGGCTTAAAAGCCAGGCTAGGTAGCGCTGCCCCACTGGGATCAGGCCCAATCCCGATGGCTGCATGTGAGAACAGCCTCTATGTTTCTTTCATATGAAGAACACCTTCCCCCATCAAAGGCTTGAAAGACATAAGTGCTTGGAACTGCATTGTTCTGAAAGGTGGCTGGACTCTTCGTGCTATTCTACTTGGTTTCTAAATTGCCAGACACATGGGTAGAAGATTGGGCTACTATCCATCCTTGCCATCAAGCATGTTGACGCATTAGCAGACAGGCTGCCCAAAGCATTTCCAGCCCTGCAGGACGGTTGTGCACATAAAAGACAGACTCTGCAGAGTTTCGCAATAGCACACTTTTGCAACTACCGAAAACACCACAGGGACACTTGCATCACACTCCTTCCGTTGTTCCCAGTGGAAGTCATGCTGTGCAATGGAGTGTCCCTTGCTTTAGGTAGCTGTGCATGTGAGCTCTTGTGCAACACTGCCAGGGCTGCCTTTTTACATGTGGAACAGCCCCAGCAGGTCAGAAACACCAGTGGGCCCTGTGCAGCCTGTCCGCCATGGTCTGAATCACAGCTGAAGATTCCATTGTAGCTTTTACATCTAGATCCAGTCTGTTCACTCATTCATCCATATAATGAATTTCTATCGTGCCTTCCCAACTCCTTTTCTCACTTTTCACTGGCGGGTTGACACTTTCCCCATCATGAGGGCATCATCAGTTGATTTAACTCAAACCTCATGAAATTCAGCAGGAAATATACGGTGAGGCTGTTCACACAAGCAGCCCTATCCAGGATTGGGCAGCCCTAAGTGGTTAGGGCTGCTTGTGTGAAAGGCCAGGATTGAGGCTGATCCCAGTGCTGCCTCCGCAGGCAGCCCAGAACTTTTAACCAGACTTTTACCTGGGATGTGCACAGAACCAGCTCCCTTGGAGCCGATGGTGGGGCGGGGTGGCTTTATTGATGGGGGAGGTTGGCACTCCCCCTGCCAACCTGCTGGGCTTCCCCCTCCAGCGCTCTGTGGAGAAATAGTCCGGTGGGGCGGCAGTGCACTGCTTTGCCGTCCTGTTGTTTGTTTTACTGACCAGAAGTGACCAGAAGTGCCTTGCATGTGTGCACATGTCGTGGGCACGCACACACACATTGTGCATGCATGCAGCGTGTGCACGCCTGCCTGCGATGCATGCACAGCACTTCTGGTCACCTCCGGTCAGTAAAACAACAGGGCAGCAAGGAGGTACACTGCCACCGCCCCCCCCCCCGAATATTTATCCACAGAGTGCCAGAGGGGGAAGCAAAGCGGGGGGGTGCACCCTCCCTCTGTCCTTAAAGACACCCCTACCCCCGTGTTCGAACTAGCTCGTACGCAGGGGTTCTGAACCTGTTCAGTGTTCTAAGAACAGAACGCCAAACAGGCTCATGCACATCCCTAGTAAAAGGGTGAGTGCACCCTTTTACCCAGATCCGAGGTCATGTGTCCACTCAGGGTCACGTGTTTGCTCTAGGCACCCACAGAGCTGGGTCCCTAGAGTGCCCGACTCATGGGGGAATCTCCCAATGCACCATTCTAATCACACTGTGGGCTTGTGGGTCCCGGACTCCATGCATATGCAGAGGCCATTTACATCACCACGCAAATTACATCACTATGCAAAAGGCCTCTGTGCATGGGTGGAGGCCAGAACAGGGTTGCCTACTGGCCTGCAGTGCGGGGAGGGGAGTTCCAGCAGGGCTGCTGCCGAGCAGCCGCCGCCACCACTGGTAAGGTGCCCTCTCGACCTCCCCCCTGCCTGCCCCTAAACCCCTTAATAGTTAGATAATCGCCTTTGCTTGTAAAAGGGAATAATACCCCTCTACAAGCAAGGCAATCGAACCAGGTCAAACTAGTTCAACAGCACAAACCAAACTGCTGGCTTGTTCTAATGAACCCGTTCACAGACTGATGATTCGGTTCAAATTCAAACCAAACTGCCGCACACAGTTCCACGCGTACCCCTAGTTAGAACTGTGCACTTTATGATCAAAGCATGAAACCTGGTATTCATAAATCTCAAATTAAGAGAGGGGTGCCTCCCTAATTTAAAATAATGTTTCCAAAAATATTAGGAAGTCTCACTGAGTTTGATGAGGCTTACTCTCACATATGTGTACTTACCTAGGAGTCAGTCAGTGAGAGTGACTTCTGAGAAGATTAGGAATGCATCCCTATCTTAATTTGAGCTTCAGATGGTATAATAACTTGAGTTTCAGCTTTGTATATTCCAAGTTTCATGCTTTTACCAAAAGGTATCCTTTTTTCCTAAAGTGCTGTACAACATGATATATATGTTTAAGAGCATAAACATATGAAAAGCCGCTCATAATATGTAGTACTTCAGAAGTTTATTCTCTTCTAGTGTGGATAATTACCCGACAAAAGAACTGAAGAAATACATCCTTCTCTTGATGAAATTCTACAAAATGCAATCAAATGAAGTTTCAGACAAGCTATCTCAGACTGGAGACACTTGGTTGATCTTACAAGGTGCTTTACATTTGGTTGGAACCACTGAAATTGAAATGTCTTCTTCTAGTTTTGTTGGAATAACTTGGCCACAGGTTATAAATTCAACCGCACACACACGAAACTGAAAAAGAGAGAGGGGAAAGCAATATGACGATGAGCTTTGTTGTGCCACAGTGAATAAACACTCGTATAACACTACATTACATGGCAATATATTATATCAAAGCTGATTGAGGATCAATGTATGCATAATATTCAGCTCAACCATCCCCAGGTGCCAACTTAAATCTGGAAATTTAAGCAAGGCGTCTGAGCCAGGTGATGGACAGATCTGACCAGGAGTAGTAATGAGGAAGCAAGGTGGGGTGGATTGCTCCCTCCTCCTCCTGATCGCATGGGTTCACAGCTTGCCTGAGCCAGAAGGACACAACCCCACTTCCCATGGGTCCATTGCTTGAGTCAGATGGACATGACTAGGAGGAGGACAGTGTTCCCTCTAACAGGGATTCCCAGATGTTGTTGGTTACAACTCCCAGAATCCCCAGCTGCAATGGCTTTTGCTTGGGGATTATGGGAGTTGTAGTCAACGACATTTGGGAATCCCTGTTAGAGGGAACACTGGAGGAGGAGTCAGGAAGCAAGGTGGGAGGTCCCCCCACCTCCACCATGGAGCAGAGGGCAGGCTCGGACTGGCCCAGAGGGCAACAGGGCATATTCCCGGTGTGCCCCACCTGCAGGGCACCCCTGCACCCTGCTGCTCTCAGCAGCGGTGAATACTCCCACCCTTAAGGACCCATTCTGCTCAAAACCCGGTGCACTCCCCACATACATTCCACCACCTTCTCAGTGCCCCCAGTCCAGCCCTGGCAGAGGGTCTTGCTGGCCATGAATGGCATCTACCACCACCACCCCCCCACATGGAACAGAGGGCAGTCGGGTGTCTAAATTTCTGGGTCTAAAGCAGGGCTGCTCAACTTCAGCCCTCGTGCAGATGTTGGCTGACAACTCCCATCATCCCCGATTATTGGTCACTGTGGCTGGGGATTATGGGAGTTGTAGCCCCAAAAACAGCTTGGGGGGGGGGCTAAGTTGAGCAGGCCTGGTCTAAAGCCAAAGGAAAATGGACAAGGCCTGGTTAATAAACAAGGTGATTCAAGAGTCTCTTTGAAAGTTCTTTCTGTCATTTTTAGTTCACTACGGTATAATACATGTACCCTTGATTCACATGTGGCCTACTGCTTGCCGCAAAAGGGGTCAAGGATCTGTGTACACTCCAGCCAAACACTTGCAAAGTATCCACAGCTGTCTCTGCTACCCTCCTTTTCCCCGGCGTCAAGGCCTCTCTTGGGACAGAGGAAAGGGCCTCGGGACCCTGCTAGCACAACTTTTGCATTGGGGCACTGAGTTGGGGCTAGGAGTGCCAGCATTCCCAGCAGGTAAGTGACACTCTGCATGAAGAGAAGGCCTCTGGCAGATTAGGTAATTTGTTCAAGACGCAGGGGGTGCTATGATTTATATCCTGTGTAAACCAGAATTCTTAAATCCGTCTTAACTGGTTGTGAAATAGGCTTATCATATACTAGATCTTACGAAAAGCTAATAGAGTTAAATTGACAGCACAGAACTCCACAACAACCAGCTGATTGGAAGTCATCTATAAAATGGATTTCACGTCAACTTCCACATACTTTACAACAAAATATACAATTCCGAGTACAATACCTGTTTGTTCAGGAAAATGTAAATGATGGGGTTGTACACTGGGCTTGTCTTTGCTAGATATGTTGGGATTGTTGCAGCTAGAGGTGAAATACTCAGAGCTGGATCAATGACGACAATAAGAGCAAAGACAGTGTATGGCAACCAGCAGATCAGGAATGCCACGACCATGACAAGCACCATAACTACAGCTCGCAACTCTTCTTCTGGGTTTCCTTTGCCTCCCATTTGTTCAACTTTCTTATTCAGCTGTTAATCAATCAAATCAACAAAGTTAGCCATTCAGTATTCAACAGGTTATGAGTTCATATTAATTTAAACTCCATAATATGTACTTTAAAGCATTTGTGTCATAAGCATATGTAAGTTAACATCATTTTCCCAATCACTGTTGTTCTTATTGCCTGCATTTTTCTCCATTTTTCCTCACTTAATTTAGTGCAGGGGTCCTCAAACTTGGCTTCCCAGATCATGTTGGACTACAACTCTCATCATCCCCAGACACAATTGCTGAAGGCAACTTGTAGCTCAGGATGATGGGAGTTCAGTCTAACAACATCTGAGGACCCAAATTTGGGAACCACGTACTTCATGTGTTCTTCCATCATTCTTGTTTTGTGCTTAATGGTTTTGTAATTGTATTTTTAAAACGGTTGCTTTTAAGATTGTTTTATGATGCAAACTGTTTTGAGGGTCCATAGCAAGCTGATTCGTTTGGCCAATACTTTCAGAAATGCCTCATGTCTAGTGGTCCTTTGTGCAGTTTTTAAAAATGGTGTTGATGATGTAGAGATATAAAAATTGCCACTAATCTTTTTTCGTTTCAGTTAAGTTGCAATGCTATTTAGACATTAATGTCAAGAACATTTGAGCCTAATGGCAGAAATGTAAGAGATGTCATTTAGCAACAACCAGGGAAGAAAACTTACAACGGACTACTTACGCCATGCAATGACCTAATTACATTGCCATAAGAAAATCCAATGATCAGAACAGGAATAAAGAAGCAGGACAGGAAGTATGCAATCAGATAGCTATAGTTGTTCCAAGATCTTTCTTCCCAGCCAATGGAGCATGACGTCTGGACTCCTTCAGGACCATAAGAACTCCAGCCAAAGAGTGGAACCACAGCCCAGAAGAGACAGAAAATCCATATGAAGCCTAGGAACTGGTAACCTCGCTTGATACTCATTTGAAGAGTTCCCAGAGGCTGGCATACCACATTGTATCTTTCATAAGCTAAAATTGTCAGGGACCAGAGAGAAACGATTCCTGGAAAATCGCAAGAAGGCAACCATGCTAGAGATTATCAATCCACAGTATTTCAGATTTCATTTGCACACTGTTCCTCAAATGCTATGTAAAGGAAGTAGTAAAAGGGCATCAGAGTATCTAATTTGAAAGCTACAAAGAGATTCCTCTGAAAAAATAGCATTTAGGTTCAAGAAGGGAAGGGAAGGACAAACAAAAGCACTTGAAAGTACCTAAATCTTTATAAATCCCCTTGAGAACAATAAATAAATAAACACAATTGTAATGATCAGGATTTTTCTTGATCATTTCTACTGTTCTACTATTGTTCAATCTTCTAGCACAGTCCTAAATACAAAGTAAGTCCCACTGAATTTGATTAAATATACTTCCTAGGAAGTGAGAAAATCACAGCCGTTCAATTCAAATTCACCAGTTTTTAAGTCCTGCTGATTCCAGTGGAATTTACTACCAGATAAGTATGCATGCTTAGAACATCTGCTAGGGAGAAAGACCCATTGGAATCAGCTGGATTCAGTTCTAAGCATGGATGGGATCATCTTGCTATAGAAATTTAAAGAAAGTTCTCATCAGTACCTCAGTCTATGAACCAGCCAATTTTAAATCTATCTATCTATCTATCTATTGAATTTCTATATCACTTAATATAGAAATCTCTAGGCAAAGTTTTTTTTTAAATTTTGCAGTTTTAAAATAAACTGCAAAGCTCCTTCATGTTTAAGTGTTCTAACTCAATATCAATAAAAGCAAAAACTTCATATGAATTGTTTGTCATCCAAGAGTGCTAAACTAGTTATTTTGCTTACCAAAATAATTGACAGCAAATCCCTGGAAAGTGCAAAATCTGTGTCCCAAGAAAAAATATCCATGGTAGTTTGTAGCTATAACAATAGTGGTTCCACAGAGGGACATCATAAGATCCGAAAAGGAGAGGTTAAGAATGAATACGTTGATGGGATTGCGGAGTTGAGGGTTCTTCAAGGTTACGGCAATCACTAAAAAATTATTAGATACTGAAAACAAAGCATTGAGAAACATCAGAAAAGCCAAGACTCCATATCCACCTCTGGGAAAAATGGTAGGCCTCACTGCAGTGCTCCCAGCTAGTTCAATTGCAAAAGAACTATCATTCCCCATGGCAACTTATATGTAGAACCACAGCACCTAAAACAAAATATTATTCATTTTCTAGATGACTCTTTGTACCACTACATGGAGCTTTCTCATTAGCATTTGCTGAGGTAAATCCTAGGATTAAAACAACAGCTGTCTTTTTCAGTACTTCCTTTGTTGCATTGACCGAAGTGTATGAAACAATGAATTAGCCTAATAAGATTACATTCAGAACAACAGTTTCCATTTGACAATCTAAAGATGGCTTCAGAAGCCATCTTTATAGCACTAATTTTCAAAATGTGATATTGGTTGAGAGAGCACCAACTCTCATGCCGATCGCTTAGCATGCCTGACACTGATATGGCAATTTTCATGTGTTCATTAATCTTACAACAATTTGTAAGGTGGGTCTCTACCTGTCCCCATTTCAATGGTTGTGGCCTCAGAGAATAGTGGCTTTTCCTAAGACCATTGAGTGAGTTTGTAGCTGAGGTGAGATTTGAAACAGGGACTCTCCAGCTCATAATTCACACTCTTACCCACTACACTATGCCAACAATAGTCTCCAGCGTGTTATAATTGAACAAAGGGGGACAAATGTCCCTGGGCTGTTACGGAGGTTTGTTTTTTGACTTTCCGGACATTCCCAGAAGGATGCTAACGGAGTACCAGAGGTAGAAGGGGCATGCCAGTTGATTGACAGCTTGCTCTTCTCTCTCCCCTTCCTGCCTCTTTGAAGAAGGTGCGGGCGAGTTTTTGTCCCAAGGCCCACTCCAGCCTTGCTATGCCCCTCTCTAATAGAGTATACTGGCATGGGGCCAATTCACACAAACATGGCAATAGAGTATACTGGCATAGCACTGGTTTGCATGAATAGGGTTTTGGAGTGCATGTTTAGGGACCGTTTGGATGAAAAGCCACGCATGCGATTGAAGGATGCCCCAACAGAGTGTGAGGGTGTGCTTCAGTGATGGCAGGACGGGTGCTCACTCAGTGCATTACTGCCCTCTTCACATGTTATGGCCATTGTTTGTGTGAAGTGGCCCATTGTCAACCTATACAGAAGTTAAATGTTCTCACTAAATAAATATGACATCATCACGATCAGAAAGCGTTATTCCTGTTTTACTGTAGTCACACCAACATTATAAGTCAAGGCTAAAAGGAATGTGGGTGGGGATATTTTGTGTATTAGTATCCCATTGAAGGGAGTTTTTTCGTTTTGTTTTTTAAGAAGTTTAAAGAAAGGCATTGAGGGGGGTATTTTAAAAGGGCATGGACTTTAAGGGCATAGGAAACTTGTTTGTGTTACGAGACAGTAAGGAAAAGTCACAAAGGAAAGGTCAAGCAGTTCTAAACCAACATTTATTCACAAAGGATAGGCACAGTGGCTGACAAATCTCCCCTAGCAACTTTATTCTTGATAGTCTTTCATCCATTTTTCTCCCTGGAGTGAGACTAATCTGCTAAAACACTGATCTGAAAATTAAAATTCAGGAGGGAAAGAGGAATTGAACGAACATATCTAAAGAACAAAGATAATCAGTTATGTATTAAGGCAGATCATGTTACCTTCTGTAAACTAGGTTGCTTCCCATTACTTCCCTTTGCACTGTTGAGATAAAGAAATCCCATGGAAACAAACAGAGGAAACACAAGTTCCCTATTCCTGCAGTCAGAAAGAAGGCTTGGAAAGTGAGAAAGGGACATTTCTAAGTCTTAAAAGGCAGTAAAACTATCAGAGGTTTCAGCAATGGTTTTAAGTTAACTTCCACATTATTCTTGGGCAGGATATTAACCCAATGGAAGCTGAAAATGTTAGTGATGGACGTGGCCTCTCTGCTGCTCAAAACAGTAAGTAACAAGCTAGAGTGGGTGTGTATCAAGAGTGTTATCTATGTAAAATGCTGTTACTATCTCATGCTTCTGTGTATAGAGTACTGTAATATTCAATGAGCATTTGTATGCCTTTGATGTTATTATGAGTAACTTTCAATTTAGTCTCAAACCCAGGAAAATCAAAGCACTTTAATTTAGCAAAGCATGCTCAATATGCTTGCTCTCCGTTAAGCGCTACTGTAACACTCTTCAGACATTATGTTGTACCTGCATTCAGATGTCTGTACACTCGTACAGGTTTTTGTGTGAAAGACTGTATTGTGTTCATTTTAAAAGTGGTCTTGGGTACAGGCCCCTAAATTGCATGGTACAGATCAGAAGTGTACTGCTATAACTTTATTCAGTATAATGTGCTGTGCCTGCATTCAACATAATGTGCAAGTTAGGACACATAGGACTGCAGCTTCTATTCCATTAAAGTGAATGGTCTCCACTGGTTTAACAATTAAGTCATGGAATAAGCTGTATGGGTGTGTATACTTCATTTACATCCTTGACTAAAGGGTCTTGGTTGAGCAAGCCCTGGTCATGCCATGAAGTTTAAAGGACCCTTCTCCTGATAGCAGAATCCTTCTTCCTATATTCTTCTCCATTATTATTCCTTGTTTACACAGTTATTGACTGGTTTGTTTTATCCAGACATCGAGTCCTTCCCAAGGACCTGGGATGGCTGAATTTTATTGTCAATGTTGTTGCTGTTGTTATAGATATCGTCACAGAATATAGGCTGTTCCCAGTAAAGTTGCTTTTTGTAATTGGCCGATGGAGATTTCTGTGGCCCCTATGGTGTTGAGGTGCTCTTCAAGTTGTTTTGGAACTGCACCCAGGGCGCCAATTACCACTGGGGTTATTTTGGTCTTCTTCTGCCACAGCCTTTCAATTTCAATTTGTAGATCTTTGTATTTTGTTATTTTTTCTATTTCTTTTTCTTCTATTCTGCTATCTGCTATGTAAAGTATTTTAACTTATTTTTCTTTCTTCTTGACTACAGTTATATCTGGTGTATTGTGTGGCAGATGTTTGTCTGTTTGTAGTCGGAAGTCCCATAATATTTTTGCATCTTCATTTTTGACAACTTTTTCAATTTTATGGTCCCACCAATCTTTGGATACAGGTAGCTTGTATTTTTTGCAGATGTTCCAGTGTATCATCCCTGCTTCCTTGTCATGCCTTTGTTTGTAGTCAGTCTGTGCGATCTTTTTACAGATTAGGTGGTTTTTACTGATTAGGTGGTCCACTGTTTCATCTGCTTCTTTACAAAGGCGGCACTTGCTGTTTGTTGTGGATTTTTCTACTTTTGCTCGTATTGCATTTGTTCTTAGTGCCTGTTCTTGTGCAGCCAGTATTAAACCCTCTGTTTCTTTCTTCAAGTTGCCATTCTTAAGCCATTGCCAGGTCTTGATGATGTCTGATTTTCCACTTATATTGTGCAAATATTGACCATGCAGTGGCTTATTTTTCCATTTTTCTGCTCAGTTCTTGACTTGTTCTTTCTTGTAGGCCTGCTTTGTTTCATTGGTTGTTTATTATTATTATTATTATTATTATTATTACATTTATATCCCACTCTTCCTCCAAGGAGCCCAGAGTGGTGTACTACATACTTGAGTTTCTCTTTTACAACAATCCTGTGAAGTAGGTTAGGCTGAGAGAGAAGTGACTGGCCCAGAGTCACGCAGCTAGTTTCATGGCCGAATGAGGATTTGAACTCGCGTCTCCCCGGTCCTAGTCCAGCACTCTAACCACTACACCACGCTGGCTCCATCATGGCACCCAACAAGTTATCCCCTGAAACTCCACTTCAGGAACATCCTCCCTCTCTTGAAGTACAAAAAAAGTTGGTGAGGGACAGATAGAAGACCAAGGATGAGCATTCAACTCTTCTGTGTCAAAAGAGACTTTGGATTAGCAGGGAGCCATAGAACATGATTAACATATAAGCAGGGAGCCATAGAATATGAGGTAAAATTTTGTTCATACAGAAATCTATCACTTGTATATATATATATAATTTATTTATTACATCTGTACCTCATTTCTCTCTCTCCAAAAGATAGCTTAAAACAACATTTATACTTATGTAGTTTCTCATCCAGAAAATTCTGAAGGCCAGGTGTATTTAGCTTCAGCAATAAGATGCCATCTAGGGACTTAATTATTTATTTTTACATTTTGCTGTTTTAAATTGTCTGTGTTAGTATTCTTTTCAATTTATAAGCCAAATTTGATATATAGGAGAACCTTGTTATTTGCAGAACTGCTATTTATGGTTCCGCATATCCACGGGGTGTCTAATAGACACCCATTTCCAGTATCTGTGGATAGGATAGGGTTAAAACCCACATATCCACAGTTTCTAGAGGGCTGGAAATGACCATGGAGGTCTCTTCCATCTGCCATTTTTGTCTAAAGGAGCCATTTTGTGGCTCTATTTTTTAATTGGACTTTTCACAGGTTTTGGAGGCATTTCATCCTGGGGGGGGCGGCATTCCTGAGAACATGGGGACCTGTGGTTCATGCCACAGTAAGTATTTTCACCATTATGGGCCATTTCCCCCCCCCCCTTTTTTTTGCCTTTCCCCCTCCACCCTGGAACCTACCCCCCTTTCCCCATAGTCGTAATGCCTCGTTACTCATGGTAGTAGGCAAGGAACGGAACCCCCATGAGTAAGGAGGTTCTCCTGTATATTAATGTCAAAAGTAGGATACTTTATTAAATATTAAGTGCCTTCAGAAAGATGTCTGGGCCATTTTGTGCATGATTGTCCTGGGAGTAAACAAATGATTGAAATACTGAAGATTAATACATTACCAAAGATGCTGTAGCTAGATCTAGAGTGGACCTCCTGTTTACTTTAGCTTAAAACAAGTATACCTATTTTTCCTCTGGCTAATTCTGTAGAGTAAAATTCAGTCCACTAACTGGACGGAAATGCTCTGTTTGTATCCTAATGATTTTGTTTTGTGGGGTTTGTTGTTGTTGTTGTTAAATATATAGCTATTCTATTCTATTCTATTCTATTCTATTCTATTCTATTTATTTGACATATCTAGATGCTGCCCATAACTTACATCTCTGGGTGGTTCACAATAAAACAGTACAAATTAAAACAAAAAAATTAAGATGCTAAAACATTAAAAATAATTTAAAAATTAACACAATGTTTAAAACTGTCAATCTAATTAAAAGCCTGAGTGAACAAATGTGTCTTAATACCTTCTTAAAAGTTAGCAGAAATGAGAAGCTCTTTTCTCAGCAGGCAGCACATTCTAAAGCCTTGGTGCAGCAACGTCTGAGTAGCCACCAGATGAGCCAATGGCAACTGCAGCTGAACCTCTCCAGATGATTTCAATGGGTGATGGGGCTCATGGTGAAGAAGACGTTCTCTTAAATACACAGGGCTTAAGCTGTTTAGGACTTTATAGCTTATAACCAGCACCTTGTATTTTGCCCAGAAACTTATCAGTAGCCAGTGTAGCTTTTTCAGTATAAACATAATATGATTTCTCTGAGATGATCCAGAGACCAACCTGGCTGCCACATTCTGTACCAACTGCAGTTTCCAGACTATGTACAAAGGCAGCCCCACATAGAACACATTGCAGTAGTCAGATCTGGAGGTTACTAGCATATGTACCTGTGTTCTGAGGTTGTTTATCTCAAGAAACCAACGCAGCTGGCATATCAGCCAAAGCTGATAGAAAGCACCTCTGGTCACCACCTCAACCTGGGACACAAGGGAGAGATCCAGAAGCATCCCAGACTGTGTACCTGTTCCTTCTGGGGAATTGTGACCCCATCCAGGACCAGCAGATCAAAATCATCCCTTGAGTTCCGACCCTGCACAATAAGTATCTCTGTCTTGTCTGGATTCAGTCCCAGTTTGTTATCCTTCATCCATCTCATCACCTCCTTCAGGCAGGCATTTAGGGAGGCATTTAGACCTTCTGCTGATGATGCTTACATGGAGAAATAGATTTGGGTGTCATCAGCATACAGATAACAACCTGCACCAAATTTCTTGATGATCTCCCCCAGAGGTTTCATGTAGATGTTAAAAAGCGTTGGAGACAATATAGAGCCCTGAGGGACACCATATAAAAGTTCAGATTTTGAAGAGCAACAGTTTCCAAGGGACACCATCTGCCCAAGAGGTAGGAGCAGAGTCACTAATGATTTTGTTAGTTAATGATTTGTTAATGATTTTGTCTTTTGTGTATGATAAAAACTTTAGTGTGGAATATAGATGTGCATCTCTATCTGTCCTTCATAGCATTTTCTGATTAAAGCTGCTGTTATAAGCATCTTTATACCCATTATCAATCTTATATGTAACAGAAACTGGATCTAAAATCTCATTCATATTATTGCTGTTCGAATTTTTTTTTAAAAAAAAGTTTTGGAATCTTTAACATTTGCTCCTAGTAAGTAATATTTGCTCCCAATCACTTATTTTTTTAATTAATCAAATATGTAAGTGTTCTTAGCATTGAAATAAATTGAAAAATCCCTACCTATTTCAGTGGAGATCAACAGTCATTGTGATGGGAGTACTCCTAGGTAAGTCAGCTGAACTGGAATTATATTGGTAAATAAATCAACAGCTTCATCCTACACACGCATACTAAAAATGAATCTCACTTTGTTCAGTAGAACTTTCTTCCACGTAAGGGTATATAGAACCCTTAGTGGTTTTTACATTCAATAAACCAAGAAGGTTGATTGCCAGTAACATATCTATGTCACTGAACCAATTCTAACTAAATAGTTTACCCAGAGTAGAATTCCCACAATTAAAAAATGTTATGGTACAAAACACGGAAATCTTCAACTGTAAAGCATTTGCAAACAGCTTCTTAAACTTTTTTCCTTTGAGCAGCTTGGTAACAAAAGGAAGCTAACTGGTTTGTCAAAAGAAAAATCAATATATTAACATATCTAAAAATCCTGGTCTACATCGATTGCTTTCTGGAGAGGTTTTTTCCCCCCCCAAAAAATTGAATTGACTGACTGTAGAGCATTTCAGGGTGGCTCAAGGTATTATGATTCCTGAGGCAAGGTGCCAAATACCACCTTGCCCCAAAACCTGTGGTGGGAACCAGTTCCTTTTCCAACCCAACCTTTGGAAGCTTTAAAAGTGGCCCTGCAGAAAGAAGTTTGCCAGCTCCTTTTTCTCTCTCCTTGTGTCTCTTGCAGGCTTTGCAAGGATGATGAAGGAAGCTGCTTGCAAGTATTAAATTGATCTTGAAGAGCTGAGCCCATGGTAGCAGCAGGGGGTATCTAATTGCCCTGCAGATGCCCCAGTAATCTGCTGTCTTCTGCCTTACCTTGCCTCATGAAAGGGCCGCCCTGCATGAAGAGGCAGCATGGCCACAAATAATTTTCAGCATGATACACAGCTATTCAATGAGGCTTTAGGGTGTTATCCCTTTTCTTTTTCAAGAGAAATGATCTTAAACACAAAGGTGCTCTAAACCCGGGACTTCTGAGCTGAAGTCCAGGACCTCCACACCCTCTGGGGGCCCCCAAATCCTCTTTAGTCTGCCCTGGGTGGTGTGATCACCAGACAGCACTGCTGGCCAGTGCTGCACCAGATGGCCGAGTGTGACCTCTGCTTTAGAGACAGAAGCGGGACTGGGGAAATAAATATGTGGGATGGAAATGTTTAAGTTGTGTATTGAAATGTTCCTGCTAATGCATATTTGCATACGTATGCCTGTTTTATATTTCTTGTGAGTTAAGTTGCTGTTTCTGCCCTCAAGAACCCACTTGTTAAAAATACTGCATGTGTCATGGTGTGTGTGTGTGTGGTGGGGTGATGCTTAACTTGCCCCGGGGCAGGGGGGGGGTTCCAAAGGCCTTGAGGTCCAGGCCCCAAAATTACCTAGGTGCACCTCTGCTATGATATTTAAAAAGAAACGTTGTCTGAGAATAAACACTTTACTTAATTTATGTGTTAACAGCTATACATCTTTGAGCTGTGAATAAAGGATGCAAAAAATGAAGAGTGAATCTTCCTTGGAGGTAGATGAAGCAACCACTATAGAAAAACAATGTCCTACACTTAAGGGGACAGAACTATGGGAAGGCAATTTGGATCTGATAAGGAAGAGTAACTTGGGAAATATCTTCTCAGTCTATGAAGCACCGACCCCATCTAGCACGGAAGTAAAACTGTACCCTACTAATAGGACCAGGAGCTTTAGTGATCACCCACATCTGCTGAAGGTGCCATCAGAGGAACACGATGACAGTGGCACCACACCTTACCAATTTGACAGGCATGCTCCAGGAAGGATTTCTACTTCTCCAACTCTGAGGAGGCTAAGAAACAGCACATCTTCCATCTCTCAAGTATGTTCACTCCAGGATGGCACTGAAAACACAAGGCTGGACAACCAGAGGCAGAAACCTGACCCTTTTCTTCCCATTTGTCAAAATCCTCCTCCATGTTCTGATCATTTCTTGTCTCCCTCAAACGCAAATTCACTGTCGACATCTCTTGACTCCACATCAATTCTGCTACACTATATAGATGACTTTAGTGGTGATCAGACATTGCAGAACACCAAGGAGATCAATGTGTCTTTCCCATCTAAGGGAGAACAGAATTCTCAGGAATGTCTCCAGGTAAGAAACATGGCTAACAATATAAAGGAGAGTTATTATTTTCTTCTTGGGTTGGTATGCTTGATAGGGATGTGCACAAAACCGGTTTGCCCAGTTCGGTTCGAATTCGAACCAGGTTCGAACCAGGAGGGGGTGGTTCGGTTTTGGTTTTGCGCGAACCTCCCCCTGGTTCAGTTTGAATTCGAAATGGTTTGAACCGATTCGAACCAGTTCAGAAATCCACAAATTGGTAGGATGGTAGCTGGAACCCAGGGGTACCTGCCACCCAAACCCCAAAGCAATCGGACACTCATATGATTTTTTATGAATTTTTGAAAATTATTTTTATTTTTTTATCATAGGATATAATGGGACTCCAACCAGCCCATTATTCCTTATTGTGGAGCACCCATGGGTGCCAACAACCATGCAAGCCCTGAAGCAATCAGACACCCCTATGATTTTTTATGAATATTTGAAATATTTTAAATTATTTTTCTCATAGAGTATAATAGGACCCGAACCAGCCATATCCCCTATTGTGGAGCACCTATGGAGGTGGTTGGCACCCTCGCTCTGGGCCACCCCAGAACCCCCCAAGTGCAGTTATGGGGCTGCTGAAACCACCATTCTTCCCTATGGAGAAAAACCTTAAAGCCACTTGTGGGGTGCTGGGGTGGCCCAGAGTGAGTGGTGGGGTGCTGGGGTGGCCCAGAGTGAGTGGCAAAGAGGGTGCCAACCACCCCCATGGATTGCTAACCCATGGGATACTGGGTTTTGTTGTTTCTGAAGTGTTCTGAGTGTAGATTCTTTGGTAGCATATCAGATTTTCAATGACAAACTATGAATCCACTATCATTGCTAACCTTAAAGACACATAAACTTCAAAAATCACTTAAAAATCAGCCTTTTGCCCAATTCCTTTCAAATAATTCTGATAGCTTCCTGGCCCCGCCTTGGGCACTACCACCCACCACACTCTGCTCTAGGCCACCCCTTTGCCCCCAACGTGAAGCTATACATTTGCTAACACCTCCATGCTTCTTTATGGAGAAAAACCTTAAAGTTGCATAAACTTCAAAAATCACTTAAAAATCAGCCTTTTGCCCAATTCCTTTCAAATAATTCTGATAGCTTCCTTGCCCACCCTAGGAACTACCACCCACCACACTCCACTCTAGGACACCCCTTTCCCCCCGACGTGAAGCTATACATTTGCTGCAATCCTAATTATTCTCTATGAGGAATTCAAAAATACTTTAACAATTCACCAATAATCAGAGGAGTGTCCAATTGCCTTGGGTTTTGTGGGTGGTAGGCACCCCTGTCTATCTACCACCACACCCCACCTCCCCGCTTTTGTGCCCCTAGGTGCTCCACGATAGGGGATATGGACTGGTTCTGGTCCCATTATACTCTATGAGAAAAATAATTAAAAATATTTCAAATATTCATAAAAAACCGTAGGACTGTCCGATTGCTTCAGGGTTTGGGTGGTTGTTGGCACCCATGGGTGCTCCACAATAAGGTATAATGGCCTGGTTAGAGTCCCATTATACCCTATGAGAAAAAAATAAGAATGTTTTTCAAACATTCATAAAAAATCGTACGAGTGTCTGATTGCTTTGGGGTTTGGGTGGCAGATACCCCTGGGTGCCAGCTACCATCCTACCAATTTTTGGATGTCTGAACTGGTTAGAACCTGTTCGAACTAGTTCGAATCGAACCACCCCCTGGTTCGGTTCGAATTCGAACCTGCAGCTCGAACCTGATGGCTGGTTCGGTTCAAATTCGAACCTTCGAACCACCCTGGTTCAAATTCGAACCAGTTTGAATTCAAACCGGTTCACATATCCCTAATGCTTGATTTATAGCTCAGAGTGAAGTAAAGGCTGGAAAAATAACCAAGATATTGACTCTTTTAGACTGAAGTAGAACTTGACCTAATTACTAGAATACCTGAAGCCAAACTAGAGTGATCCCTTATAAAGGTAAACATCACAAAATAATCAGCAAGCTTTCAGGTTCTCCAAAACTCTTCTTCAGGCTGGTTGTTAAGCAAAATCATAGTCTTACTTTACTCTTTAAATATCTGTGAGTCTAACAACACTATCCTATGCCCCTCTACTCAGAAGTAAGGCTCACTGAATTTAATTGGCCTTACTCCTAAGTATGCATATGTAGGATTTAATCTCATTTCAGTGAGAGGAATGACTGATGAAAACAAATTAAACATCTGTGATCTGGAGAATGATCTCTTTGTCCCAATGGAGATGACCATGTAGCTTTGCCCTTTTTGAATATAAAAACCTTAATTCCACATTTTCCCTTATCTGATATTGCCTTGGAAAGTCCCTTCAGCCATGCATTTAGAGAATTTCCTGGACCACTAGCCTGCTGCTCAGGACAGAAGCAGGACCAGTTCTCAGCACTGGAAAATGGCACCCCCATTGGCCAGTGCTAGGCCTGGGAACCACTGGGCAATTTTAAGTTCTGCAGCAGATGCTTGCTTAGAGCATAAGATGAGGCACAAAAATGAGGATATTTTATTTAAAATGTGCATCAACTTAATCCAATGTTTATATCTCGCAGATTAGAATTCATATCAAATTTCTAAATTTTGCTCAGGGGGGAATAAGGTGAGATTAGATTCTGTCCTATAATTAATATTTCACTTAAAAGGACTGAACATTCACATTTATCTTTGCAGTTCTTTCTTTGGCAAGGAGATGTAAAGTGCCAGTCCATTTTATTTCTCAAGGGATAACATTCAATGCCTTTCTTTCTTTCAGAAATCAGAGTCACATAAAGCTAGGTATGTGTGTGTTTTATCTTATTCTAAAAATAAATGTCCTTATTCTTTTGATTTTGTTGAAGTCAAATGCAGTACTGGACTGGACAAGCTTTGGAGAAGATTGCTTGTTTAAATTTATGGGCGCACTTTTGAAACTTTCTGTTACCAGCTTGTTTATACTTGTGCTTGTTAATGAGAGTTGATTTACAGATCTGTATTCACCTTCGGGCATGCCCAGATATGCTTGCCCAGCCTTTCAAACTGGGTTCTCAGAAGTAGCTACACAACAGCTTTGAATCACTAGCAAATACCTGCTTCTTGAAATCTGACCCTGGAAACATCCAACTGTAGAATTTACAATGTGATTAAAGTCCATTGTTTAAAACACGTGATTGTTGCTGGCAAAGCTATGTATAACCTTTCTGGAGACAGAACTGCACAGAAGGCACGTGGGGAAATACTACAGCAAAAATTGCTATATAGGTCAAAAAGTCAGATATTTTGGATAGAATTAAGCTCCAAAATTCAGAAGACTTTACTAGATGTACATCTGCTTTGCTGATCAGACAGATGAACCATATACCCATCATTCTGTCTGACAGGAGCACTGAATAGTGAAACAGATACTTTGGAAGCTGTCTACCATTGGTCCATCTCCTTCAATAGTTTCTGTGCTGACTGGCAGTGGCTCTCTAGAGTTTCCAGACAGAGGTCCAATTCGGATGATATGCCAACCCTCAATTACACTTACCTGAAGCTGGTATTTCTCATCATCCAAATGTGGGAAACTCTGGTGGGTGTGGTTCTGTGGCCATATCAAAACCACAGATTGAACCCTGAGTTTGAAGTTTGGCAGGTTACTGGAACCAAAGCTCTGTTGATCCCCATAATGCCATCCAAATGCAGCAACCTGGGGTTTGCGCTGAAGCTCCTCTGTGAGCACACACTCACACACACCGTCATTTCACCACCAATGGTTGCTGGACAAGTGACTCCCATGGCGGAAGAAGGAAAGAGGTCACTGGTGGAAGCAATGAAACTGAAGTTGCCAGATTGTCTGCAGCATGACTTTTGGCTTCCAAGGTTAGCCTCTGGTAAGCGTACTCATGGTTTCGCTTGCCATCTGAATTGGGCCAGAGGGTCTTTCCCAGACCTGTCTAGAGATACCAGGGACTTAAGCTGGGATCTTCTACATGCAAAGGATGTGCTCTAACTCTGAACTATGACCCCTTCTCCCCCAAGTTTCTGGGAGGTTTGGATGCTTTAAAAGCAGGTCATGATATCTGTATTCACCCTCATTATTAATCCCCAGTATCTAATGGTTAGAGTTTAAATGTCTCTGAAAATGGGCATTACCTAACTAGTAGTAGCTACATGGACATATGGAGGGGGGGTGAGAGGAGGCAGTGCCCCCCACCAGCATTGAGGCAATCCCATTGAATTCAATAGGATTTGCTCCCAGGTAAGTGGGTATAGGATTGTAGTTTTGCCCCTCCCCCCAGAAAAAGCCCTGCAGATGGACATGAGTTGCTATCAATAGACTGATTCCCCCCATTTATTCTTGCTATGAAACAATCAACAGATGCACTCCTATAAATGTCTGTCACAAAATAGCATAATTTGTTGGGCCTGTTCAAGAAATCTGTATGACAGAGTAGGAAACTGAGATTACATTTCAGATGCGTTGGAAGAGACCACACAACTCTGTCTCTTATTGTGTATTATTTCTGTTCTTGTGGTTATGGGTCATTTTTATAGAAAAACACACAAAAGGTCACAACTCAGCACAGCTAGGCTGAAATCAAAGGGCATAAGTGCTGCTAATTATGTGCAAAATTTAAATCAGGATTGTAAGCATGCTGACTATATATATCCTGCTTGCGGCTTATGTTTTGCAAACACTTTGAGCCACCCAGAAATCAACACAATGGATTCTTTCTAGTAAATCATAGAGGGGGAAATACCACAACTATTTCTAAAGATATTTATATACCGCTCTTCAACCAAAGTTCTCAAAGCCATTTACATAGAAAAGTACATAAATAAGATGGTCTCTTGTCCCCCAAGGGCTCACAATCTACTAACTGGACAAAGAGGCACCTTTTTAACATGGTGATTCACTTTATTTAGCAGGGGGAGAGTAACTGGCCCTATCCACTCCCAGCACAGTACCTGTTGCTGGTGTCTGCCTTATGTTTCTTTTTAGATTGTGAGCCCTTCAGGAACAGGGAGCCATCTTATTTATTTATTTGCTATTTCTCTATGTAAACCAATCTGGAAACTTATGTTGAAAAGTGGTATATAAATTTTTGTTGTAAAAAGAAGAAACATAAGGTAGACACCAGCAACAGCCACTGGAGGGATGCTGTGCTGGGGTTGGATAGGGCCAGTTGCTCTCCCCTGCTAAATATAAGAGAATCGCCACTTTAAAAGTTGTCTCTTTGCTCGGTTAGCAGGGGTCCATAGATCAAACAGACTCTACAGTACAAGTGGCCCACCTGAGACTCTCCATCATCCCCAGCTGCAATTTGGAGAGCCTCGGGCTGCTCCCCTGCTCTACAGTTTTAGAACTTGAGGTAACCTGTATGTGACCTGAACACACCTTATCACACAGGGTGTGACATTTCACTCTGTTGTTATGGTTGACTAAACACAGCACATATTTGCTTTTCCCAAACTCTAAACAGTACTAACAGTCAACTCATCTACAACACTGATTTACTTGCAGGGGTTTCCCCCCTCCCCATCACTTTATGTTACTTTGTGCTATGAGAAGGTCCTTACCTGCTCCTCTGCCACTCCACCGTTTTTCCTGCTGTGCCGCTCAGAAGTTCGTGCGCAGCTGCTGCGCTGACCCAGCAGCCTGCACGTGGCATCAGAACGCACATGGCCACTGCACATGCACAGCAGCCATGTGTGTCCTGCCATCATGCTCAGGCTGCTGGGTCAGCACAGCAGCTGCCCATGGACCTCTGAGAGGTGCAGCCTTGCAGCAGGAAAGGCGAGGGGACGGCAAAGGAGCAGGTCAGGACCTGCTTTACCCGGCCTGAAAGGTCCCGCTCCCCACTCCTCTGAAATGATTTGGCGGGCTGTGCTGAAGCGATAATTAAACTGGTTATAGGCGATAGAAAAATGGGTTAAAGAAATTTAAACAACTGTATCTGTGTACAGATCTGTACCTTGTACTAGTGTTGAACATATCATGTGAATAGGGTTTACCTGAACCAAAGAACATGAGAGGTCATAAATTTGGATCAAGGTTCAATTAAATGAATGACTAAATTTCATTCCGTCATCTTGCACATTTTGTCTTTTGGCTGACACACATGAAATGGCCAGTCTGTAGAGACTTTTACAATCTCCTGCCATAGCTGCATCTCCTTATTGAGTTCCATTCACCTTTACCATCTTGCCATGAAGATCAGGTGATTCCCTTCATGATATGATATATTTTTCTCTCCTTTTTGAGGACAATGGCCATTATTTTAAAAAGTGCCTTCTATCAAACAAGCTGCAACCTCCACAGCTGAGGTGTGGCACAGCTGATGAGGCAATTATGTAGGTTTAGTTCTGATATACTTACACCAGAATCCTTTGTGCACTGACGTGGGAATAAGGCCAGTTGAACTAATATCATTGACCTCTGAGTATGCATTTGCATTGTCAGCATAATTTCCTACCATTTAAATTGGCAGTGGCAATATTTGGATATGAATTTTGGGCTCTTTTGAGGAAAAACAGACTCAAGTTTGCCTTTAAAGTGACTGACTCCTCAATCCTGAATATTCTTTCTTGGAGGTATTAATGCACAATGTTTGTGTCTCCTTGCAGTACACGCCGTTCAAGAGAACGCAGGCATAGCTCAGTGGTGGTGAGTTTGCTTGGATTTGAGATGTTCCCAGGAGACCTCTTGATATCAGACAGTGCAGCAGAATTCCTACGCCATTCAGCATCACTGCAAAGTTCAGGTCAGACTGGGAGGAAAATATCTGGATGGGCTCTAAAACAGAAATTACTTGAGTGCCTTGAACCTTGTCATCCCTTAGACCAGGGCTGCTCAACTTCAGCAGCAGGCCCTCCTGCAGATGTTGGCCTACAATTCCCATAATCCCTGGCAATTGGCCACTGTCGCTGGGTATTATATGACTGGTAGTTCAAAAACAGCTGGGGGCCTAAGTTGAGCAGACCTGCCTTAGACCATGTGGCACTGTGCCTACAGTTTAGCCCCGCCTGGCTTCAATGAAGGAATAGTACTGAGATGAATAGTTCTTTTTAAACAAGAACAACGTGGTGCATAGCATGTTTGCACCAACACAACACTTAATCCCCTAAAGATGCTGGGTGGGTAGTTATATACTACAGTACAGACCTCACAAGCTTGATATGCATCAGAAAGTATCCAGGATGACACCAAGCTGGGTAGAACCTTCCTTGTAATTAGATTGAAATTAAGGTCAAAAGAGATGTTACTTTAAGCACATAATGTTGGGAATTCTCTCTGGTAGAGAAACCCTTTTCAATTATAGCAGAGTGCACAGAGGCACAACACAGCGGAATTTGGTTAGGCATGCATGTATGCTGAGAGTAAAGTAACTTGGAGCCAGTTCATAGTTTCAAATCAATATATAAGGCATTTATTAGAGAACTCCATTCTAGATAGGAAAGTGAGGAGTTAGGATCTCTAATCTAGCTAGCTAGCTGGATGCAGATGGATTCTGCATCTTCTCTGCACACATGGTGCAGGGACAGGAGCTTGCTTGCATGTTGCAAGGTAGGAGGAAAACAGGAAGAGAAGAGAGGAAGGAAGTTAGTCCCTAAGAGTACCAATCTACATTCCAAAGGGATAGTGTCAGAGCAGTAGAGAAGGGATGACCAATGTCTTGATCCTCTAGCCCTCTGACTCACTAGTCTGTCCTCCACTGTCTTTGAGACAAGAGACAATGCAAAGTCCTTAACTTCCAACACATAATTGGGGCCAGCATTCTTGTTTTTTATTCAGTAAATAATAGCCGGATCAGGACCATGGCATGGGGAAAGAAAGGGCTTAACCCTCTGCCCCCACCACAGTTCTGATCTTGATTGGGCCTCCCACAGCTTTTTGCCCTGGGGGGAAAACTGGCTTGGGACTGTGGTGTAGTAGGAGGAAAAGTTTAACTCTCTGGCTCTGCCATGGTCCTAGTCTGGTTCCCCTCCAGATCCTATTTGCCTGGGGTGCAAACTCCCATTGGTGCCCCACATCAGTCCAAATCTAGCTATTGTTTTCTGAATAGAAAACAAGCCTGTTGGCCCCAATCACATGCTTGCAGTACCATTTAATTTTACTCTAAATCAGTAGCATACACAGTGAGAGCAATCCCACTTCTTCTCTTGTACACACAGGAATTCTGTGTGAGAAGGAGTTTCCCAGTGTGCTTCAAACTGAGAAATTCTCCATTTACAAAACATTAGAATTAGTGAGGAAACCCCTTCTGTACGCTGGAGCCCAAGTGAGCACCTGATTGAGGCCACTCTGAACACAGTGGCTGACATCCTGACTAATGCTGTTCTTGTGCAACAAGCAAAGTTGCACTAGAACAAGAAACTCACATGGCTGTGCAAAAGCTCTGGGATTTTTGGAATGGTGCTATTGCACTATTGTGCAAAAGTTTCCTTCAAAACATGAGGCATGCACCTGTTGCACCAGCACAACACTAGTCTGGAATGCAAGCTCCAGACTTTGCACAAGTAGCTAGCAGTGTTCCATCTAAAAGGGTCTCCCAGACGTTGTTGACTACAACTCCCAGAATCCCAGCTGCAATGGCTTTTGCTTGGGGATTATGGGAGTTGTAGTCAAAAACGTCTGGGAATCCCTGTTAGAGGGAACAGTGGTAGCTAGCACAACAGCCTTGCTTTAGTGCAACATCCTTGCACAAGCAAAGAATTAGTTAGAATGTTGGCCACCGACTCAGTTATAGGCAGATAATATGATTTTGGTTTACCAAGAAAACATTGGTTAGAATTTTGGTGGCTATACTCTGCATCTCTATGCACATAATTAAATATCACGGACTTTTGACTCTTGATAGAGTCAAATTTTCCATGAAAGATCTTTTTGTTTCTTTAGCTAACAATGCCTTTGTTTCTGTTCCATGCATTAGAATCCAAAAAGTCCTGGTGGCCATTTGCTAAAAAAGGAACTGTGAGTATTTTCTAAAGGCTTCCCCCAACTTCTGACCAACTGATATTTTACTGCTTGAAAAATCTAAGGATCTGTCCCCACCAGCAGTCCTTGTACCACTTCTTAATGTTTCTCTTCCTATTTCTTTTCTCCATGCATTTTGTACTGTTATTGTCCATACATGCTCCCACATTGAGTTGTTTTGAGATGGTGAAGGACAGGCATAGGGATTTTGTTTTAAACAATGCCAGGATACTTTCCAGACTAGCTGCTCAACAGCAGCAAAATGCCTCCATTCAGGCAAGTCGCATTCGAAACATAAACAGCAGGGGGAGCAGTCTCATGGACACTAACCACCTGAAAACACTAACCCGAAAACACTAACCCGAAAACACAACCTGAAAACACTAACAACCTGAAAAAACAGCAACTTTCTTACGCCGGATATACAACATCCTAGCTCTATATCACAGTGATTAAATTTGGAACAAGGCATTGTAAATGTGAATGGCACCCTGCTGTTAACGTAGGGACTGTGGTGTCACAACGCAGAAAGTGTGGAAGCACACTTCCGAGATACGACGTGACCCCATTGCAGGATCTAATCTGGAAAGTGCCCAGGTGTGCATGTACCTAAGCAGTAACATATCCATACATCCTTCATTAATGTTGCCTAAATGCTTAGATTATTTTTTTTTTCAAGGAGTGGGAAAGTAAAAAGGAAGTATCTCTTAAGAGACTGCACAATAGCAGAGGAAGATAACAGTTTACCATTGTGCATTAGGAGAAACTTCTTAACCGGAAGAGGAGTTCAACAATGTAATCCATTGCTTATGGGCTCTCCCTTACTGGAGGTCTTCAAGCAGAAAAACTGGACAGCCATATGTTGGCGATGCCGTAGGTCTGCATTTTCTGCGTGGAGCAGGGGGTAGATCTAGATGGCCAGCAAGATCCCCTCCATCTATATATTTAATTCTCTGAGGCATACCCGTGGCTAATCCCATGCGTGGCAGCTTTCACAAGTGTTTGGAGAGCTGCCGGATAGGCTAGCCTCAGGATGGGTAGGAGAGGGGGGAAAGGCAGTGGCAGTGGCCGAAGAAAACTGCAGTGGGCAGTTGGCCAATGGCAGGATGAGCGAGAAGACAAAATGGTGGTGGGCCCTGCACCACACGGGCAGGAGGACGGGCAGGCAAAACGGCGGTGAAGGCGGCTGGGAAAGAAGGTGGCTGGCCGGCAGGCAGGCCAGCGGGCAGGGGAAGGAAGAAGCCAGGTGGGCCAGGTGGGTGGGAGAGAAAACAATGGTAACAGGGGAAACAGCGGTGGCAGGTGGCGGGGAGAGGGAGGCGGCGGGCGGCGGGGAAGTGGCTGCAGGGGGTGAACGGGGCAGGCAGCTAGAGGCTCAGATGCTCTGCACCTGGCCCAGCTAGTCTCTATGAATCTTTGAGGAACACAGCAACTCATCGAATTGGGTGTAAGGGCCCTTTCTTCTGTGCAATACTAGGTTTGAGCCATGAGTCAGGCTTAGCATTTTAGCAGCCATCTGGGTCCTGTGCTCCTTCGAGGACCAGGTGTACCATGCAAGGGCCATAATTTTATAGTCTGGCATTCTTGAAAGACTGAGTAGTACCTCCATACCTAAGATGCATGAATAAAAATTGCCCATTATTTATTTATCATATTTTTCTGCCACCTGGTATGTGTATCTCTAGGTGGTGTGCACAATTTAAAACAGAACAAATATAAAACAAAGTGAAAACAATTAAAACAATTTCACAGGATAAAAACAATTAAACAGTTTAAAATTAATTTCGGTGAAAAGCCTGAGAAAACGGGTGTGTCCTGAGGGTCTTTTTAAAAGCAGCCAGAGATGGAGATGCTCTTATTTTGACAGGGAGCATATTCCTAAGCACCAGGGCAGCCCCAGAGAAGGCCCGGTCCTGAATTGCCACCAAATGAGCTGGTGACAACTGTAACCAGACCTCCCCTAATTATCTTAATAGGCAGCAGGGTTCTTGACAAAGAAGGCACTCTCTTAAGCACCCTGGACCAAGTCATTAAGGGTTTTATAGGTAATAACCAGCACTTTGCATTTTACTCGGAAACATATTTGCAGCCAATGCAGTTCATTTCTTAAGTATGGTCAAGTTAAACTTCCATATTCACTGGCAGTTTGGCTCTGATGGAGAACCTCCATGTTCAAGAGCAGTCTATACCAGTATGATGGTTTCTTGATGCTGGGTGGCAATGGTTTTTTAGGATTTCCTTGAGGTTCCTCCTTTGAAACTTCCTAGCATGAGGTCCTTGGTCCCAGTCCTATACATTTTTACTCAGAAGTATGCCTCAGAGAAATAAAAGGTTTTTCCCCCTCCTATGCTTTGCTGAGGGGCTGAGAGGAATGGGAGGAAAGAGAACCCGCATTTAGGGTTGCCAACATTTCATTGCCAGAATGAGAGCCACAAGTTTGTGGGGACTGGCTGGGGGGCGGGGGGGGGGAGCTGGGAGGTGTATGCAGTGGTAATCAAGAGCCTGAGTATAATTGACGAATATGTAATTGAAACATATGCTATTGAATAAATGAGGGACAAATGCTGTCCCTATAGGAACCAACATTTCATCCCAATGAGGGACATCCTGAATAATGAGGGACAGTTGGCAACCCTACCCACATTCTTGCCTAGGATCTCTGCTGGTCCTGGTTCCTATATGTGTTTACTCAGAAGTAAACTCCAGTTGAATCAATGGGCTTACTTTCTAGTAATGTATTCCAAGCTTTGCTGAGGGCCTCTGCTTCCCTGCTTTGGTGGGTGTGAGAGAAAGGGGGCAGAGGGGGAAATAAGTGTCCATGTAATGAAAGGGAGGAGGAGGAATGGTTGTCTAACTATCCCAGTGCCAGCATGCTCATAGACTGTCCTTATCAGGCACCTATGTTTAGAACCAGGAAGGACTTTGCTAGAAACTGCCAGGACTTGCCCCTCCCAACTTTGACATCAGGATTCTCAGAGGGCAGACACAGTTATGCTCTTAGCTAATTTTCCCTTAGGTATTCTCCCTGTCATTATGGGGATTTCGAACAGTGATTACTTGAAAAGATTAATGTTTTTCAAACCAGCAAAAGGCACCAGTCCTCTATGGATCTGAATTTGAGGGGAATGCTAAAAAGACATCAAACATTTAAAAATATACATTATTTGTGGTGAAAAAGGGTCACCAAAACTTTGAAACCTCTTTTTAGGAGTATAAACCTTCACTGCTGTATTTCAGCTGTTTTGCAATGCATTTGCACCAAATTTGGAGGGGTGGTGTCTCTTGTCTCCTGGTTGATCCACAGTTTTGTCACAGTTTCCGAGAGATTAGGGATACCTTTGTCTTTATAAGAAATAGAATGTTCAGGGTTTGTAATGGAAAATGTTGAAAACACTCCTCATCTCTTCTGTTGTGCCAGTATAATTAAACTTATGTGCCAGTATAATTAAACTCATGGTTATGTATACTATGAATTAATCTACAAGTTTCTTTAAACAGGATAAAGAGAAACACAAACAAATATCAGACCTCGGAAACTGCCTTTCCACTGTAACTATCAATATATCAGAGTGTCATGGGTATGAATTTCATAGTGCTAAGGTACAAAAATACTTTATATGAATATAATACTGATGTATCTTGCATATGGTCCTCATTTTTATCCTCCTGTTTTGGCTTCCCTTGGTTTAATTACCTTTAGAAAACTAATGATTGTCGTTCTTATATTGTATGAGCCTTAATACCAGGCCTGCTCAACTTCGGCCCTCCTGCAGCTGTTGGCCTACAACTCCCATAACCCTGGCTATTGGCCACTGTGGCTGTGGATTATGGGAGTTGTAGTCCAAAAACAGCTGGGGGGGCATAGTTGAGCTGGCTTGCTTAACACTATAAACACTGAAGTAGAGAAAGAAAGCAATGATAACCCAAACAAGAGTAATTGGCACCAACTGTAGTTTTCAGTGGTTAAAGTTAAGAGGCTTTGTTTAGAAAAATACTACTTCATGGATGAATGGTTTGTATTCTTCATTGATAGGATAAGGCCTGGCATGAAATCATGGAGATGCATCAAGTTGAGCAAAAAGCCACTGATGATCAATTAGACACAAAGAAAAAAGAAGCATTCTGGGAGCTTTTCACAACCGAATGCACGTATTTCCTTGATCACCTACTGGTTCTCAAAGTGGTAAGTTTGAACTTCATAATCTTTTCCCGCACGTCAAAAGCTACCCATCCATCTGAAATGAGGATAATTTAACACAGTGCTTATCTTTCCAGCAAGAAGTGGCTTCAGAAAGTCAGCCCTGAGTGGTGATAGACATGGATCTCATTCAGCATGTGCTCCAGTGATACAAGCAAGCCTTAACATCAGGCCAGAGATTAGAAAGTGCCTCAGCCATTCATTATGACCTTCATAGTCACTGCTTGCTTGGAAATACTGTCACATGAATGTGCAATAACACAGTTTTTCAGAGTGTCATTTTATGATTTGATAGTGTGCATAGTTCCTTTCTTGCACCTTTGACTCGATTTTCCGTTCTGGGCTATACTATAGATTCCTGGATCCTGTCTTCTTTCAGTATAGGCAGCAGGTTCACAAGACTGTCAGCAAGTCCCAAACCTGGGGAAATGGTAAAGTTTTGGGAACTGCAAGAGCACACTCCTGGCCAGCATATCATGTGAACCCAACCAAGTCCAGTTCCCGCACCATCTGCCTGACATTCTACCTGTTTCCTATGCCCAACTTCATATCTTGGTTCCAAGAGGGCAGAGGAAGTTTGTAGAATGAGAGGCATTTGGCACAGGAACCAGACTTGGGCAGGTTCACACAACATGTCCATCGCCCGCTAGGAGCATGTGCTCATGGTTCCCGTTGTTCTACCAACATTTCCCTGGCTTTGGGACTTGCTGATGGTCATGTGAAGCTGCCCTCTGCACTGAAAGAATCCAGGGTGCAGGAAGTTATATGCCAAGAACTGGGGAAATAAAGTCAAAGATACAAAAAAGGAGCATCGAGACCTGCTGGTGATTGTGTGAAACGGTATTCCTTTGTTTTTATATCTGTGCTTGCCAGTAGCCAGCTGCTTTATAACCTGCCCTTGGAAATTAAGGCTGAAATATTGTGCACACCCACCAGGGAGTAAGTCCCATTGGCCACAGTGGAGCTTACTTTGAAGTAAATATGCTTAGGCCTGCACTGTCTCTTTCTCTCTCACATACACACACTTTTGGAAAAATAATCCTCACAACTAGCCCCTTCTTAAATGGGAATTATATTAACCAGAAATTGCATAGCTATAATTGAATGGATGGGTTCAAAGTGTTGGAAGTTCTCTCTGGTAAGAGATACCCTTCTATTACAGCAGAGTGCACAGAAGCAAAACACCGCGGAGTCTGCCTAGGCATGTGTGTATGCTGAGAGTAAAATAACTTGGAGCCAGTTCATAGTTTCCAATCAATATAAGGAGTCTTTATTAGTGAACTCCATTCTAGATAGTAAAGTGGAGAGATAGGATCTCTAATCTAGCTAGCTAGCTGGATGCAGAGGGATTCTGCATCTCTGCACACATGGTGCAGGGAGAGAGGAACATGCATGTTGCAAGGGAGAAGAAAGGGAAAGAGGAAGTAGCAGGAAGGAAGGAAGGGAGTCCCTAAGAATAGCAATCTACATACCAAAGGGATAGTGTCAGAGCAGTAGAGAAGGGATGACCAATGTCTTGACCTCTCTAGCCCTCTGACTCACTAGTCTGTCCCCCTCTGTCACTGAGACATGAGACAGCGCAAAGTCCTTCACTTCCAACACAAAGAACCCAGGGCCCCAACTCCTGAGGGGCCCCCAGGTCCACCCCTCCCTATTTTCTTCATTATCTCCCTCACTCTGAGGAGCCGCCGGGGAGAGGGGCGAACACGGCCCTCTCCCCGCTAGCTACACCCCTGTTCAGGAGTTAGAGGTAGAGCTGAATCTAAAATTGAAAATTTTTGTGTATGTTGCACTGTAATCCAAAGTGCTCTTGGTATAGTCTTTAAAGGGGACCTGAACTATATGCAGTCACTCACTATATATGATAATTAAAACATGTGAAGAAGATCACATGTAGTTTCCGCTACAACACCTGCAGCTCTTCTTTCAAAGCAAATGTTTTGGAGACTGTTGAAGGACTACTTGAACAGATACATAGGAGGATGAGGTCCTCATGAAAAACATTGTGTGCCATTCTTTAGAATGGAAGCCTTCAAGGTAGCCCAATCCGAGTTAACTGATTAACTGCGCTGAGTGTAATAATTCAATAGTTAACATGAATTGAAAAACTGATGCAATTTGATGTCACTTTGCTGCCATAACTGCTGTTTTGGCTGACCAGTTTGATATTCTATTCAGTAATTTTTTGCAGTTTGTTTTGGATGTTTGTCCGAAGGGGGATGCGTTAGAGAGTGTGGGGGAGGAGTCAAGAGAAGAAGGAGAAAATGAAGCTGTCGCTGAATAAGTTAAATCTACTTCGTTAAATCTACGTAAGATTTCCTTGTGTGTATGAAGGAAGCAGCTATAAAACAGTTAGAGAATGTACAAGGTTTCCAAGAAATAAATAGGGCAACTCCCTGTGCATTTGGTGTATATGAGTGCATAGATTTTTGCAGGGGAAATTGCTGGTTTTTTTAAAGAAATGGGTATCTTGAACAATAGAGGCAGATAGGACAGAGCCTGTCAAGAGAAGGCTATTTATTGTGTTTTCTGGTGCTGTGATGGACTTGGATAAGAAACGTTTCCTTGACCTAAGAGGACCTGTGACAACTCTAGAATCCAGGGCTATAAAAAAAAATTAATTGGAAATTACTGTATTCCCCACCCCAAGGTATTTATGCATACATTACAGTATCTGCAAAGCAAGGAGTTCCTCTCAGATGTGGATGCTGGGCTACTTTTTGCAAACTTGGAAGAGTTAAATCAGGTGAGAAAAGAGCAAAAGACCTTAGATCCCATACTGAGAGTAACATAAGAGTAAGTAAACGTCAGAAGTGATATGCACCTGAATTGTGGCCTTTCTTGCTGGTGATTTAATCTTGTTGTTGATTAAATTCAAATAATTTCACTAATGGGACCAAAGCAGTTTGAATCTTTTTTTTTTTTAAACCTTGCTGGAAAATGAAGCATATGAAGTGCATGAAATTAGATCAAATAATGAATTTGTCATAAAGGTGCCATGGTTCACTTACAAGCTGCATACCAAATGTGGCCGCATGAAGCCTCCTTTTGTAGTTTCCAGTGTGCCTCCCTCGATAACAAAATATGGAGACCCTGGGCTGCAGTTTGAGGTAGCAATGTTTAGCATGGTACTCATGTGTTCCATGGTGTTCCAGAAAACCTTTTTCTAACTATACATTAGTCCCTGTGCATTTCTGTTGTAGCTGGAGCAGAAGAGTTCAGAAAATGTTCCCCACAAACTCTGAGTCTTTTCTCATGACCCCTGGAAAGTGGGCTAAGGGAGCCCAGCCTACTTTCCAGCAGTCATGAGAACCACCTGGCTCGCAGGCAAGCCCGGTGGTTCAGCGGCAGCTAGTCCACTTAAATACCCCTCCCCTAAAATGGGTTCTTTGATTGTGAGTCACTGTGGCGACTCCGTGCTGTGGCGACTCACGAGAAAACCCCTGACTGAAAGGCTATGACAAGGCTCCCAGCCTCTGGGGTCTCCCCCGAATGCCCCGCAAACTCACACTGAGTGTTCTGGGACTTCCAGGGGCCAGGTGGCCTCCAATCTCCGCTGCCCCTACCGGCTCCATGATGGAGCTGGTAATTGTGTGGGCGGCCGATCCAGCCACCCAGGGCTAGGCAGATGCTCATGTGCACCAAACCCCTTACGGCTCTCCACACTGCTCATGTGGAAAGCCGCAGTGTCTTGTAAGGAGACAGGGATGTGCACAAACCAAGGTTCAAAGGACTGATTCGGTGCCATGGGGAGGGGTGCAACAAGGAGGATCTTTAAATAAGAGGAGATCCGGTTCTTACCTGCTCGCTGCCACATGCAGCTTCCTGCTGCAGCGGCACACATCTCAAGTATCTGCATTTGGCACCGGCACGCGCATGCGCAGACACCATCTGTGTGGTCAGCATCATGTCCCTGACCACGCAAATGGTGCTCATGCATGCATGGATGCCATGTGCATGCCCGTGCTTCATGCGGGTACTTGGAATGAGTGCCGCTACAGCAGGAAGTTGCATGCCGCAGTGGGGAGCAGGTAAGGACCTGCTCTCCTCTTCTTTAAAGATCCTGCTTTGCCACTCTCCTCCCTGCGGTGCCAAACCTGTGCACGAACCTTAGTTTGTGCACATTGCTACAAGGAGACATAACTCCTTGTCAAATATTTTAATTCCATTTTGGGTAATGCTCCAAGACTGTATTATATGAGCAAAATTGTGCCTGGGACTGGATACTGGGCTAATGCGGTGATCGTTGGGTGGCTCAAACTACTTGTTTCAGCCACCCGGCTGAGTACCCGCTATGTACTCAACACCGTTCCCCTTTCTCAGCTGAGTCACTGGCTGCTAAGCCCTAAGTTGGCAAATTGTACCACTCAGGCTCCAGAATCACTGTTGAGATGAAAACAATAGCCTTGGGCATTCCTCGTGGGGTATTGCTGTGCTTTCTTTCTTTCTTTCTTTCTTTCTTTCTTTCTTTCTTTCTTTCTAACTTTGTTTCAAAAGTCAGGTCTCGGAGTCTGTTGCTCCTCTGAGGTACCCTAATATTGACGTTTGCCTGTGTCCTGACTGTGGTCCATTTGTTATGCACGCTTGCAGATTGGGTTATGGAGCTAAACTCTCCCAGTTATAAAAGCACCCACACACATGTAAGTATTGTACACATGTACACATCTGTGAGCAAATATAGTAACAAGGACTAAATGTGAGTAGTATCACCCTAAAATGTTAAAGCACAGTAGCCATTCTGTATCTTCAAGTCTATTTAATCCCGAGGTCATCTTAAATAATGCTGCTTTCTCTTTACTAGGTGAGCCTCAACTTCGTGACCAGGTTCTTTAGTGCTATAAAGGATCATCTTGTCAAGCCTATGTCCTCCATAGATTTCATCTCTGTGCTTGAAGAGGTAAAAGTACTAACATCCATTGAATAATGTCATCTGGTAGTAGGACAAACAGGACATTTGAGGAAGCTTGTTTTCACAGTAAGTTTTCCTGAGGTAACATACCATTATCTCACTTCAGTCTCTGTGAGAAGCTTCACACATGACACCATGTGGCAAAAAGTAGACGTGCATGAGTTTTTTGCTGCAATGATATCTTATAATATTATATGTTATAATATCTGAAGTCCCCTTGTTGATCTGACACAAGCAAAAGTAAAGACCATATATCTGATGAAGTAGCCTTTAGTCCACAGGAGCTTAAGCTACAATACATTTGTGAGTCTTTGAGATGCCACAAGAAGACACTGGCCAATATCCTAAAGGTCTGCTTGTGGCAGGACATTGTGCTTGCACAAGAACGTTGTGCATGCAAGTCCCACTATGTGCCAGACTAGTGTTGCGCTAACCCTGCTAACTGTGCAAAGAAGTGATTATTCTCTTATTATATTTATTATTTAACTCATTTATATACTGCCCTAATTAAAATCTCAAGGCGGTTTACAATTAAACAAACAGCAACTAAAACCTAAAAATTATATGAAACAGGTTTAAATTACCATAAATAAAACTTTGACATCATAAACTAAAAGCCTGATGAAACAGGTCTGTTTCAGGTCTGAAACAGGTCTTAAAAACAATCAGAGATGGGGAGATTCTGATTTCGTTTGGGAGTGTGTTCCAGAGCCTCAGGGCAACCCTAGAAAAGGCCTGGGTTTTGGTTGCAACCAAGCTAGCCAGTGGCAACTGCAACCAGACCTCCCCCAATGATCTTAATAGGCAGCAGGGTTCATGAAGTAGAAGGCACTCTCTTAAATACCCTGGGCCTAAGCCATTCAAGGGTTTATAGGTAATAACCAACACTTTGGAATTTTGCCCAGAAACTAACTGGCAGCCAGTGTAGTTATTTTAAAATAGGAGTAATGTGGTCTCTATGGATGACCCCAGAGACCAACTTGGCTGCCACATTTTGTACCAATTGCAGTTTACATACAAAGGCAGCCCAATGTGGAGCACATTGCAGTAGTCAGGCCTGGATGTTATCAGTATATGCACCACTGTTTTAAAGTTGTTTGTCTTGATAAATCAGGCCTGCTCAACTTTGGCCCCCCAGCTGTTTTTGGACTGTAACTCCCATAATCCCCAGCCTCAGTGGCCAATAGCCAGGGATTATGGGAGCTGTAAACCAACTTCTGTAGGAGGGCCGAAGTTGATAAAAACACTCCTGGCCATTGCCTCAACCTGAGATATCAGGGAGAGGTTTGGGTCCAGAAGTACTCCCAAGCTGTGTACATGATGTCTCAGGGGAGTGTAACCCCATCCAGAACAGTCAGATCTAAACCACCTCCTAAATTCCATCCTCCCACAACGAGTACCTCCATCTTGTTTGGATTCCACTTCCATTTGTTCTCCTTCATCCAACCCATTGCTGATTTCAAGCAGGTATTTAGAGACATTAAGACATCTCCTGACCAAGCTGATATGGAGAAATAGATCTGGGTGTCATCCGCATATTGATAGCACCCAGCACCAAATCTCCTGATGATATCTCCCAGCGGGTTCATGTAGATGTTAAAAAGCATTGAAGATAGAATGGAGCCCTGTGGGACTCCATATAATAGCTCTCACTTTGAAGGGCAACAATCTCTAAGTGACACCATCTGGGATCTACCTGCGAGGTAGGAGCAGAACTACTGAAAAGCAGTGCCTCCCACCCCCAACCCCCTAGGCGGTCCAGAAAGATACCATGGTCAATGGTACTAAAAGCCACTGAGAGATCCAAGAGGACTAACAGTGTCACCCTCCCCTTATTGATTCCCAATTGGAGATCATCCATCAGGCCAACCAAGGCAATCACCACCCCATAGTCTGCCTGAAAGCCAGTTTGAAATGAGTCTAGATAATCTGCTTCTTCCAAGAATGACTAGAGTTGAGAAGCCACCACCCTCTCAATCACCTTGCCCAACCATGTAAGATTGGAGACAGGCCTATAATTGCCTAACTCTGAGGGATCTAATGCAGGTTTCTTCAAAAGTGGTATTGCGCCAAATTCTAAACCTCATTGACACATTAGCATAGCCAATGCAATGATGAATACCAGAGGGGTAGTCATGTTAATCTGTTGCAGTAAAAACAATGGCTGTCATCCTGAATAATGGTGCACTTGCACAAGAATGCTGATGAGCTGTGACACGTTGTGGTGCTCCATGATACTGCGCGACCACTATTGGCAGATTCATGTTGCATGACTTGTCAATATCATCTCTGCACAACATCCTTAAGCTAGCACATCAACATAAAGCTGCTCCTGCTACTATAAGTGTGTGTGTGTGTATGTATATATGTCTGTGTGTGTATTACACACACACACACACACACACACACACACACACACGTATTACTGAGCATAGATCTTCATATGCACTCTGTACTATAATCTATTGGATTCAAGTACAGTCTTTCTCCACCTGCACTCTAACCGCCTGCCTTGCCGCTTCAACCCCCATAGTTCTTCTGTATACAAAGGGGCTAATTTAGAAATGGGTTGGGAGGGGCACTTAGGAGCAATTGTGTCTACCACCCTATTTAGTTTATTATTCCAAGTCCCGGGGTGTCAACAAGATTTCTGGCGGAACCAACCTTAAAACCCTCCAAGACCTCTTTGAACCTTATTGGATCATCCTAATAGGTCCTTCATTCTAATAGGACCATCCTAATAGGTCCTTCACCCCTGCAGAGATGGTTGTGGTTGTTAGTCCAATCTTAACCAGGTAGTGGTCCTTCCATGACAATGGGGAAATCACAGGCATCCCCACCCATGGAACACCTCCCTTAATGGAGCAGAAGACTAAATTGAGTGTATGACCAGCAATGTGCGTCAGTCCCGAGACCACTTGGGACAGGCCTATAGTTTTCATGGTTACTATAAATTCTTGAACTGCTACTGACAAAATGGTCCCAACGTGAACACTGAAGTCCTCAACCAACATCAACCAATGCCAACTCTGCAACCAAGTCAGTCAGCTCAGTTAGGAATTCTGTTGGGCAGCAGGGTGAACAGTACACCAACAGAAATCCCAATCTGTCCCTGGTGCCCAGACTTAGGTACACACATTCAATAAAGGCTAATCCTCTGACAGGAATCCTGATAAGGGAGATATTATTCTTATGGACCACAGCCATTCCACCTCTCACTCGCTCCACAGCAGAGTACCCTGGTGGGAGAAGCTGGAACCAGACTGGGCCACAAGCCTCCCCCAGCCAGGTCTCTGTGATACACACCAGGTTGGCTCCATCATCCACAATCAAGTTGTGGATTACTTCTATTTTATTTTGAAAAGACCTGGCATTACAAAGAAGCAGAGTTCAGTGGGTGGGTGGTTCTGCTCCCTAAGGTCAAAGAACTCGCAGGAGAACTGGAAGGGGTTACAGCTATTATGTTTCTGATCTCTCTTCCCCTGTAACGGCCTGCTGCCCCTGCCAACATCACATTTCCTTTTGTTCCCCACCACCACTGGAATAGCCACCCCAGAGGCACCAAACACTACTCCCATCTCCCGATAAACCAAAACACATATCTATATCAGGCCAAAACTACCTGTAACAGAGGAAGTATAACCAGTGACAGCATGCCCTATCCCAGCACTCAGTCCCACCACCAAAGGGCAGCTCTCTACAGGTGGCCCACCACTGGCTGCTCCTATGGCACAGCTTTGGCTTCTAAAGCAGTAAATGCTGCAGCAGCCCTTCCCCTCCATTCGACAGACCAAGCTGGAAAAGGTCTTGCAATCAGCCAGGACTGGGGAGAGGCCACAGGCCAGGACAAGTGGCACCAACAGACAGCAGAGTCTGTCAATAGATCTTATCATTTTCATTATGTTCTGAACAAACAAACAGAAAGAGAAAACAAAGTTCCTCCCACCCTGCTTCCAATCATTCCCTCCTCTTATTTAGCAAAGAGAGAGCAACTGGCCCTATCGAACCCAGCATCCTTCTGGTGGCTGTTGCTGGTGTCTACCTTGTGTTTCTTTTTAGATTGTGAGCCCTTTGGGGAGGGACAGGGAACTAGATTTATGATTTTTTAAAATGTAAACTACTTTGAGAACTTTGGTTGAAAAGCGGTGTGTGTGTGTGTGTGTGTGTGTGTGTGTGTGTGTGTGTGTGTGTGTGTAAAATACACACACAGACATATATACATATACACACACACACACTTATAGTAGCAAGAGCAGCTTTATGTTGATGTGCTAGCTTAAGGATGTTGTGCAGAGAGGATATTGACAAGTCATGCGACACGAATCTGCCACTAGTGGTTGTGCAATATCATGGAGCACCACAACGTGTCACAGCTCGGCAGCATTCTTGTGCAAGTGCACCATTATTCAGGATGACAGCCACTGTTTTTACTGCAACAGATTAACATGACTACCCCTCTGGTATTCATCATTGCATTGGCTATGCTGATGGGTCAATGAGGTTTAGAATTTGGCACAACTAAGCAAAAAGTTGGAAATGAACCCAATAGTAAGCAAGAGCATGTAACTAAAATTCCCCAAGAATCCTTGCCTTTCTCATTGATTTCACTAAGAAAGATCTGCAGCATAATCCTATGCACATTTACTCAGCAGTAAATCCAATTTAATTCAATTAAAGTTTATTCCCAAGTAGGATGCATAGGACTACAAGCCTATGTACATGTAAACATAGGCTGGCAGTCTAAATATTACTAAATGTTTAATTGTGATTAGATCATGCCCAGTGTGTAGGGATTCATAATAACCAACACAATAACCAACACAAAGCAAAAAGCAGCTATTAAGCAATCTCAAATACCCCCTGATCATGTAAACAGTGTTACAACTTATATAAAATGAGCATTATAAGATTAAAATATATGTCAGTTTTTGTATTCTGATGGCTAATGGCTAATATTTTTGTCTAGCAGTGTTTCCAAGGGAACTTGTGTCAGAGTCACCAGATCTACTGCCTGAATTACACATCTGCTGTCTTTTACTTGGAAAAACTGAAGAAAAGAGAAGACTTTGGAATCTATTTGAAAGTAAAGTGATTGTAAATGCTAAATAAGAACTCTGGCAAAATCATATTATATTATGAAAGCAGTTGAAAGATTTGTATTGCTATAATAGCAGTACTTTTACAACATACAGAAAAATTATTGCTTGCTGCAGGAAATATGCCTGATAGTTTAACTAGGATAAACTGTTTGGTGTCTTTTCTAGGGCAGATACATTTGCAGTATGTGCCCAGTTGATATTTTCTGTTGAACAAAGACTGCATTAGAAATGTCCAGCACAAATCTGGGCATCTTCAATTGAAAAAGTATTATTGCAGTAGCACAATATGTGCTTTTCATGCAAAAGGACCCAGGTTCAATCCTTGGCATCTCCAAGTAGGAATGAGAAAGATGCTTGTCTGAAAAGGATTGCTCTCCATTACAAAATTCAGTGCTCTATAAAACATGATACCTCTCTTATTCCTGCATACTAAGGCTATAGAAAACAGATATTACAAAGCAGCTCCAAGGTTCTCTTCTTATATACAGGGGCATGGGGACAATGGAGATGGGGGGGATGACAGTCCCTAGGCTGCCGGAGTCTGGGGGGGGCTGCCAAGGCACCCCCTCACACCTCCCCCAGGGTACCCCTCTTGCCCCCTCCTGCACCCAGCCAACAAACAAAGTGCTCACTGGCTAGGAATGCAAGGCAGGTCCCTCTTCTGCCCATCTTCTTTCCAGTGTTGGCTGGCTGGGAACTTGCTTCCAGCAAGGCAGAGAAAGAAACCCACCACCAGTCAGAGCTGGAATGTGCTGACTGCAGAGGATTGGGAGAGGCCCTGCCCCCTACATCAACATCAGGAGCACAGGGCATGGTAGGGATGGGTTGCTCAATCCTGATCCTCCCCAGTCAACACCAATATGGCGATGGGTCTGTCACAAGGCAGAGGAAAGAGTTCCCAGCCAGACTGGAAAGCAGCACTGACTGGGGAGAAATGGGGTTGAGTGCCCCATTGCCGATACTAGGCCACGCTGCTGCAACTGACATTGATGCAGGTGTGTGTGGTTAGAGCACACACCCCAGTTTAGAAGGGGGTAGGGGGTGACTGCAGGAGTTTGCCCCTTGGCCACCCGCGAGCTTCTTACGCTCCTGCTTATATATAATCTTTTCATCTAATACACCAAATACAATTAGGTGAGTGTGTGCAGCTAAAACCAGCTACTGCCTTCATCTGTAAAGCACATTTTAAAGACTGTGGAGTACTGTATCCAGTTCTGGGCCCCACGTTTTAAGACAGATACAGATCTACAGGAACTGCAATAAAGAGGAGGGCAACAAAGATGGTGATGGGTCTGGAAAAGAAGCTAGAAAGAAAGGTTGAAGGAGCCGGGTGTGTTTTGCCTGAAGAAGAGAAGACGGAGGGTGGCCATGATAACACACTTCAAATACTTGGAGGACTGTGGCACAGAAGAGGGCACGGACTTGTTCTTTGCTGCCCCAGAAGGCAGGGCTCAATGGGCTTACATTTCAGGAGGTTCTCCCTTCCTGGAAGTCTTCAAGCAATAAAATATCATCTTTGTGGGGGAAACAGTTAGTAGCAACCATTTCCTTCTGTGCAGGGGGGTAGCAATGCTGCCACCGGCCCATGCTCAGCTGCCAATGGTGGCTAGCGGCCCCCAGCCACCCCTGCGTCTGACACAAAGGAGTTGTGGTGGGGCTTGTGTGGCCGAGTTTGCATGATCAGGCTGTGTGCCCTGTTGGCAAGTATATTAGAGCCAACGCTGCATTTGCAACAGCAGCGGGGAGTGCTTTTACCTGCTTGTAAAGGCAGGGAGATGCATTTCTGGCCAGGCTGGGAACCCAGTGTTGGCTAAAGCTTTTCCAAAACAGAGCTGCTGATGTCAGCCACAGGAGTGTGGCTAAGGCATCGGGTGTGACCCTTGGACATGGTGGCCCGGGTTCTTTGAACCCCCCCTCCCCTTGCAATGGTGGCTCTGCCCCTGCTTCTGTGCCAATAACTTAAGGCTAGTTTGAGAGCCCCTAATTCAGAGCATACATTTCCATTCTGTAAAAGAAAGTTAGCAATTAACACATCAATTAGGTGTGTAAATTGCACGGGACATTTTTGAGTGTTTTCTTTTGGTTTCCAACTAGGACTGAAATAGTTCAGTAAATTATGCTTTTATTTTAATCCAACTTCTAATATGATATAATTTTAAAGGGCAGAGCTAGTCCAAAAGAAAAGTACCAGAAGGATAGATTTGTAGAAATTAGGTATGATACAGTATGCATGTACAGGACATTAAGGAAAGTATGGGTGCAAGATACATTCATCATCAGAGCCCACTCTTAAAAGTGCTCTTTCTCAGTTTAGTGTATTTATGGATACATGGCTTGTTCAAGAAAACAGAAAGAAAGAAAGCATTTTAGAAAGCACATACAGGAAGCAAAGCATCCATTCTTTAACATAAATGACTTGGGGTGGGGTGGGGTCTTGTTTAGCTTCACTTGGAAAGCAATGTGCCAAACTCCGCTCTTAATATTGTTTAACTGGACCAAATTCAATACAATTCAGTACTGCCAAGGTGAATGTTCCACATTTGTTTGCATAGCCCCACAGCCAAAGACTATTGGTCAAAAGAGGCAAAGGCTTTAGTCAGAAGAGAAGGTATGTTCCATACGCATGCCTTGCCATACATTTTTCTTGTCCTGGTGATGATCTCCAGGGTGTGGAGAAGTGGTCTTGTGGCAGTGAGCGTGAATTGTCCCCTTTGCTGAACAAGATTACTTGGTTTGCATTTTACTACAGGTGAGCACTGTCTGCTGTAAAATATTCCTCTTAGAGGATGAGGCTGTACCTCAGTGGTAGAGCATCTGCTTGCATGCAGAAGGTCCCAAGTTCACTCCCTGACGTCTCCAGGTAGGGCTGGGAAAGACACCTGCCTCAAGCCTTGGAGAGCCACTACGGGTCAGTGTAGATAATACTGAGCTAGTTAGTCTGACTTGGTATCAGGCAGCTTCCTAGGTTCCTATGAGCATGCCCCCTTCTAGGGGTGTGCACAAAACTGGGTTGCCTGGTTTGGTTCGAGTCTGAACAAGACTTGAACAGGACCAGGCATGTTCAGTTTTGTGCCACCCCAAATAATCCCGAACACACATAGATACCCATTTGGTTCAAGTTTGAGCCGGTTTGGGGGTTTAAAAATAAAAAATCAAACAAACTCACCATCTCCAGGAGTGCTGCTGTGGTGGTGGTGGAGGGGGTGGTATCTGGAGGTTTCTCTTCCCCTGCCGGCCTCCCCTTGTATCATAACAGTCCCGTTTAGACAGTTTTTGGCCTGTTCCAGGCCTCGGTGTAGTTGCAGCGGCCATTTTGGAGGCCACCGCACATGTGCAAAGGACACCTTCATGACCCCAGGGAAGGCCAATGGGGAGAGCGGGAACCTCTGGTGACATCCCCCCCTGCAGCCATGGCAGCACCCCTAGAGGCGATGAGATTTTAAAAAAATTAACAATTAGAACCCCAAATCCAGCCGCGGATGTTTAGCTCGACCTTGAGCTGAACCGGGGCAGGTTCAGTTTGAGGCCAGCTCAATGTTGAGCCCTTGAACTGGGCCTGTTTGATGTTGAGCTGGTTTGAATTAGAACTGGCTTGCATATCCCTACCCGCTTCTCCCTCTACTACTTGGAGCTCTGCATGCACATAAGCCTGATCTGCACAATCTGCCCCCACTTTTTGAGCAGGGTGAACACCACAAATCAGGTATCCACAAGTACAGGCTTCCTTGTTGGGCACTTACATCACATCATTACATTAGGTGCAAGGTGGGGTGTGTGCTCTTGTTCCTTAGCCATGGGATTGGATTGCCCCTCAGTAAGTATCTGAACTAAACTTAAAGGTTATGTTCCGACATCCCCCAAGAAATTTATGTTCTGTCTGTATACCAGACTATTGGCTGGTGGTACCAATCACTCCTGTTAGGAGGTCACACTGAATTCAATAGTCTTCACATGATTTTCCTTGGTATTCATTAGTGGTGTGAACAGAACGAACTGTGCAAACGACGCCATCTGTCAGAACTGCTGGTTGCACCTTTACACAAATTGACCCGCTATCCTCTCCTCTTGAAGAATATCTGGAAAAGTACTGATGCAGCAGAGAAAGAGATCATCAGTTCAATTAAGGAAAAGGTGGAAAAATCTATAAGTAAGTAGATGAAGGTCAAACAGCTTGCACCCTGAGTTGTTCAGCACTTACATGCTATTACAAGTTTGTTCTCCCAGACCAGGGGTATACATTCATTCCAGAACAAATGGAAAACTGAACTGAATCGGGCCCATTTTCTCCCATTTTTATTTGTCATGAAACAGGTGTCCAGATAAACAGTCCATTCTAGCCCCATCCTTATAGTAACGAAGGGGGAGCCGGGGAGTTACAGTTGTAGCATGGCAGAGTCGTGGACTTAAAAAACAAACAAACTAGTTTCTAAAGTATGAATGAAAGGAACACCTGAACTCCTCCTGGCAGCTCCTAGGGTTTTTTTTCCTTCACAATGTCCTGAACCAATGCAATGTCCAGGGCATTGTGGGGTGAAAATATAGTGGCCACCAGGAGATGCTCAGATGCTCATTTTATACTTTAAAAAAAGTTTGCCATGCTATAAAGCATGTCCCCTGGCCTCTTTATTATGCAAATGAAGGGTAATAAAATGGGAATTCTTTGGAAATAAACAGGTTTTAAATGAATTATATAACAAATGGACATTTAAACAGCAAACATGAACATAATAGCATTGCACGGGGGCGGGGTCCTTGAACATCCCTAACTAGGAATTGAAATGTGTATGAATAACTTTGCAAATTGCAGTGACAGAGAGACAGACAGTGAGGTCATTCACAGAATCAAAAACTCTGTTCTATCTGGGTTTGGGAGCTGTGTGTGCTTCTAATTTTTGGTTGTGTGGAAGCAAGGAAAGAGGAAAACCTGGGTAGAAGTGATGGTGTGGAAGCAAGATAGGAGGAAAAGCTACCCAGGTTTTCCTCCTACCTTGCTTCCACACAACCAAAAATTGGGCTTTTGGCACACAGCTCCCAAACCCAGGTAGAACATAGTTTTTACTGTGAAGAAAAAAACATCTGTCTCAAAACAGAACATACCACGGTAAATGCCTGAAGAATAATGTCTGGTGACATATCTTTGGTAAAACTTAAATTTGAACTCTCATACTCTAATATCTGCAAGACATCGGTTTTCATAGAATTTAGCAGCATGGAGGGGATTCGGTTCTCTTCACCACAGTGGCTGCTTATGCCTATAATCAAATCTGGTACTTTGTAGACATGTCATGATTTGCTATCCAACTTTGCTATCTATGGTGTATCTTCCAGGGGATTTGGAAGGGAAAGTGAAGTGGCTAGATAATTTCCAGAAATTTAAACAGCTTCAGGAAATCATAATTTGGCCTCCACTTTGGGATCAAGACAAAAGATATTTTGTTCCTGAGGTAAGCAATTTACTTATCAGTACTGAAACTGCACCTTTTAAGAATCTATATATTTAGCCCTTAAAATAACACGGAGATCTAAAATTTGTTGTCATTTATGGTGTAGCGTCATAGGAAATTCAGAGAATCATTGAGACATTTTTGCACTAACAGCTGGGATAGGTTTTAGGCTGTGTTTTAGGTTCCTAGAATCTTTCCCATTTTATTGTATATGCTATCAAAATGGCAGGCAGTAACAGTTGCAACACAAAGCAGAAATATTCAACATTCCTTGATAGTGGTCAGCCAGCAAACTAGGCCAAGGAGACATCAGGCACAAATTTGATGTAAGGGCAGCACTCACAGTGGTGGCTACAACACAATATACAACTCCAGCTTTATATTGTTGTTCATTCACAGAGGTGCACTTAGGTAATTTTGGAGCCTGGACCTAAAGGGCTTTGGAGGCCCTCCCACCGCTGGAACCCCCCAACCCCTGCAAGTTAAACATCATCCCCCTACACACACACACACACACACACACACACTGTGACAAACACAGTATAGTTAACATGTGGGCTATTGAGCAACAAACAGCAACTGAACTCACAAGAATATAAAATGGGTATATTTATGCAAATATGCAGTAGCAGAAACATATCAACACGCAACTTAACATATTCCCATCCCACATATTTCTTGCCCTACTCCCCCCTCTGTCTCTAAAGCACCCAGCACAGACACTCGGCTAACTGGGGCATTGTGGCCCAGTGGCAACCACACCACTCAAGGCAAGCTAAGGAGGATTTGGGGGGCCCAAGGGGGTGTGGAGGCCCTGGACTTGGGCCCCGGAGTCCAGGGATAAGAGCACCACCGTTTATTCATAACTACCAATATTTTAGGAATTCTTAAAGGCACTAACAGGGTCAGGAATTTATTGAGGACTAGGGTGTGCTAAAGCATATGTTGATTGTTGATTGAAGCATTTATATGGATGAGATATAGCCATTTGCTGTGCTAACTGGGCAGAGAGGCATCTTCCAACATAGTGGCTTTCTTATATTTAGGAGAGCAACTGCCCCTTCCTATTCATCCTAGAATAGAGTTCCTCCCAGTGGGTGTTATTGGGTTGTCTTCGTTGTTAGACTGAGCGTCATTGGGACAGGGGACCATAACCTAATTCCTTTTGCTATGTGAACAGCTTTGAGGATATTTTTTGTTGAAAAGTGGTGTGTGTGTGTGTGTGTGTGTGTGTGTGTGTGTGTGTGTGTAAGAGAGAGATTGTTTGTTTATTTGCTGAATTTATATACCGCCTAATATCAACATCTCTAGGTGGTGTACATAATTAAAACATAATATAAAATATAAATCATTTAAAATTCATAAAAAGATAAAAATAATAAAAAATAAAAGCACATGAAAATTTAAAAATTAGATTTCAGTTAAAAGCCTGGAAAAACAGGTAAGTCTTCAGGGTCCTCCTAAAAACAAACAGAGAAGGAGATGCTCTATTGCAGCAGGGAGTGAGTTCCAAAGCTCTGGGGCAGCCACAGAGAAGGCCTGGTCCCGAGTTTCTACCAAACGAGTTGGTGGCAACCATAACCGGACCTCTCCAGATGATCTTAATAGGTGACAGGGTTCATGAAAGAGAAGGCACTCTCTTAAGTACCCTGGACCTAAGCCATTAAGGGCTTTATAGGTAATAACCAGTACTTTGTATTGAAAGTTCGGAAACATATTGGCAGCTAGTGCAGTTCTTGTAGAATCAATGTTATATTGTCCTTTTGGGTAAACCCAGAAACCAGTCTGGCTCCCGCACTCTGAACCAATTATAGTTTCCAAACTACGTACAAAGGCAGCCCTATGTAGAATGCATTACAGTAGTCAAGCCTAGAGGCTACCAGCATATGTACCACCGTTTTGAGGTCAATTGTCTTCAGAAATGGACATATCTGGCATATCAGCCGAAGCTGATAAAAAGCACTCCTGGCCACAGCCTCAACCTGAGAAACCAGGGATAGTTTGGAATCCAGGAGCACTCCCAGACTACGAACCTGATCTTTTAGAAGGAGTGTAAACCTCATCCAGAACAGGCAGATCTAAACCATCTCTCAGATCCCGACCCCCTACAGACAGTACCACTGTCTTTGTTTAGATTCAACTTCAGCCTGTTATCCCTCATCCAGCCCAATATCACCTCAGGCAGGCACTTAGGGAGGTCATGCCATTTCCTGATGAAGTTGGTATGGAGAAATAGATCTAGGTGTCATCAGCAAATTGGTAGTATCACAGACCAAAATTCCTGATTATCTCTCCAAGAGGTTTTATGTAGATGTTTAAAAGCATTGGAGACAGTATAGAGCCTTGTGGAACCCCACACTTCAGCTTTCACTTTTCAGAGCAATAGTCTCCAAGCGACACCATCTGGAATCTTCCAGAGAGGTAGGAACGGAACCACTGTAAAACAGTGCCACCCAAACCCACCTCCTTCAAGCGACCCAGCAGGATACCATGGTCAGTGGTACTGAAAGCCACCGATTGATCCAAAAGGATCAGCAGAGTCACACTCCCTTTGTATTTCACCAGTTGGAGATCATCCATCAGGCAGACCAAAGCAGTCTCAACACCATAGCCCACTTGAAAGCCAGTCTGGAAAGGATCTAAATAATCTGTGTCATCCAAAACTGCCTGAAGCTGAGAAGCAACCACTTGCTCAATCACCTTGCCCAACCAAGGAAGATTAGAGACAGAGTTAACTAGCTAACTTTGAGGGATCCAGTGCAAGTTTCTTCAAATAAGGTCTAATAATAGCCTCCTTAAGACAAGGAGGCATCCTGCCCTCCCTCAGAGAAGTTTATGATATTTACCATACCCCCTCTAGTAATTTGACTGCCAAGTGAATTAAGCCAAGTTCGGCAAGGGTCAAGAGAGCAGGTGATAGGACGTACAGTCCGAAGCAGTTTGTCCACATCTTCAGAAGTAACAAACTGAAAGTGATCCAATTCAATCATGCAAGAGGGGTTGCTGGGCACCTCTACGATAGACTCTGCAGTAACTGTCGAGTCTAGTTCAGCGCAAATACAAGATATTTTATCTGCACAAAAGTTGGCATACCTATGTTATCAATATGCTGGTAGTAAACAGGTGGAGTTCACATTCTTACAAGAATGAAAATTCAAATTTGCAAAACAAAGCAGACGTTGTTGCAATGGGAAGGGTAGTTTATCCCTATTTTCTTTTAGAAGAGCTACCAAAGTAATATGGTGGCTGGAAAGGGGAGGTTAGAGATTTTAGCAGGTACTTCCTGAAGAGTTTTCAAACTTGTTATCCAAAAATATAGAAGAAACCACATGTATGTTATACAACACAAGTACAAGAATGCCTACACATCTCCAAAAAGATGTGTACTGATTTGTACAAAGATGGTTATTATCCAATGCACATTGGCTGCCATTAGATTAAATGTTCTATTGTCTTACTCGAGCTTTTAACAAGCATTGACTTCCCAGCTATGAAATCAGACTTACATGGTTATCTTTTCTCTGCATTACAAGTGTCTCAAGCACATACTAAGGGACAACCAAACTGAAAACATCTTGTCACCTACAAAGAGATACCTTCTTCATGAGGGAAGACTTACTCTTGCAGGTAATTGCGTTTTGGCGGTATTCAAATGTGTTTTGGACTTGCGTTTTGGACAGCATACAATTGTGTTAAATAAAATAATAAAAATAAAAATAATAAATGCTGCATTCCAGATTTAGTGGATATACCGGAAAATAGGCAGGATGTAAGCATAGTCAGGAATAATCTGCAAATCTAAGCAGAGGGTATGAATTAAAATTAGTGTGGCAGAGAATGAAACATGGCCAACCCAGAGTATATCCAGACATTTGGAGGACATTTCCCCCCGCTGCCCTGGGATATTGAATCTGCTAAATTCAGCAGAGGTGTGTGTGAATGGTCACAATCCTAAATCAGAACATCAGTCTACAGAGAACTGATCACATGCTTGGTCCAAAAAAATTTATTTCCTCTGTATGTTTATGATACATTTGTGATGTGAAGTGACAAACATGAAACCCTCTTGGAATTCACAAAAGCTTCCCTATTTGGTCATCTTGGCCAGGTCAGCTGCCTGGTCTGAATCAAGATGTGAGTGAATGGTGAAGCAATTATATCACCAATTTAGCAGAAACCTAGACTGGGGGTGGGGGTGGGGTTGTGTGTGTGGAAATCTCTCAGTCCAAGAAAATGTTGTCACCAAGAACGCAGACTAAAGGCTGTGTTGTAAATCAGCCCAAACCTTGTTTGAAGAAAAGAATAGTACAGACATAATTCCTTGAAAATGCATAGTGTTTCCAGACATCATAATACAAGGTGGAAATAATATACTATTGACAACAGCTAACAATCTTGTCAAGACAAAACTGAAAGCCCATAATTCTTACACAGATGAAATGCCAACCCAGAGAAAAAGAGCACTTTACTGAACTAAATATAAAGCATAGTGCTGAAGTGTGTTCTGCTTCTCCGTGCTTCAAAAAAATTGGGTCATTTTTCTTGTTAGACTGAAAAGGAAAAGATCTGGATAATAGCTTCCATTATTTTTAATGGATATCTAAGACCACAGTAGAGCTTTGGCCAGCTAAGGTACTTAATTCTAAACAGACACTAAGCAGAGGCATTGGAAGCCAATGTTGATATGTTAGGGACAGCCACATTTGTCCTTCATATATCTGTCGCATGCATGTGTAAAGCAAGGGATGGAGGTCCAGTTTTAAGGTGTGCGCAGATGAGGGGTACTGGAGCCAAGCTAGAAGAAATGTACCATCATTAGGTACATTTCCTAGTTTGGCTCCAATACCGGAAGTCAGTTGGCTGGGGAGAAAATGGACTAAGGGCTAATTTGGTTACTTCCTGAGCCCACACAATTTAGAGGAGGACACCCTGAGTACACTTCTGTTGTGATGCCTTTCACAGCTCCCAATGCCCTCTCAGTACTTCCGTTTATTGCACAGGGAATATTGTTTATTTGAAGAACTGCTCTACATAGATTCCAGTTTAAAACAAATATTTGGAGCATGTGTAGAGCAGTCATTCAGATGAATAGCCGCCTGCCCCCATCTGATAAAAGGCCATTTCAGAATGCCCCAAAGATGTCACAATGGGCACACACTAGGCATGTCCCCTTTTTATTTTGTGTGGGCCAGGGAAGTATTATCCAAACCAAACCAATAACTGTAGAGTTTGGTGAGATAAATGGGGGAGGGGGAGGGTACTCTCAGCTACACTCAACTTCGGATGAAAAAAAAATACAACCCTTACAACCCTCACTGCTCTATGAGCAGGGAAGACACAGGGTTAAGGAAATATGGCCTGGTTTGGCACTCCAATGCACAAAAAACAAGAACACTAACTATTGTGTGGATAATATATAATTCTTCTGCTCATTCCGTAGAGCCACTCCTGTTTTCTTTATATATAAAAGCCTTAGGAGGTATGTAGCAAATCCCGTGGTATGTGGCACATCTCATGAGAGTTCTGACAACACTGGGGGGGGGCACAGGAAAGGAGGCTGAGGAGTGGACGGAGGGGCAGCTGCTGCCAAGGAGGAGCAGGAGGCTGAAGAAAGAGCAGCGGCATCTCACTCACATCTCACCTCACATCTGAGGGAGGCCTCAACTCACCCAGCCACAGCTCACTCTCTCAGCTTCAACTGCTGGCCTCTGTTGCCTCGCGGAGTCTCCTTGCGAGGAGGGTGGCCAAGCCGGGGCTTCCAATCAAGCCTGCATATATGGCCCTCAGTACTCTCTCCCGCCCCGGCTTGGCTTGTGAGGAGACTCAGCAGAGCGTCAGAGGCCAGTGGTTGGAGCTGGAGTGAGCAGCGGTTGGGTGAGCTGAGAGAGTTGGGGAGTGGAGGAGAGGGGGTGGCTGTGAGTGGGGAAGGGGTGGCTGAAAGTGATGAAGAGAAGGAGAGGGGTGGCTGCAAATGGGGTGGCTGAAAGTGGGGGAGTGGAGATGGTCAGAGGCACACTAGCCCCCGGACCTTGGGGACCCAGTCTGGTACTTCAAGGCCAGAGGGGAGCCTCCAAATGGCCGGGAGGGGGGGGCTCGACAGCCACCCTGCACCCGCCCCACCAAACCTCAAGTTTTTTGTTGTTGTTTTAAAAAAATTTTTCCTTCCTTACCGCAGCCTAGGGGTGCCTGAGCAGGGGAGCGGAGCTCCTTCTCCCTTTTCCCACCCCGACAGCAGAGAGACTGGAGGGATTCTGGCCACATCCATTTGGGTCAGTATTTTTAACAAAGTGCGAGGCGCGCCTGTGCAGTTTGATCTCTCTAAACTGTGCAAGCACGCCTCGACCTATGTTAAAGACACTGGTCTGAATGGATGGGGCCTGCATCCCTTTGATCTCTCAGCTGCTGGGGGAGGGGGAGGAGAAGGACTGCTCCATTCCCCCCACCCCACAGGCAGCCACGGTAAGGCAGAAAAAGGTTTTTTTAAAACTGGAGATATGGCGGGGTGGGCCCCCCAAAGGAGGTTTCAGGGGCCCTCATGTGAGGGGGGGCATGCAGCTAGGGGATCCAGGAAGTCCAGGCACCCAAATCATCTTGGTCCACCCCTGGAGATGGTGTCTGTGAGTGGGGTGGCTGAAAGTGGTGGAGGGGAGGGGGTGGCTGCAAGTGGGGGAGTGGAGGAGAGGGTGTGGCTGCGGGTGGAGTGGTTGAGATGGGGGAGGGGTGGCTGTGACTGCGAGTGGCTGATACTGAGCAATAAAGCAGGTGCTGTGGCGGGAGTTTAAGGAGAGCAATAATGTCCTAGCGTGCAGATGTTATGTGCATGGCCAGCTAGTAATTTTTTAATCCTCTTATACTCATTGGAGTCTTACCTATATTATTAATTCTCCAAGATGGGAATGTGGTGGAAAGGAGGCGATTGGCTGACAGAGGGAGAGAGAGTTCCAGAGCAGCAGGAAGTTTTGCGGGGTGGCTGGAAAGCAGTTTGACAGTTGGCTCTGGGGGCTGCAGGCAGCAGGCAGTTGGCTGAGCTGCACCGTGAAGCGGTAGGGAGCAGGGAGCTCAGAGGCTGTCAGGCAAGCGGGCAACAGTCCCTGGCAGTGGCAGGGGGGAGCAAGGATTGCGAGACAGAGATAGAAAAAGGGAGGACAGAGAGTGTGAGCGAGAGAGTTGTGGGGCGGAGCGGGCAAGAGAGTTGTGGGGGGGAGAGTGGGAGAGAGAGTTGTGGGGGCGGCGAGAGCATGAGAGAACGTGGGGTCGGCGAGAGCGAGCGAGAGCATTGTGGGGGTGGCGAGAGCGAGTGAGAGTGTTGTTGGGGGCAGCAAGAACGAGTGAGAGCGTTGTGGGGGTGGCGAGAGCGAGTGAGAGCATTGTGGGGGGTGAGAGTGAGCAAGAGCATTGGGGGGCGAGAGCGAGCAAGAGCATTGTGGGGGGTGAGAGCGAGCAAGAGCATTTTGGGGTGACAAGAGCAAGCAAGAGCATTTTGGGGGCAGCAAGAGCGAGCAAGAGTGTTGTGGAGGCGGCGAGAGTGAGCGAGAGAGTTGTGGGGGCAGCAAGAGCGAGCGAGAGAGTTGTGGGGGCGGCAAGAACAAATGAGAGTTGTGGGGGCAGCAAGAGTGAGTGAGAGAGTTGTGGGGGCAGCGAGAGTGAGCGAGAGAGTTGTGGTGGTGGGATGCTACAGGCTCAGTGCAAGACCACACAGATGCTCTGTGCAGGGTCAGCTAGTAAGGGAATTATTTTGCTTAGATTTGGCCATATGTGTCTCTCTTTAGGTAGCTTTTAATCTCTTAACTTCTCTTTTACTCAAAAGTGCTCAATAAAACACACTTCAAAGAATTGTGTGGGAATCTTTTAGTAAATCATTTTCCAGATTGTTTCTGTCATATACATCCAAAAACAAGATGCCATAATGAACACGACAACAGAGAAATGCAGGTATCAGTTTTGTAAGTACTGTACAACTTATTCGTTTTGTTTGTTCCACAGAACACATAAGACTCACTGAGGTCTACCTGTTTTTGTTTGATGATTTGCTACTGATTACAAAACCTAGCCGCCAGAAGAAGGTAAAAAAGAACCAACTGCAGCTACTGTATTTATATACATGTTGAGAGGTGCAGCAAACATTCAAGAAAATATTTTAAAGTAAAAATGACAGGAAAGAGATTTAGATGGACCAACACTTGATAGAGTGAATGTGTAGACAGCAAATAATTGAAAATCCTACAAGCTTAAAAAATCAGCCTCTCAAAGCAAGCAATTTTGATAGTATTTAAAGAGAGATACTTCAGCATACAAGTCCAAAGTTTGCTTGCTTACTTGCAGCAGTCACTTGTACCACTACCTGTCTAGTCTGTATGTACTCAGGAATTTATGGCAGCCCCTGATCAGTGGCATAGCAAGGATGCCAGCGGCTCTTGTTCAGGCTGCCATCGCTGGCCCCCAACACCCCAGCCACGCCCTTGCATCTGATGCAGGGGGTGTAGCAAATAGTAAACGGTACCTCGCACCCCATGCTGGGAGCCCAGTACAAATTGCCGAATGCTGGGCTCCCAACATGACTGGGATGGCTTCTCCCTCCTTTCAAAGGCAGGGGGAGGCATTCCTTGTGAGGCTGGGAGCTCAGCACTGGTTGAAACTGCTCCATTTTTGAGAGATTTCAGCCAGTGCTGAGCTCCCAGCCTGGCCAAGAATGCTTCCCCCGTCCTTTGAAAGCAGGAAGAAGCCATCCCAGCCACATTGGAAACCCAGCACTTGGCAAATTTTACTTCAAAACAGGGTCATGGCCCTGTTTACTATCCTTGCCACACCTCCTGCATCTGATGTCAGATGCAGGGGTGTGGCTAGGGCTCCAGGTGGCCTGGGTTCTTCGACGCTATTAGTACAATAGACGCTATGCCTTTGCCCCTGATATTGGCTGGACTGTAGTGCTAGCAGTGGCAACAGTCAACATGATGATGCTAGGCAGTAGTGACATACTGAAGAGCCTGGAGAGCTCAAGTTATGAGTTACCAGATGGCTCCTAAAATTCGTTCAAATATCTGGGAATAGTATGCAACATAAGACCAGCCCTGCTTTATCAGGCCCAAGGCCTATCTAGTCCAACATCCTGTTTCACAGTAGCCCTCCAGATGCTTCTCAGAAGCCCACAGGCAAGAGCTGAGGGTATGCCCTCTCTCCTGTTGTTGCTCCCTTGCAACTGGTATTTAGAGGCACCTTGCTTCTTAGGCAGGAGGTGTCCTATAGCCCTCAAACTAGTGGCCATTGATAGATTTGTCCTCCATGAATTTATTTAAGCCTTTCTTAAAGCTTGGCTTGTGATTTTCGCCACATCTTGTGTAAGAGAATTCCATGGGTTAATTATGTGTTGTTTGAAAAAGTACTTTCTTTTGTCAATCCTAATTTCTTTGGAAATCAGTTTCTGGGATGACCCCTGGTTCTAGTGTTATGTAAGAGGGAGAAAAAAATTATCTCTTTGTACTCTCTCCACAACATGCATAATTCTATAGACCTCTATCATGTGTCACCTCAGTCATCTTTTTTCTAAACTAAAAAGCCCCAAGTGTTGTAGCCTTACCTCGTAAGGAAGGTGCTCTAGGTCCCTGATCATCTTGGTTGCCCTCTTTTACACCTTTTCCAGTTCTATAATGTTCTTTCTGAGGTATGGTGACCAGAACTATACACAGTACTGCAAATGGGGCCATACCACAGATTTGTATAAGGGCATGATGATATTAGCAGTTTTATTTTCAAACCTCTTCCTAATAATTCCAAGCATGGAATTGGCCTTTTCCACAGCTGCGACACATTTTGTTGACACCTTCAATTAGCTTCTACCATGACCCCAAGATCTCTCTCCTGGTATGCCACCAACAGCTCAGACCCCATCAGTGTTTATGTAAAGTTGGGGGATTTTTGCCCCAATATGCATCACTTTACACTTGCTAACACTGGTCCACATTTGCCATTTTGTTGCCCACTCTCCCAGTTTGGAGAGATCCTTTTGGAGCTCCTTGCAATCTGCTTTGGATTGCACTATCCTCAGTAGTTTTGTGTTATCTGCCAATTTGGCCACCTGGCTGCTTATCACAACTTCTAGATAATTTTTGAATGAATTAAAAAGCACTGGTCCCAGTGCAGATCCCTGGGGGACCCCCACTTCTTGCTTTCCTCCATTTAGAGAGGAAAGGAAAGAAAGAATGTGCTGTCGAGTCAGTGTTGACTCCTGGCGACCACAGAGCCATGTGGTTTTCTTGGACTTTCTTCACAGGAGTGGTTTACCATTGCCTTCTCCCGTGCAGTATGAGATGATGCCTTTCAGCACCTTCCTATATCACTGCTGGCCAAAATAGGAGTTTCCCATATTCTGGGAAACACACCAGCGAGGATTTGAACCAACAGCCTCCTGCTCTCTAAGCAGGTTGCTTCCCCACTGTGCCATTAGGAGCAATTTAGAGAACTGTCCATTTATTCCTACCCTCTGTATACTGTCCTTCAACCAGTTACCAATCCACACATGAACCTGTCCCCGTATCCCATGACTGCTAGGTTTTCTCAAGAGTCTTTGATGAGGAACTTTGTTGAAACCTTTTGGAAAGTCCAGGTATACTATGTCAACTGGATCACCTTTATCCACACACCTGTTGGCACTCTCAAAGCACTCCAAAAGCTTGGTGAGGCAAGATTTACCTTTGCAGAAGCCATGCTGCTTCTCCTTCAGCAGGACCTGTTCTTCTATATGCTTAACAATTTTATCCTTGAGAATGCTTTCCATCAATTTCCTTGTAACAGACGTTAAGCTAACTGGCCTGTAATTTCCTGGATCCCCCCAGATCCCTTTTTGAAAATTGGTGTTACACTGGCTACTTTCCAGTTCTCTGGTACAGAGCCTGATCATAGGGATAAGTTACATGTTTTTACAAGGAGGCTGGCAATCTCACATTTGAGTTCTTTAAGCGCTCTTGGGTGGATGCCATCTAGCCCTGGCAATATGTTATTTTTTAATTTTTCAAGACAGTTTAGAACATCTCTTGTCACCTCTGACTCAGTTCTTTAGCCTCTGTCCCTGAGAAGCTCCGTCCAGGCACTGGTATACGCTCAGTATCCTCTGCCGTGAAGTCAGATGCAAAGAACTCATTAGCTTCTCTGTAATCTCCACATCCTCCTTTATAATCCCTTTCACTCCATCATCTAATGGATATACCACCTCCCTGGCAGGTTTCCTGCTTCTGAGAAAGTTAAAGAAGTTTTTGTTATTCCCCTTGTAACTTTTGTGAGGTAATTTTGACTGAAAGAATGCACTTCACTGGATGTAGTTCCCAAACAAGTTAAATACAGTACAGCATGTAAGAAAAATTATAGTCTAGAGCAAACACACAGCAAGGGGATGCTTATATAATTGTTTTGGTTTATTTGTTTCAGAAAGCTGGGGGTTCTGACATGAGGTTAATACCTGTCTGCCCTTTCCTCAAACCTGAGTTGCAGTCTCTGGTTGAAGACAGCACTTCTTGCACAGTGCTTGATCAACCTATTCCATTAGACAGAATAATACTAAAAAATATTGATCCATTCCATGTAACAGGTATGTTTCACTGTTTTTTTTACATATGACTTGAACAGACTTCTAAAATAATTAGAAGCTTTATATATTATATAAAGTCAATGTGTACTCAATCTAAAATTGTACTCTTTAAAATACTGAGCAAATGTAAGAATAGACACCACCCCCCCCCCCCCCGCAAGCTAGGTGCTTATCTCTCATGAAAGAAGTTCCACTCCACAATCCCCACTCACAGCTCTGGATGTACCCAGTACCAAGAGCTACAAAAATATCAAGAATATACATGTCACTAGGCATGTGCAAAATGTTTCAACAGCCCATTTCAAATGTTTCTAACTTGAAACAAAATGCCCTTTAAATAAAGTGTCTGTTTCGAGCTCAGAACAAAACAATACCATTTTGATTCGAAACATTTCAACAGCCATTTTGGAGGCCTGTTTTCCCCTTGCTGGTTTTTCCCCTTGCTGGTTGATTTTCTGGCACTGGCTTCCAATTCTTTGGGGATTTGGGGGAAAGGTTAAATATGTGTTTATAATTGCCTGTTGCCTATTTCTTTTGTGGGTTGGGTGGTAATTATGCCCTACCTCCCAACCCACTTTGGTGTCCCTAAGAGCTACCCAAGGGGAGTTTTGAGTTTCCCCATTATCCCATATGGCCAAAATACTCAGTAGAGTTGAATACACTTATGGTTATAGTTTCGAGTTTTGTTCCCTCCAAACAATCAAGATGAACTCTGTTTCGATGAAATGTTTCAGCCGTCTGTGTTCTGTTTTGAGCCCCAAAACCCGCAAAATCTGTTTCATGCACATCCCTACATGTTGCCAAATTACTGATGTTATTCTGTCTAGATTCAACAGGTGTACTGGGGGAATCAACTTTAATGAGGTAGATAGACCTGCCTTTCTTTCATGATTATAACACCAGTGTCAGAACTGAACTGTAAACCATTCTTGATATTCAAGTGGAAATGAGTTTTGTGGAAAACCAATTCTCAATTATCTTTTCCCCTCTCCAGTCCATCAGCAGAGGTATCTTTGTTCTCCATCTCCTCCCAATCCCATTGTCATGTTCTTATGTACTTCTATCACTGAGGCTGGAAACCGGTTATAGTTTTGTTTTTCTGTAGCTCAAATGGTAATGTTAGGGGCAGATGGTGCCTACCTTATGTATGTGAATCCAAGGGCAGGGTTGTTGTTGTTTTTACAAGTTCTTTGATGTGAGAAATCAGGAGATGATCCTAAATTTGGAATCCTCTTTGTTTTGGGTAAATACAGGCATAACCTATATTTAACGTTCATTTTTTAAAGGGGTTGTCAAACTCAGAGTCGTCTTCTGTTTGGGTAAATATGTTATAGTGTGTAACACTCATGCCATTATAATATCTGTTCACAGGTTTTTAAACACTTCCAGTTTGATCAGAGATTATGGTCAAACAAAAGACGTGTGTATAACATGAGAAGTTCAGATTTTAAGCTCTCTCTCCATATATATGCATATATACATTCACAGTATGTTATTTATTCATTCATTCGATTTCTATACCACCATTCCAAAAATGGCTCAGGGCGGTTTACACAAGGAAATAATAAATAAATAAGATGGATTCCTGTCCCCAAAGGGCTCACAAACTAAAAATAAACATAAGATATACACCAGCAACAGTCACTGGAGGTACTGTGCTGGGGGTGGATAGGGCCAGTTATTCTCCCCCTTCTAAATAAAAGAGAATCACCACGTTAAAAGGTGCCTCTTTGCCAAGTTAGCAGGGGCTATGTTAAAATATGGCTATGTTATGGTACAATATGGCTACTGCAGGAAAATCAAAGAGGCACCATTAGGTTTGTTTCTGTACAATGGCCATTTTAGAAGTACCACATGAAGTATGAAGATGCCAGTAGCTAAAATGCAATGACAAAAATAAGGCTCTGAAAACCAGACTTCACTCCCACCACAACCCATGCATTGAACTGTTAGCCAGTTAACTCAGGCTGTTCAGACTTGATCTAAAGCCACTTTCCTAAAGCCAAATGCATTGACCTGAAGCCAAACAGAACGAAGCAGTAGTACTGACACTACATCACTGACTAGATAGGAGATGGCAGGAGATAAATAGAGCATGTGATGTTACATTTAAATACAGAGAACAAAGCTTTGGAGTTGTACCATGATTTTAGTACTTATGGCCTGACTGCCCGCCCACCCACCCTCACTCCTCCAAAATTATTTAATTCCACAGACATTTTGAATGCCTTGGCAGTCAGATTTCTGACGCTTAGAAATTAGATAGCACTATTTTTAGTGCTATGTGTTTAATTTTTAATCCTGGGCTAAGTTTGCTACATGAAGTTACATAATGGATTCAAATAGCTTATCCTGTGCAAAACTAGAAAATAGGCTTTGAAATGTTACTAGATTAATAACTTTCCCAAAATACATTGAGGTCATACACATGACCCAAATTGCCACAGGAGGGGGGAGGGCCGGCAGGGAGGCAAGCAGGAGCCTGCTTCCCCACACACGATCTCTCTGCCCCATTCACTCTGCCACTTGCTGCAGCACAGCAGGGAGCCAGAGGAGGAAGTTCTCCGGCATCGCTCAATGCACCACGTCAGGAGTGCAGTGGATTGAAGGATCCTCCCTCAGCTCTCCTCTCTTGCTGCCTGGCTGCGTGTGTGTAGGCTGCCTGCAGCCTGCGCACACATACAACCCCAAATCTGCGGTTAAGTGTGTGTTTGCGCCCTTAAACCCAGGTTAAAACTTGGGGTAAATTTCCAGGCTTAGAGCAGCACAGCACTGGGTTGAGACTCAATCCCAGCAGTGCACACAGCCTGGGCTCGGCTGCCCGTGTGAATAGCTTCATTGCCTTGTCACAAGTTTTCATATCTTAAGTCAGAAAGAACCACGTTTGGAATTTTAACTTCTGTATTTTCCACCATTCTGATTTTTTATTGCCCTCACCTGAATATTGGATTAACATCCAGCTTTACCATGTTTCACTTTTACTTCTTCAGTGTGCTATGGGCTATTCCTGAGTGAAGGTTTAAAATACACATATCCCTCAAACGATAGGCAAGAAACGAAGCTGCTAGTCATTTCCTAAAGAAGTGTTTCAATAAAGTACCATGTTCAATTTTACCCTCCCCACAGTGAGAGGGCAGGAGTGCTCATGAACCTACACCTCCTCCCGATTCCTTTGTCATGGTTGCATATATGTCCAAACCAAACCTCAACGACATTAACAGATACAATGAAACAAGTTGGTAGTACATCAGTTCCAGTGAATTGGCTTAATTGTGCTCAGTAGCCCTATTCACACATTATGTTCAGCATTTATACAACTGGAGTGCAGTGTACACAGGTACCGTCATCCATATTATGTTGAATGCCGGTAAAGAAGTACACTTCCTAACTGTATTCTGCAACTGAACTATAGCTAGGTTCACTTTTAAAATATAATAGCCATTCACAGAAACTTATACATGAACTCAGGCACAATATAATGAGGTTGTTCACACAACCGGGTGGGTGGGGCATTGGTGGGGGAGGCTTGTTTTACTCACCTTCCTCCTAGGTGAGCAATGCTATGATTCTGGGAGAGTGGACCGCGCTCTCAGACAAGCAGCAGTGTGTGGTGCAGTGCACAGCTCTGGAGGCCAGGACAACACGTCCCGGCCTCCAGGAATCCTACAATGACTCCCCAAGAGACAGGCACTCTAGGCGCCCATCTCTGTGTGTGGCTGGGCTGGAAGCAGCACACAAGCAGATAGCCCAGGTTAATGGAGCGCTCGCTACTTTAGCCTTGGCTAACAACCAGGCTAGGCAATGCTGCCCCACTAGGATCAGTCCCAATCCTAGCACTTCTCACACCCAGCCTAATCCAGGCTCTGCTTCCCTAGCCTGGGTTAGGCTGTGCATGAGAACAGACTCAGTGTCTGAACAGGGCTAATGGGAATGAGATATGCCTATCTGCTTTTGTACTTTGTGCATTTTTATCCAATTAAGCTGTTTTGTTTCAAACTGTAAGACGGTAGGTATTGGTTGTTTACAGGTCTGAAGTGAAAGCTGTGGAAGATCTCGCATCTGTTAATTTTTTTCCCCCTTAGTTTTTGGACAGCGAAATGCTTTCCTAATACAGCATGAAAACAGGTATCAACAGTGTATAGCAGCATTCTTATTACAAGCACAGACTGAGTCTGCCAAGGTAGGCCTTTTACTCCATATATATTTTTAAGGTATCCAAAGCTCCCACACAAGAGAGTAATCTAAAAACAATTTGAAGTATCTCTAAAGATGTGTGCTGTGCTGGTATATCTTCATGCAATGCTTGAGCACTGTTCCTACACTAGAAAAAGAGATCCCCATTTTTTAAAAAATACCACAAAAATGAACAGATGTTGCCACAGAAGCATTTAAATGTCTCCCCAAATCTGTCAATAACATGATTCAAGAAGCGAAATCACTTTTACCTCCACTCATTTTTTCTACCGAGAGAGATGCTGCTTACTTGGAGAACTTTTCTATTACATCACTTTTCTAACCCAAAAATAAGTGATAGATTATCATTGAGCATAATAAACTACTTACTTATCTATATTGAGAATTTATAACACTTGTTTTATTCACATAATTATAGAATATTTTTTCCATTACAGAAAACATGGATGTTGCAGATGGAGACTGCAATCTCAGCTTATACAAAGAGACACCTATCCCCCCAAACCTCATGTTTCACTTCACCTACTGAATCATCTGAAATTTAATTGTGGTCAGTTGTGAACTGGGCATTGTAACAAATTTCCTTTTTTTAAAAAAGTGAACTTTTTAAATGTTTGTGCACATTTCTGAGCCAGGAAAGGTGAAACTCCAGGAGTCTATTCTGGCTAAAGCAGAGTTCAGAAAAGAAAAATGACCACTAGGATGGTCACACAATGCTAGTATGCCTTTTAGTTCATCAAAGAGGGAGCTTCCAAGTATCATGCTCTAGTTGTGCTGTTTCATGTCAAGACGAGGAGAAAATAATTTGAAAGAGATACGGCAGACAAAAAGAAAAATCAAGTATCAATAAATCAACACCCTTCAAACTGCCTTCATAACTTATTCTGCAGTCATGAAGAAGCCTGCCCCAAGTATATTGCTAGCTAAACACAAAAAAGTTGGTTCTTGACAGAATTCCAAACTACCAAAGGAGAAAAATCACCACCTGCATTTTTCCCCCTTCCTTCAAAATGGCACTCCTTGGATTAGGTTGGCACCCAAAAGTTCGTTTTCTTTTGGCCAAAGTGACAATTTTTTCTGAAGTGCAATTACTTTCCTCACCTCATGGTGAGATTTGGGAAGGAATCTCATCTGCACACTGAGACAGCTGCTTACCACATCCTGAAAGACATCTGAGAATGTGTCTAAGCCAGGATGGGAAATGTAATTTGCATGCTCCAATCAGAGATGAGAAGACTACATCAAACATGCTGAAACTGCAAGGAGAAAGAAGCTTGAATTGACACCATCACATTAAAGTGTTTGTACAAATTGGCTCTGAGACCTAACAGAATCAAAGCTTTCACTAAAACCTTTTTAAAATGTTCATTCTGGGGAAGCTTTGAAAGCCATTTAAAATGCAGCAGAAGGGCTGCTATTAAAGTAAAAGAATGCAGTTGTGCCTTTCTACACGAGGGGTGGGGGTTGCTGGATCACAGCCTATAACAATCCATCAGACACACCTGCTGTTTTTAACAATTAATGTTACATTGAGCAGTGAGAGGATGCTGCAAAAACAAAAACAGAGAGGCTGATTGAAACATGCGGGAGGGGTTGGTGCTCCTCAGATCTGTAGTATAATCATGAGAAATCTGCATATGCAACCAGGAAGGACATAGGAAGCTGCCTTTTACCAAGACAGGCCGCTGGTCCATCTAGCTCAGTATTATCTCTACACTGACTGGCAGCAGCAATCCAAGGTTTCAGGTAGGAGCCCTTCCCAGTCCCTGGCCCTACCTGGAGATGGCAGGGACTGAACCTGGGCCTTCTGCATGCAAAGCTGATCTCCTGCCACTGAGCTGTGGCTCAGATTAGCTCCCCACAGTGGTTTGCTAGATCACAGAGTAATATCCTTAATGGTGCTGCAGTTCCCTGGGGTTGTCAACACTGGCAGGGATACTTCCCACATAATCTGGCCAGTTCACCGGGGGTGGGGGGGTGCGACTCTTCCAGCAGCAGCAATATTGCTTTCAGGCTAAAAAAAACTGCTGAATGAAGCATGATGGCACTGATATCAACAGCCATTGGAGGTGACCCACATTTATTGTTATCAGGACTGGACTGGCCAGGGAAAACATGCTTCTTAAGTTTGACCACAATCAGAATTTGCAGATGAATACAACCAGGAAGTCAATATAGTGAGGTAGCTTTCTGCATCTTTAAAGAGCACAGCAAATTAGTCACTGCAAGCGGTCTATTAGAAATGTCTAATTTTATTTTCAGCCCAATAACAGATTAGAATACAAAAGTAACATTTCCACAAACATCCACTCATGTGTTTCATACAGAATTAAATGTATGGTGTCATTTTCTGGGCCCCCAGCTTTCATTACTTTCCAAATGCAGAGTTTAGGGATTACAGTGCATACTGAGCTAAACTCTTTCACAATGTAAGGCACAACTACATGTTGACAAGTCATAAACACACCACTGAAAGGAGGACTTAAGAGAATCCAACTGATAAAAATGGTCATGCAAGACTATCTACAGATAATGTGAGTGTAAAGATCCAGTTTGGGTGGGGTGGGCCAGGGGAGTGCAGTGTTATGGAGGTAAGGCTACCTTAATACACTTCCTGTAAATATAAGCACAGAAATTTCCCAATTCTAGTTTATACAATTATACAGAAAATTCAGTAAATATTATGCATAATATTCACATCTGCAACCATAATAAACCAATCGTTGAAAAGAGGCCAACAGGACAGTACAATTTGTGGCACACATCCATTATAGCATTTTATTTAATGTCTTGTCAAGAGTTTTGGAAAAAAGCTAATTTAATGGCACAATAATGTGAACAGTAGCCAGTTGCCAACATGACAGATACAGCTGATATAGTCCAACAGAATATAACTAGGACAGTATGCATTGACAATTTAATCCCTGTCCGAAAGCTACAAGTTTTTAGATCTAAACTACAGAGGCCAAAAGAGCACAAGTGGGGTCTACCATAATTTGAAACTACATCATAACCATACATATCCAAATATTTCATATTTGGTGAGACGAAACACTTGCAAATTTGGCAATCACCACAAGTTATACCTTGCATTATAGTGAGGAGACCCTATCAAAATGGACTAAAGTTGAATTTCATATCAAGAGGTAGATTAAATGAAATCTTATATAGTGGCATCAAGTGTCAGATTGGAGTTTTTTGTCATTTTTTTAAAATGGTTTTATTACAAAAGTGACAAATCCTATACAAGCAGCATTTTGGATAGATTTCTACTATAAAAAGATTTCTGTGTTTGCTAATCCAAGGTGACATTCTTTTCTTATCCCTTTGGTGCTGAAAGTTGGGATTTAACAACATGATAGAAGTAAGTTGCATGACAGCCAACAGGAGACTTGGACCTGCCACACCACGTCTGTCACTAGAATCAACAACAATCTATTTAGAAATTTGGAAGAATGCCAGTAGTAAAACATATTCACATGGGAGGTGATGAGAGGATGACTACTAAGAAAGAAACCTCCACTGACGTGTTGCGTTAATCAGTACACAAGAGATAAAACTATTAGTTTCGACACATGAAGCATTTTGTACTTAATCCCGTCTTCCCATGTACCTGTTGTACAATGTGTACAATGACTGCATAGAACATTGTGTCATTTCATGAACTGAGGCATAAACCGTCAATGCTGAGAACTAGAAGTTTTTACTTATTCTATGAGTTCTTAAGTGGCGACTATAAATGTTTTAACCGTATACTTCTTTTAAGCATCTTAGCCATTCGCAACAGAATGCAAACACAAATACAAATGCTCTTAGGTAGGTGGTTTCCTCTCTATTTATTGCTATGGTCTGGAAAGCAGACCATCCAGTAAATTCTAGTGTAGTTTAATACTCAATAACAAGAACTTGTACATTAACAAAAACCATTTAACTAGCAATGCAAAATGTGCAAAATTGCTATGTCCATATTTTTTAATTCTCAAAATCAAACAATGTTTGTTAAATAACATGAAAATTCCTTTGCTATACCTATGTCCCCTGGAGTGCATAGGAATTATATGAACATGAATGCAATGTTCCTAAGCACCAAAAGGAAGTTAAGTATGAATTTCAATGAGCACTTATCTAACCAATATACCTTTGTGGACCAATTACTACATCAGTTCTTGCAAAATAGTTGTTTCATCTCTTGCATATTATGTTGGATATACTAGAAAGAAAAGTGCATAGTGCAAGTAACAAATGCTATTTCTTACCCTTCCTGAGGCTTTCTTGGGTTTCCACTGTAGTAGTTCAAATTTCCAAACTGTAGCATTACTAGAGAGACCCTCATGCTCTTCCTCTGGACAAGATGGGTTTTCCTTTCTTCAAATACATATGTATATAATTTCTAGGGCTGTGTTGTGTAGTTGATTAATTAAATCAATTCAATACTTTTAATTGATTAAAAAGCCTGATTAATCAGGTAGCAGGTTAAAAAAATTAATACATGTGCTTACAAGAAATGTGGGTGGAAGAAACACCTTAGCAGAAGTGTTCCCCCTTCTCCCACATGCAGGAGGGAATGTTTTTTTTCCTGAAATGCTGCCTCCTACAATGTATGTGAGCTTCTCTAAAAACAAAGCATACTTTTTTCCTGAAGTAGTACACTTTTTCATATGCAAATGTTTGCAGATTTAATTGCTTAATCAATTAAGATCTATATGATTAAAGAACTAAGAGTTCTTTAAACAGACAACTGCTCCAAAAATTTCCAGTTCTCTTGAAGATTGTTTTGGACATTACTTTTCTCAACCCCATTTTTAAAAGACACAAATGAAGCAGAGAGGGGGAAACAGCTGTATACAGGTGGACCTCAAAATTTGCATGGAGTCCCGACAACCAAGAATTCACGTATCTGCAGTTTGGTAATGGAGACCCGACCTCATTATACGCAGTTCAACAAAGGGTTAAATTTAGCATATCTGCAGTATCAGAGTGGCCAGAAACTACTTCCAAGGTCATTTCTTGACACCATTTTGCTAAGCAAAGCCATTTTGTGGCTCTTTCCTAAAAACATTTTTTAAACATTTTTTTGCGGAAAATCGGCCAAATTGGGGGTTCCGGGACCTTGCTGGACAGCTGGAAACCTAGAGAGCATGGCATGGCATGTTATTCACTTGTTTCTGCCCTTTGAAGTATGTGTTGCCCTTTTTGCCCTCCAGGAGTCTACCCCCCCCCCACAATTTCCATTCACTCAGTGTCTCATTATCTGCATTATCTTGGTTCCGGCCAAGAACAGAACCCCGCACAGATAACGAAGTCCACCTGTACAGAACATATGAACAGTCAGATGTAAATCAGGTATGCAAAACTCAGGAGGCCTGCAATGCATCATATTTGTACCACATGGACATTTACAAACATATGAAGCTTTATGGACATATATGAAGATGTTCTAGGACCAAGAAGATGTTCTAGGACCAAGATGTTCCAGCCCAGTATTGTGTTACTCTGACTGGCCACAGGTCTCCAAGAACATGGGCAAAAAAGTCCTTGCCAGTACTGCTGCTTGTTAAACTTTTTTAGTTAGAGGCATCACTGTCCATGTCTATCCATAATATGTTAGATCTTGTTCAACTGTTTGCTTCTATCATCCCAGCTCTCATATTTTAGGAGAAAGTAACACCCAAATTGTCCTTAAGGGTAACTCCGCGCACCCCACCGCCTACCCAAGCTACAATACAAATAAAATGTAGTCTGGTTTCTCAGTCTGCAATGTCTTTGCTTGCAGGGATCACTTCTCTCATGTGAACAAATGGTCAAGGAAAACTACATGGCATTTTAAATAGATCAAAAATCCAGAAGGGTTCTATTTAAATTGTGTTTTCTATTTCACTAATCCTACTTTTTTTCAGGTAATCATAATGTTTCAACAAAGAGTGTGCATGGATGTATTATTTCATCTCTTTCAACCAAAAGAAGAAAATATTTAGTAAAATGGAGGATATGTGTTACCTAAACATGAAACCACTGTAATGTAAAACCCATGATTGATATGTATCTCATTAAACCAATTTAGTTAAAGCAAAAGGGATTGGTGTAGAATCTTGGTTTCCCTAAAAGCTTTAAAACTGCTTGTTTAAAAAAGTCAGGCATTTCACTCCAAATCTGTCGGGAGACAAGAAAACCTCTAGCAAGAACTGAGAAACAAGAGATAAGAATATACACTGAAAATGCCGGAACATCAAGATAACTAATTACTTTCCTAATGAGTTACTTTGGAATCCTAGCACTTCTTGTACATATTTTCCTGGATCATTCATGAAATGTTTCCTATTGATGAAGAGAGGAAACGGGGGGGGGGGGCAGTATTCTTAGAAATACACAGAAAAGTAAGCAAGCACAAGAGCCCGGGAGGGTGGAGTAAAAACACAGGCCTACCTCAAAGGCTTAAGGATTGGAACTTGCATATTAAGGATTATTTATTCCATGTAAGTACCTTTGATATGATGTGGAGTATTTGCAGAGGAGGTGTCAAGTGTACATTATAGTTTTGACATTGCTTCCCATTTTCAAGTGAAGTATATAGTGACACTATCAGGAAACAGCATGATTTTTTTTTTTAAAGCTCAAGGCAGTTTCCCACTCACTAGGGACACACCACAGAAGTGGAATTCCCAACATGAAGGGGGAAAAAAACAGGCAAGAAAGCTGCTTGTTTGGGGCTATTACGTTTCTTGCACAGTCAAATGCAGCCATTCATTTGTAACTATGCCATTTCAGCAGCAATATATGATACACAAAATCCCTGCAAATAGGTTTACTTTAAAAGGTGTTACTTTTGAACAAAGAAAGTAGGATTAAAAAAATACATTGTTACTCCTCTGTTTAAACTTTATTTACAGGCTACTGGGGTCTTTTAAACTAAGCGCAGAATCTCTTGTAGGGTCAAAATCAAATAAGACATAGATAACTTCAGCCTCAACAAGTAGTACGATTGTTTGACTTTTTAAAAAAACAGTATAAAGTAAACTGTAATATAATTTTGCCAATTGTTACAATCATTGCCCAAACCAAACAGTAGTCTGAGTGTTGTACGAAGTGCATAACAGAAACTTTTATTCTAGCATAACACTTAAGAGCTGAGAGTAGTTATCCTTGTAAATCGTTGAAACACGTATCACAGACGCGAACAGGTTTCTTAGAAGAAGGAGTTAAGGCATTCTTTGCAGAGCATTCAGCACAGAAGATATTTCCACACTGCCTACAGTGGTGCTGTGGAAGAGAGGAAAAATGAAATAATATTGTAAAGATCATGGTGTTTCAGAAGACATTTGTGCACCATAAGTGGCAAAGTGATGGCCACAACAGAGAACAAGTCAAGCTCTACAAGTATTTGGGTAATTTAATGGTTACTGGAGAGCACATCTGCTCCACTACACAAGAGGCACAAAAAAGTGCAATGGTGCTCATTATATATACATATACATATTCCCCCGGGAAGGGAGGTTGTTACATCCCTGCTGCAATTCAGGTCTTCAAAGAGAAAATATTAGCCCAACTACTATATGGTGCCCAGTTGAGAAGTTACAAAGATTTCCACCCCCTAGAGTTGATACAAACCAAATTCATTAGAACAATCCTTGGGGTGCCAAGAGGGACGTCCAATGCAGCATTAAGGCTGGAACTGGGGTTAGTACCAATTGAAGCACATGTTTGGGTTGCAAAGATCTCATTACTGGAAACTAAATCTCGGTTGAGCAGGCCTTGCATCTCTGGTCCTGAAGGACAACTTTGTTCAGAGCAATTTGAAAGTTATGGGCTATGTATCCCAATGCTGGTCTCCTTAGGGATCTCAAAAGCCAAGGAGATATTTAGGCAGGAGGACCTTGTCATGCCTTTGTTTGCAGTCAGTCTGTGCGATCTTTTTACAACAGCTGATTAGGTGGTCCACTGTTTCATCTGCTTCTTTACAAAGGCAGCACTTGCTGTTTGTTGTTGATTTTTCTACTTTTGCTCTTAGTGCACTGGTTCTTAGTGCCTGTTCTTGTGCAGCCAGTATTAAAGCCTCTGTTTCTTTCTTCAAGTTGCCATTCTTACCATTGCCCGGTCTTGGTGATGTCTGATTTTCCACTTATATTGTGCAAATATTGACCGTGCAGTGGCTTATTTTTCCATTTTTCTGCTCGGTTCTTGACTTGTTCTTTCTTGTAGGCCTGCTTTTTTCATTGGTGTTGAATAGTTTCTCGTTATTGACCATTTTAAGTGCATCTTCTTCACTGTCCTTGATATATTCTTCAAGGCCTCTTTTCTCCTCCTCTACTGTTTGATGGACTTGCAGCATTCCTCTTCCACCTGAGCTGTGAGGGAGGTATAGCCTATCTACATCACTGCGGGGGTGCAGAGCATGATTGATGGTCATTATTTTCCTGGTCTTACGATCTAGCGTCTCTAGTTCTGCCTGGGTCCAATCTATTATTCCTGCAGTGTATCTAATGATGGGTATAGCCCAGGTGTTAATGGCTTGTATGGCATTCCAACGGTTGAGTTTGGACTTTAGAATTTTTCTAACTCTCCTGATGTATTCACTTCCAATTTTTATTTTAACTTCAGTGTGTTTGATGTTATCAGCCTGAAGAATGCCCAAGTATTTGTAATGTTCTTTCTCGTCTAAGTTCTTGATGTTGCTTCCATTGGGCAGTTCTATACCTTCTGCTTTTGTTATTTTTCCTCTGTTCATTATTAATACGGCACACTTGTCTAGTCCAAACTCCATTGCTATATCGCTACTGAATATACGGACAGTGTTTAGCAGTGATTTGATTTCTGACTGGGACTTTCCATACAACTTCAAATCATCCATGTACAGCAGATGATTTATTTTACTTGATGTTTTAGATATTTGGTACCCAAAGCCTGTTTTTAGTATTTGTGAAGGTGGAGACATGGCGATTACAAACAACAGAGGGGATAGTGAGTCTCCTTGGAAAATACCTCTTCTGATGCTAACCTGTCCAAGTGCCTCACCATTGATTGTTAACTGTGTACTCCACATGCTCATTGGATGATTATTATCATTATCATTATTAATTCGATTTTTATACCACCCTTCCAAAAATGGCTGAGGGTGGTTTACACAGAGAAATAACAAACAAATAAGATGGAATCCTGTCCCCAAAGGTCTCACCTTCTAAAAATAAACATAAGATATACACCAGCAACAGTCACTGGAGGTACTGTGCTGGGGGTGGACAAGGCCAGTTATTCTCCCCCTGCTAAATAAAGAGAATCACCACATTAAAAAGGTGCCTCTTTGCCAAGTTAGCAGGGGTGAACAGTAAACAGATAGTAAACACTTAAGACGCTTTCAATTTTCACTTGTGCTCTAAAAATGATAGAAATTACAAGTTAAGGTAGCCATCTTTGCTTCCACACTATATACGCTGTAAAGACGTACAGTATATATTTATGCTGTAAAGACGTACATACGCAGCTGCTACTCTTTAGTGCCTTCAGTGATTCCCAACCAAAGGGATGAGGGGGGAGGTATGGGAGTACAGTCATGGAGGAAAGAAGAGCCATATTTGAGAAGCATTTCGCTTTCCTTGCTTCCCTAATGGGTACAAAACCTCTTCCTAGTTGGATGGGGGGGAAGGATGTAAAGATGGTTGCTACCATTCTGAGGAATTTGGAGACTAGGTCAGGATCAATCCTGTTGACATCTAGCCAGTCAGAGCCTATTTTGAAGCTGAGGGTAATTCCCTCCCTTCTTGGTATTATTTCTTGAGTCTTCCCTGACCGTTTAGCAGAGGAGGTACTTCCCAAACCCACTTTGTAACCTTTGGAAGACTGGTGCATGTATACAGGGCCTGAACATGATTTTTCTGCTGTGTTTATGTCAAGTCTTTCACTGTATTGCTTGAGGGAGGACAAATTCCTCCCTGAATACATCAGGCATAATCAAAACCTTATTTTTCATCTGATCACCTTTTAAACATATTTAACACACATTGCTTCACTGCTTCAATAAAAATAATTCAAGGTACTATCCTGACATACATACCCTTCTTACTGTTACAGAAAAACCTTTCCCACAGGCCATGCAATTCTGAACCTCATTATCTTCTGCCCATTTCCTATTTAGGGCTTGTGTATGTTTGATCTATACAAAATTCAAAGAGTAGAAATTTCAGTAAACACCAACCGTCCAAAGCATGTCAAAGCTATCCATAGAAATTCAATAATGATATTGAAAATGAATGAATGAATGAATGAATGAATGAATGAATGAATCTCTCTCTCTCTCTCTCTCTCTCTCTCACACACACACACACACACACACACACACACACACAGTGTACTCCCAGTGTAAGAACTCAGTCCTACAAGTATTTGCCAATAATTGCTGTATACTGAACAAGTGCATCATTTCTACTATGCTGACTGGCCCCCATATATTTGGTTCATCTGTTCCTTTGCCCTATCCCTAGCAGTGAATAATTTAAGATTAGCACTAAGTTTATGTTTAGACACCAAAATAGAATACCTGTAGTGACTGATTCTCTCTGCCCAGCTCTTGCATGGCTGCAGTAGTATCATCCAGTTTTCTTCGTGAATCCATCAATTTGCTTTGAAGTTTTTCAATTTCTCCTTCACTTTTAAGGCACCTAAAGCAAAGACGGTTTGTTTACTATCTCCCAGTTCTCTAAATAGTAATAATTACCACATGAATTAATGCTCTTCACCTCCCCTAAGTCTCTATTCCCCTTGAAGCCCCTGTAAAAGAGCAGCTGGTGGCAGGCATAAGCAAAGGAGAATGCACTAAATTAATGAAATGAGTGTACAGAAGGAACATCTCAGCAGAGTTAGTGGTGGTTCTGACTGGCCCCTCTGCATCAATTCAAGCAGAGTGGAGAAGAGGGAGACTTCCTAAGCATTGTAGTTTAGTGAGGAATATCCAGAATAACTGGTCCCAACATTTTGTGCAATTATGCCATATTTCTGAACGTGTGAAACAATACTCCATCTTGGCTCCAACAATAACAGCAAGACAATCATACACTTCCAGAAATAGAAGACACCATTAAGAAGTCTATGAAGTATCCATTGGCTTTTTCCTATCCAAATCTCCAGAGTTTCCTGGGTTTGTAGAAGGTAAGTCATTACTCATCTTAATGCTGAAAATTGGCTAATTACACTCAAGAGAGTAAGCAAAGTGCTACGTCTTATTCGAGAATGGGGAGAAAAGTGTTCACTGCATCTGGTACACAACCTCAATTTCACAAAGTCTGGCACAGCATTTTGAATTTTAGCCACAATCTATTGAATCTGCTTGACTGGTTTATTCTGATCGTACGATCTGTATGTCCATGGCAGATAATCTGAATTTTTAGCATAACATTATATGAGGTCGAATTTGTAACAAAAAAATAAGCAGCATTTCCCCAAACCCCTAATTATTCTAAAAAACCACAACCACCATTAAATCCATTTTCCTGATCCTCATGCACATTTTTTTTTACCTTTCCAGCAGCACTCTCCTCTCATCCTGGTTGTTCTGCACTGTGGCTTCCAGTACTGCAATCTCTCCACGCAGATCATCTGTTTGCTTTTCTAGCTCACCAACCCTTCTTTGACTGCTTTGCCACTCTTTCTTCACTGTCCCCAGATTTTCATTCAGAGCTGTGATCTGCATGTTGAGCTTACCCTCAGCCTCCTCATGACGTTTATATTGCTCATCTTTCCCCTTGATCTCAGCTTGCTAAGGCAAAACGACATTTAAAATATAAGCAATCTGTATTCAAACAATTCAGAAAGCCTCTTCAGAAGTCATTTCCCCGGACATGGTACCTGCATTGACACCAGGAGAAGGCTTTACCTTTGCACACTCCCTCCACAATCCTCCTCATTGTGGAGAAGCTGAACTGAACAAAAAGATCCAGTATTTATCTGGATGGTGTTTCTCTGGCCTATTTTTGGACTATGGAAGCTCATAATGAAAAAAAAGGAAAAATAGGGCAGAAAACTGAACTAAATGCAAAATCTAACGTTTTCTGTGTACTATGAAAGACTCTGGCAGAGAGCCAAACTCCTGGAAAGGGGCCTCTAAGCAAGCAGGAGACAGGTGGCTTGACACCAATTAGTCACAGAGTCTTTGAAGATAAGACCGCTAATTAATTGTGGGGCCATAGGTAATGGAACAGGGGTAGGGAGTAGTCTGAAAGACCCACTTCATCCGCATCTTATCAAGATCGTATATGGCATCTAGAACCTTTTCTGGAGAGATGAAAGAAAGAAGAACCAGGTAGCTGAAAGAATGCAGTGGATTGAGCAATTAAGCATCAGCAAATGCTGTCAAATTTTGGGAGGATTGGATGATTGGTGGGGTCCAGGGGGTCATGAACAAAGAAAAATATTAAATTTTAGTATTTGTGGGAAGGGAGACCCCAAGGAACCAATGAGAATCGTGGGTGCAACAGGTGGAAACCAATCAAGTCTGAAAAGACAGAGGTTTCTTTTTTATTTCTGGGGTATAAAATGTAGAGACAATTAGGAAAGCAGCAGATTTTCTCTCTTTTTGTATAAAGCATCCCTAAGATGTAATTCTCTACTTTTTCTGGTCTGTTTAGAAAAGGAGGCAGATTGTAAATGTCTGGATGATATGTTCTTCCCTCAAATACAGCAAACACCGATCATGCTTGTCCGACAATAGGATCTCGATCCAGATCTACACGGCACTCTGCTGCCAAAGATACTGAGTGTGCTTCATATGCGAAGGGTGGAGTTTCAGAGTGCCTAGAGGAGCTATGATTCCATGGGGATACTGTGCAGGCACACTACCCATTTCAACATAAACATTTCAACATAAACCCTAAGCGACTCAGCTGAATTTACTCAATTTTTAATGCATTCTGAAATAAGCTACAGTTAGAAATTCTAAAAGCAATTTTAGATGAAATCGAAAGTGAGAAAGAAAAGATGAAATTACATCTCCAATTACAGTAATATTTAAGCATCCTTGGATAGCAACTGCTCTTCATATTAGAGATACCAACCAGTTTTGCTTCAACTGAAGCACATTTCTTCTTCAGTTCTTCTTCTTTCTTTTCCAACTGATCTTTCATAATTGCCCGATTCTTTTTCTCCTGCTCAAGAGCTGCATTAATGTTATTGATTTTTTCCTGTAGTTCTAGTTTCTGTTGAATCAGGAGTTGCTTAGCATCCTTTAGATTTGCCACCTCCTGTTAAGAACATTGGAAAGAGAATTACTTTCAGTTAGATGGCGATCTATGACTAACACTTTAAAATATATGTATTAAACTAACTGGAGATTTTCCTAACACCAAAAAACAAAGAAATAAAGGGTTGTTTAAAAGTATTTACCTTTAAAATATTCTATATACATTTTAACAATCTAGAAACTGGTCAATCTTTGGGGAGGGGGGATGCTGTGAACCTTCCTAAGAACTAGTTAGACTACTGTGATGTTTTGAAACATAACTACAGTGTCAGAATGTTTTTAAATAGGGGTGCGGGGGGAGAGATCAGAAAAATCTCAAAAATCCAGGGAACAGGATAATCTGTGTAGTAAGAATAGAGAGGCTGAAACCAAAACGAAGTGGGGAGATGGGCCAAGAGATAGGAAAACAGGACAGCAAAACACAGAAGTATGAAGGCTGAAGGAAGAGACAGTCAGCAGTGAACTCAGGAAACTGAATCTGCCAGAAGGATAGGTAGAAGAGGTGGTGTTAAAGTAAAAAGTAGTAGAATCAATAAGGAGTTGAAGAAGGGCAGCCCTGGGATCTCTCTCCAAGCACACATACATAGGGTCTGTGGACAGGAGAGAATAAATACAGCTAGCAGGAAAGAGGAGAAAGCTCACAATGCTGACCTGACAGGGAGGTTTGAAGGGTGGAAAGCTGAGTGAAAGAGGGTCAGGAACTCAGGTGGCTTGGAGCTGAGCAAATATGTCACCAAGCAGAAGGAGTAAGGCTAGACAAACAAGGTGCAAAAAGCAGGGCTAAACTGAATTACGCCCTGAAAAACTTTTGAGGGTGACAGAAGATTGTGGGGGATGCTAATGCCCTTCAAAAGGAACTCCAACAGATACCCTTTATTTTGGCTGTTTGCAGCCAAAGCATTCCCCATCTCTACCACTCCCCTGGTGTCATTTTCAATTCTCTCTCTCTGCCCACTGGGGAAATCACATAGTGAGTGAGACAATATTGTGTCACTACGTAGATTTGTGCGAGAAGGAAGGGGACATTGCCCAGTTGCCTAGGCATTATGGGAACACACTCCTCTGCCTGTACCTCACGGGCAAGGGTTTTGTCCCTATCCATTCCAAACCATTATAAAAAGGTAGAGGGGTGGGGTGGAGGGTTCACTGCCCATGGACAGAGCTGCTAAGTCAGAGAGACCATATCAATTAATCTGAGGAGAAAGCGGGCTGTGTGCTAGAGATAGGAAGGGAGTAAAGAGATTTGGAACCATTTGGGCCAGGAAATTTAAAGAGATTATCAGTTTCAAGAATTGGCAGGATCTTAGACTACAGGTTCTATTATCCTTTTGCTTTATAGCATGAACAATAGATTACTAAATCTAAAGAACAATCTAATTTGCTCCTCCACAAAAACACAGGTATGGCAAACAAATGCTGATGTATTCTCACTAAATAGACCATCTAGTTAGAGTATAATCACAAATAGCACTCATATTACTTTCACTGCCCAAAAGCCTTCCAGTTATAGCAAATAAATGCTACATTAGCAAAGGTAAATACATACACGCAAAAGTTTAAGGTAAATGTGTATGGTTTATACAGGAGTATCTCATTATTCGCAGATGCTGCATCCGCAGTTTCATGTATCTACGATCAGGAATTGGGCACCCAACCTCAAAAACCGCGCAAAAAAGTCAGCAGAATCCATGTATCCGAGGATTGGGGGTGGCCAGAAATGACCTCAGAGGTCATTTCCGGCTCTCATTTTATGTTTGAAAGCCATTTGTGGTTCCTTTTCAAAGAAAAGTTTTTATAAAACCCCAATTTTTTCTTCCAAAAAAATGGTGGGTTTAAGGCATTTGGTGGGCATTGTTGGACTGCTGGGAACCCGTGGAGCATGGTAAGGCACTTAATTTTTTCATTTTTTACAATTTTTCATGCCCTTTGGAACCTAATCTCTATGATCCCATTCACATAATGCCTCAGTATTCGTTGTTTCATAACCATAGCAGTAACTCAGATTGGAACCCTTGAGAATACCTAGGTCCTCCTGTAGTCTAAGTAGTAAAAGTTAGTCTCAAATTCTGACATACTTAAAGATAAAATTAGAAATTAGTTGGGTAGGTATATTGGAGTAGCACAATCTACCTGGAAAGCGTAATACATTACTATATTACTATTAGTGGTGTGCACGGAACTGCACCTCTGTGGTCCGGCACTGGGGAGCAGGGCTCTTTAAGGGCAGGGGAGGGTGTACTTACCCCTCCTGCCACTTTCCCCCCTCCAGCACTCCCGGTTTTTAATGCATTTGGGGCGGCAGGGTACCTCCCTGCTGCCCCTTTCCCCGTTTCCTCGGCAAAAAGCTTCAAAAGGCTGACTGCGCGTGTGCACACTCCGCGCACGTCATGTCTGTGAGTTGCACCCTAATTGTACCTGCCCTTAAAGGTACACACACACACACCCCGGCGTCAAACCACCGCACCGGCCCCAGGTCCGGAAGCCCTTAGAATGGGCTCCGGACCGGTCCATGCACATCCCTAATTACTATTATTGTCAAAACAAAAAAGAAGTTATAAATACGTATTCTTAACCACGTGGGCCTCCCATTTCCCAACAACATACCTTCTCAAATTCTTGTTTGCAGCTCTTAACCTCTTCCTTCAGTTTGGAATTGTCTTTTTCCAATTTGCTGCTTATGTTCTGGAGCTCTATTGTTCTGGATTTTTCATTAGCTAAGTCTTTTTCTTTCAAAGCCTTAAGGGAGAAAGGTCAACAGATAATTTTAAGAAACCCCTTCCAGCTGATTCATGCTATAAGACAAATTTAGCAAAACATAATTTTGATATACCACTAAATATCACTATCTAAAGAAAAATTTACAAATTAATCACACAGATCATATTTACTCAGAAGCAAGCTCTACTGAGTACAATGAGAAAATTGTACTCCACAATGAAGATAGTGGCCAAAAGATAATATGACCCTTTTTATCCCCAGTAATTTTTACTGCTGCAATGCAGAATCTACATAGCCTATTAAAATAATGTTGACTATTCCATGCACTCTGGATATATTTAGCTATTTTTAATAAATAATGCATGCACTTCCCATGTTTATTCCCATCTCCATTACAAAACCGTTGTCTTCCTACATCAATTTTTCAATTATAATCCCCCTCAGGGTAAAGACCTGGTATCATAATACTAATAGTTATATTCCTGCTATCACTACTACTATGACAACAACAACCACTAGCAACAATGTTCCTGCACACAAAAGGAGATAGGATCACATATTATCTCCCAAAAAATATTCATGCACACATGTGCCTTACTGTTCAGATTACACTTGCACATATCTTCTGGCAGTAATATTAGTTTACATTCGTACACCAATGTGTTTTAAATATAAAACTGAGAGAATCAGAATCCTAACTCAAAGCAGATGAAACACACTGAAGGATGAAAATCAATTACCTTGTCTCTCTGTGTTTCTTGTAATTGTTTCTCTTGCTCTTTCAGCTGCTGTTCTTTTTTTGATAAATCCTGCTCCAGTGTAGATCTCACAGTCTTTAGTTCTTTGATCAACTGATTGTGATTACTAATTTGATTTCTGTTTGAAACCAATTCCTCTTGAGCCAAAGCAAGCTTCTCCTCTGTGGACTAAATGTAAAGGGGGGGGAAACTATACTCATCTGTGCTTAGAACATCTGCCATGATCACTACATTTCCAAAGTCCACCAAAGCAGCAGATTTTTAAAAACCATTTTAAGGGATTTCTATCCTACTCCTTTTGGCTCTCAAAAGCACCAGCGGGTACCCTGCTTAGCAAAGGGGTCCATTCATGGCTACTACCACAAGACCACCTCTCCTCCCTTTCTTAAAGCATGGCACCTAAACTGCACAGGTACTCCAGAAGATGTCTGACTACGCAGAATAAAGTAGAACTATTATTTCTTGTGACTTGGAAATCATGAACAGGATCCAGTCATGACTAGCATCATTGAAATAAATGAGACAAGATAGTAACTTAATCCAGATCCTGCTACATGGTTCTATTAATGCAGCCTAAAATCACATTAGCCTCACACTGCTGACTCATGTTCACGACTTCAATCCCAAGATCCTTTTCACATGTATTACTGCCAACCAGTATTCCCTATTCCATACTTGTGTATTTCTTTCCACTGAATTTCATTTTGTTTCAGTCCAATTTTCCATTACCTGAAACTTTCCTCCAGTTTGATAAGGAGTGATTTATAACTACACTGAGTGCAGTTTTTCCAAGTTGTGAATCCATATGGTGGTATCACCACCTAAACTGCATTTGACCAGTCTGCTAACCAAAATATCATGGGGAACTCTGACAAATGCTTTGCTGAAATCAAGATAAATTATATCCACAGCATACCTACAATTCACTAAGCTAGTAACTCAGTTAAAAAGAAGAGATTACTCTGGCAGAATTTATTCTTGAAAAAAATCATGCAGATTTCTACTGATCACTGCATTATTATCAAGATGCTTACAGACTGACTGCTTTATAATCTATCTTGTATCTTTCCTGGTATTGAAGTCACACTGAAAGGTCTGTAGTTTCCCAAATCTTCCTTTTCAGCTTTTTGAAGACTGGGACACTATTAGCCTGTGTCCAGTTTTGCGGCATCTCCTCTGAGATTACGCACTTATTAAAGATTAATATTATTAATCTTTAATAAACTTAGCCAATATTGCTTTTCATTAGTGATGTGTTTGAAGTTTACCACAATAACCTAAGCAGACTAATCCTCCAGGGATGCTATTGTCTTCAATCCACAACTTTCTATATTTTATACATACATACAAAGCTTCAGCTACAGGTTTTAATTAATCAAGCTTTTAATAATTAATATGTGTTTATGAGAGGATGACCTCTCTTGCTGCTGTTTGTTGTGAATGTATACAGGTAGACCTTGATATTCGTGGGGGTTCCATTCACGGCTGTATGGAAACCGCAAATGTCGAATCATTGATCCCCATGGGATCACGGGGGTTAGGTTCCCGGTCGGCCATTTTCAACTGAAAACTGACCAATTTTTTTGGGGGGGGGCTTATTACCTTGTTCTGCTGCTCCCCTCAAGTTGTGTTGTGCCTCCAAACTGGCTGAAAATTGCGGGGGGGGGGGGGGGTATGGGAGCCATTTTGTGGCTCCGATTCCTAAAATGGCAACCGGAAATGACCTCCACGGTCATTTCCAGCCACCCGCGACCCACAAATACGTGATGTTGACATTTTTTAAATGTTTGGGGTTTTTTTTTAATGCCGAGGTCAGGTGCCATTTTCCCGACCGCGGATACACGAAACCCCAGATAACAAATCCACAAATAAGGAGGTCCACCTGTAATCCTAAATACACACATCTTCTTGGCTACTTTAGCATAAAGGTATTTAAAACATTTTAAGAATGTCTTAATTGAGGCTACAGGTGGCCCTTATCTGTGGGGGTTCCGTTCTCACCTTCAACCGTGGATAACGAGACCTTGAGGCAATGGGAATGGGGGGGGGTGTTAGGCTGCTAGAGAAGGGGAAGGGATTTAAAAGCAGAAATAAGAGGGAAAGTTATATACCATGCTCTACAGGTCTCCAGCAATGCCCTTCAACACCCTCAATCTCTCCAATTTTCTGTGAAAATTTGTGGGGATTTTTTTTTTTTTTTAACACAAGAGCCACAAAATGGCTCCATTAAGCAAAATGGTGGCCAGAAATGACCTCAGAAGTAATTTCTGGCCACCCAGGAACTGTAGATAGGCAAATTTTGAGTATTTTTCAAACCGCATATAACAAGGTTGGGTCTACATTGCCCAACCATGAATATGCAAGACCATGGATAAAGAGGGCCAACTGTATACCTTTACTTAAGGAAGTAATGAAAATACACATTAAAGAATGATTTTCCACAAATATTCCAGCAGGTGGAGCCATCACCATAGCTCAAAGGGTGCTATTCACTAATGATAATAATAATAATTATTATTATTGTTGTTGTTGTTGTTGTTATTGTTATTTTTACATTTATATCCCACTCTTCCTCCAAGGAGCCCAGAGCGGTGTACTACATACTTGAGTTTCTCTTTCACAACAACCCTGTGAAGTAGGTTAGGCTGAGAGAGAAGTGACTGGCCCAGAGCCACCCAGCTAGTTTTATGGCTGAATGGGGATTTGAACTCGGGTCTCCCTGATCCTAGTCCAGCACTCTAACCACCACACCACGCTGGCTCTCTATGCCACACATTCAGCTTTATTAGCCTCAAAGCTAGTACATATATGTACTTTATACCAGGATAACCCTTTTCTTTCGATAAATGTTTCAGTGTCCCTTACTTCAATCATTTACTTCCCCAGTCCTTCTCCTTCACCAGCAGATAATTTTTCCATTATGATTGCATGTTTACTGTACTTATTTAGCAATGCCTTTACAACACACATTTTCTTTGTTTTTTCAAGTAGTGGAGTGATCATTCCATTTCTGACTTCCAACACCTTGCCGATGTCACAATTCCACTGGAACATACCAAGGCTCCCTCTATATATTCAGCATATTCCAACAAAGTTAGTTAGTGGCTGACATCCTGACAACAAAATGTGTGTGCTTCGACAGACTGTAGGCGGGGTGCGATGGGAGCCCTCATGAAACTCTCACTTTCCCTCTGTGCACATCTTATTGCACAAGAGCCATCAGACCTCAGAGAGCAGCTCATCCTTTGGAAGAACTCCACACAATCAGAAACACATCACTGACTCTGTGTTATCTTATATAAACAAATCCAATTCAGAGAACTGCCCACAACCAGAAGAGGGGAAAATGTGTGTACTAGAAATGCATGAAGGATAGCACGGACATGTCAAGAATCAAAATCACTCACAAAAAGGCACTGAAACAAATATGTATATCTTTAGTACCAATTAGAAGCTGGAGCCCTATAACCAAAGACTGCACTCATGAAAAAAAGATGCCATTCCCTCATATACAACCTTGAAGCAATCTGATGTACCTTAAGGTCCTGCCGTGTGGCCAAGAGCTCGGATTCTTTACCATAAATATCCAACTGGAGTTTTTCCATATTCTCCTGAGTTTTTTTATGGGCCTTCTGCAGCTCTGCTGTCTTTTCTTTCTCTGCTGTAAGCTCTTGTGCTGACAATGTTATCTGCTGCTGCAGTTTATTCTCTAGTTCTGCCTAACACACACACAAAACAGAGTTCTCTTATACATCACAGCAATGAAGACAAGTGACAAATATGGAAACATACAAGTATGGACACTTTTTCAGTTAAATTAAGATTGTGACTTGTATGTGTATAAAATGCTTTATAATTCTCAGCTGTACTTTGTGGTATAGGGTAAGGTATGAGTTACAGACTTGCCTAGGGCCCACTGCAGTCAACGCATTTATTTCTCTCTTAAACATGCGTTTGCAGACTCTTTCTCCTTCCTTTGCACACATATACCCTTCCAGAATTAAACATGGTATCAAGGTTAATACTAAAATGGTTTAACATAGGAGTTGCAAACCAGGATTTGAAGGTGGTCTGCAAACTATGCTCAAAGCTAACCATGGTTATTAACTTCAATGCAGACATAATCCTAAACCATGGTTAGCTTTTTTTTTTTTTTTTTAAGGAAGGAGAGTGGGAATTTGTGCAGTTGAGGAGGAAGGAGAAAGTAATGCATGAGCTCACAGGATGTTCCTGACCTTTTAACATTGTATTGGCTTATTTAAAAAAACTATGCTGTAATGCTGCCCTTGTTTTATATTTATAAAACAAATATTATCTACTTAAATAATGTAAACCAATGAATACACAAATATTTCTATCCTATAGTCAACTTCATACAGAATATTCTACACTTATGAGATATAAAGTTGAATAGTCTATAAACTCAATATATCTATGGATACAAATATTGAATATTAGTGCTTATTTCCCCTTTATCCCGTATGACCATTTAGCATTCTTGATGAAAATGCAGGTATATTACCTTTTCTAAAAGAGCTGTTTTTAACTCCGCCTGCTGAATTTCATTTTGCTTTTTCTTCTGGTCAAAACATTCCTTCAGCTCTTTCACCTTCAACTGGAGCTGTTGTTCATTCTTTTCTTTTTCTTTCAAAACACCTTGCATCTGCAGGACTTGTGCACGTGCTGAATCAAGCTCTGTTGCCAATTGCTTGGAGATCTACTTAAAAAAAGGTAGTACTACATGCTATCTTTATTTTAGTTGTCACTTTAATGCTGCTACTTTTTAATATTATGCCTAGGCAAAGTCCTCACTGACATTATAATATCAATTTCAGTAATCTAAAAAATAAAATAGAAAAATCACAAGTTCTATGTGTTTTTGAAATCCATCTTATGGCTGGGTATGCAAATATAGCACTGCAAGTTTCTAAAAGCCTCTTTTGGCGCACGCGCACGCGCGCACACACACACACACACACGGTTCAGACATCACGTGGAGCCAAAACTGAACCCTGGTTTAACATGATGTCTCCTCATTTCAGGCATGCATGCTCCCCTTCTCATGCCTGACGGAAGGAGGATTCTATATCAGATTCTGGTTTAGAACAAGCCAGGATCTCTCAGCCTAGTCTGGATGACATGACAAATCCCAGCTTGTTCTAAGCCAGGATCCAAAGTAAGATCCTTCCCACTATGCAAAAGGGAGTAGGAAGTACACATATCTGCCCTTGACTAAGTAATATCATGTGAAACCAGAGTGATGTCTGAACCAGGCCACAGTTGTCTAATCTAGAATTAATCAATCAATGTTCTCTTAGTAAACCTTGTCTTGTGTGCAAGACTTAAGAACATAATACAACACCCTCTCCACGGGAGTAAATTCAAGCAAAGTTGTTTCAGAAAGCAGCCACTAAAAGTCAACATTACCCCTTCCTGTTTTTCCAGTGAATTCTTCAGTTCATTCTGTTCTTTAGCAATAGATTCTGACTGTACTTGTAGTTGACGTCTAGCTTCTTGACAAGATCTCTCCTATGTGAAAAAAGAAAATATAAACTTGAATATCAGGTGAGCATTTTCACCATATTTTGAAAAGTAGTGGCCATAAAAAACAGCAAAATAACAGAAATTTCATCCTGTATTATTGCTATATTGTGGTATTGGCCTACATAGATTTGGAGAGGAAAGTGTGATTATACGACTTTTCAAAACAGAAACTGAATGGATGGTTGTCCATTATTTGCTTCAGTAGAGTTGACCTGATCATCTGTAGGCAACTGCTACTAGCTGAGATTACGCTTTCAAACCTAGTAACTACAGCTGACACAACAAATACCCCCATCGGATTTTCTACAGCACTCATAACCATTAGCGTACTAGAACTGAAGAAGTCTAGACTTCTAAACAATCTTAATTCCTTCAAGAGAGTGAGATAGTTGTATTTACATTTTATTTAATACAATCGTTAGCAATCTTAGGGGACACATGGGCATCTTTTACAGGGAATCAAATAATAATAATAATAATACTTTGGCAGAAGAAGACCAAAATAATCCCAGTGGTAATTGGCACCCTAAGTGCAATTCCAAAACAACTTGAAGAGCACTTCTACACCATAGGGGCCACAGAAATCGCCATCAGTCAATTACAAAAAGCAACTTTACTGGGAACAGCCTATATTCTGCGACGATATCTATAACAGCAACAACATTGATAATAAAATTCAGACATCCCAGGTCCTTGGGAAGGACTCGATGTCTGCATAAAACAAACCAGTCAATAACACCCATCTGACTGTGTAGCAATAATAATAATAATAATACAAAATAAACCATTTTGTCGGTGTTCTTAAATAATTATTTATTCCCTGTTCCCCATTCATGAACTTTTTAGTAACACAGTTCAACATTTTCCCCCACAATGCACATCAAATAAAATTATTTCATAACCCATCTCAAATTTGCAAATACTGTTCAAAAATTAACAGAAGACTGGCATCTGGTCTGTGTCAGTACTCAGCAACCAAAAATAACTACCAAAGTATAGGCCAAGATGTACACATAAATTAGAGAAAAGCTCGATCTGGCATTCTTAAGAGAGAGTGCTAATTTTCCATTATCCATTCCAGCACCCCAATATACTACCCTAAAATTTCACAGCAGGTAGAAAAGCACAACTAGTATTTAAGGACATGCAAATCAATCACACAGAAAAACTTTATTTGCTTAGAATTCAAGACTTACTATTTCTGCCACTGCTGCCTTTCCTTTTTGTTTCTCCTTTTCCAATTCCTCTTTTGCTTCTTTCAAAGATTCAGTGCTTTTTGACAGTTTGTCTTTCAGGACTTCAAGTTCCTTCAATAAAGTATCTTTTTCCACTTTCATTTTCTGCAAACCTCCTGTCACTGCTTGCAGCTTCCCATCTAATTCCTTGTGATGTCTGCTTGTATCTTGATGTAATTTTTCAACTTCCAGTTTCAGTTTTGCATTTTCTTCTTCTTGCTTTGATATCTGTTGGTTTGCTTCTTCGAGAGCATCAAATTTCTTCTGTAGGTCTGATTTGGTACTAGATACTCTGTACGGACATAAAACCTTTAATATTAACAACCGAATAATCATCAGCAGCATATATAGTGTGCATCTGAAGCATTCAAGGAGCTTCCCTTAGGTTATCTTAGTAATTATGTTAACTAATGCTACATCCATAAATTCTACTTTCTGAGTTAAAAAACAAATTATAAACCTAAGATGAATCAACAGCCTAACAGACCTAAGCAATTCAGAAATAATATTAAAACTTTTCCATAAAATGCAAATCTGATCAGTTAAGAGTGTAAATTCCAATATACTCCTCTGTATTCTTATAGTATTAAAAACCATATTGTAATTAACATTGATACAGGTTGTGAAGGGAATTTATTAGTAAACTTGAATCGCCTGAAAAAACAACACCTATGGTAGAAGCTTGGGAGGGGCTGCAGCTCAGTAGCAAAGCACATGGTTTGCCAGGTTTAAAAAATAAACGTTTTAGGTTCAATCCATGACATCTCTAGTGAAAGAATCCTTAGCTAGCACAGCTGGGGTGGGAAACCGCTGCCTGAGGCCTTGGAGAGCCTCTGAAAGTCAATATAAACATTCTTAGCCTACAGTAGATGATCAGTGGTCAGGCAGTTTTATACAAGTTCACAGAGAGCACGTGAGATTTGAAAGTCACATGGGTGTCTTCCCTTCATCTCCACAGTCTGTTTCTATTAACCTTTCCTACTTACTCTCCATAGCACTTCCCCCACCCAAAGCCTGCAAACTAGCCTCTTGCAGAAACTGCACTCCGCAGGAGTTATATATTTTGAGTGGTGTACAACCAGGAGGGGAATATGTGTTTGAACACCATAAACGCATGTATGGAAAGGAGAGAAAAACAGGTTGTTCACTTGTAACTTTTGGAGATCCAGTATCATTCACAACGTGGGCATTTTTACTGGTGGATAAAGATTGCTTTACCTTCAGTTTATATGCTGAACATATACTGAGAGAAGCTGGCTTGGACGAAGATGAGCGTGGTTTTAAAGTTGAAGGAAGAAACATCAATAACCTGTGCTATGCTGATGACACCACCCTGATAGCTGAGAATGCAGATGACCAGCAAGCTCTAGTAATGAAAGTCAAGGAGCACAGTGAAAAAATGTGACTACAATTAAATGTAAAGAAGACTAAACTAATGAAAACAGGTACAGCAACCAGCCTCAGAACTGACAATGAAGACACTGAAGTGGTAGATAGCTTCTGCCTTTTAGGATTGACCATCAACAGTAAAGGATCCAGCAGTCAAGAAATACGCCGCAGACTAGCACTTGGTAGAATTGCAATGAAGGTCTTGGAAAAGATAATTAGATGCCGTGACATGCCTACACCTACAAAGATTAGAACCATTTGGACAATGGCTTTCCCCGTGACATTCTATGGATGCGAAAGCTGGACTTTGAAGAAGCAAGATAGAAAAAGTATTGACACTTTTGAACTTTGGTACTGGAGAAGACTTTTGAGGATACCATGGACAGCCAAGAAAACAAACAAATGGATCATAGAACAAATCAATCCAGAATTTTCACTCGAGGCACACCTGAGCAGGCTCAAACTATCATACTTCGGATACATTATGAGAAGACCCAGCTCCCTTGAGAAGTCTATAATGCTGGGAAAAGTTGAAGGGAAGAGAAGAAGAGGACGACCAGCAGCAAGGTGGATAGATTTGTTTACAACAGCAATGAATGAACCACTGAGAGGCCTTAAAGGCCTAGCTGAAGACAGATCATCCTGAAGATAATCTATGTATGTGGTCACTGAGAGTCGACACTGACTTGACAGCACTTAATCAATCAATCAATCGATTGCTCAGCCCTTTGAGAAACCTTCTGCAATCGGGGTGAGAGAACAAGGTCTTAGTGTTCCAACCTGTGCGTACTCCAGACACAGCTGATACATGGACCTTGATGGATTAATTAGAAAGGCCTGAGTTCTTTAAGGAGATCAAATATAGTAGGATTTCGAAGCCGCTAGACTTCATATAGCTCACAAACCTTCTCCATTAACATGAGTAGTTGTGTCTGGTGGAAGCTTTCCTCTCATGTAGCAAGATTAGGTCTAAAAGTTCACCCTCCAGGCTGTCATATCCAAAATTCAGAAGCTGTGTTGGAGTAAGTTGCCATTGTGCTGCGAGAGAAGGTTCGGTCACTGGTAAAGGCAGTGATGGCAGCCTTTAGACAGTCACAAGAGGAGGGGTAACCACGGCTGTCTTTTCCACCATGGTGCAAGTATTATGCAATTTGTCTTTTGCTGTAAGATTTTGCTCACAACACGCAACTGGAGATGGAAGGCTGGGAACAGGTAGAATAGATGCATGTTGCAAGGGAACTGAAAAGCATCCCCGAGACCCCTTCCCTACTGCCACTCTCAATCAGAAGAGAGGGCACTTCTTATTGAGTTGCATCACAAAGAGGTCTACTTGGGGAGTCCCCACTGATGGAAGAGATCAAAAAGGGTAATGTTGTCAATCCCATTTGTGTTGGCAGGATAAGTCTGTTTCTCTACTGAGATTGTCTACCAACGTATTGTTGGTGCTCTTGATGTGAAGAGCTAGATGGTAAATCTGATGTTTTGTGCACCAGTCCCAGAGTTGAATGGACAGGTTGCAAAGAGATTTTGGAACCTGTGTCATCCTGCCTGTTTATGCACACAATAGCAGTCACATTATCCAGTAGGACTTGGACTGTTTTTCTGTTTAGTAATGGCAGGAAGGACTTCAGGACCAGCCCGACAGCCAAGAATTCTAAAAGGTTTACATGAAGGAGTGACTGATGGTGGTTCCAGAGACCCCGTGCCTGAAGCACTACACAATGTGCGCCCCATCCTTTCAGAGAAGCATCTGTTGTACGAGTCAGAGTGGTGATTGGGGGATGAAACAGGACACCTGTTGTGAGGTTTTCCGATAGCGTCCACCAAAGTAGGGAGTCCAATACTGTTTATGGCAGAAGAAGTTGCATGTGCTGGCTGTCCACATTGGGTCTGAGTTCTGAAAGAAGCCACAGCTGCAGGCGAGTAGCCTGGTATGATGAACTGTGGCCGTGCAAGAAGCCATCAGACTCAAGAGGTGTTGGATATACTGAGCCTCCTGGGTGGATCTGGACTGGAGAGATGGGATCATATGCAGGAATGAAACCAGTCTTTCCACTGGCAGAAAAGACTGTTTCACACTCATGTCCAATATGGAGCCTGTGTACATTAGAGATTTCTGAGGAACCAGGACACACTTTTTGAAGTTCACCTGGATGCCCAGGCTCTCCAAGAGCATGAGCATCATCAGGGTGTGATTGATGAGCAAGCTTTGTCTGGAGAGGTAATCAGCTAGTCATCCAAGAATGGAAAGTGGGCGATGATAGCACTCGCACACTATGTAAAGATGTAAGGCACCATGGAGAAATCAAATGGGAGGACTGCATGCTGGTAGACTTGGTCCCCCACTATGAACCAGAGATACTTCCCGTGCATTGGCTGAATTACTATGTGGAAGTAGGCATCTTTGAGTGGAAAGCCACTCTTCCTGCGCTAGGAAAGGGAGCCGCTGTTGGAGAGTGAGCATCTGGAACTTCCTGGTTTGGATGAATTTGTTGAGGAAATGTAGATCTAGAACTGGTCGGAGACCACCATCTCTTTTGAGTACTTGAAACTACCTGGAATAGTACCCTACTCACCGGTTCTCTTTTGAAACAGGTTCTATTGCCCCTTTGGTCTACAGTTCCTGAACTTCTGCTAGCAAAGTACAAGTCATGGGCATATGCTGCAACCCTAGGAAGTGGGGACTTGTATGAAATTCTATGGCGTAGCCAGTGGAGATTATATTTAGCACCCAGGGGTCAGATGTGATAAGATGCCAAGGTGGAAGGAAGGGTGCAAGTCTTATTGGTGCAGAAGTCCCAATTGAAAGGGGGACCAGGAAGTCTAAGGTTCTGTTTGGGCTGGTTGTGGTGCTTGCTTTTTTGCTGCTGCTCTTTTTTCTGAAGGAAAGAGCATTTCTTAGAAAACTGGAAGGACTTCCTGTCATCCCTTCACTCAGATCGGCTGTCCAGGTATCTGGGATTGTCATATCTCTTAATCCATTGAGAGTTTGTCTGAGAAGTTGTGGAAGAAGAAAAGTTTCTAGTTATAAACCTTGATTTTTTCCATGCCCTCCATTGTTTCATCTGTTTGGGAGCTAAACAAACCCTCCTCATCAAAAGGGAGGTCCTCTATTTTATCTCTCATGACCGGTAGGAGAGAAGAGAAATGCAGCCAAGCGTGTCACCTTAAGCACTTAGCACTGACTAAGGTCCATGATTCAGTCTCCATTAGATTTTTAACTGTACTAAGATTTTTGCATGTGATGTCCACTGATTTACAGAGGAGTTCCTTGAACTTACTTTGAATCGGTTCAGATGCACTCTGCAAATCATGTTTAAACCCCTTCCAAATTGACTGGTGGAATTTGGACATACACATCATATAAGCCAGAGGTCAGAGAAAGTTTGCTATCTTCATTCATAGGGAGGATGAAGAGATGATCTTTCACCTTACAGAGTCCAGCTTCCGACCTCCTTTATCAGTGGGAGCACTCGTGACCAGATTTATTGCCCATTGCACAGTCCACAACTAGAGTATGGTGGAGGGTGCTTGAACAGGAATGAACAGTCATCTTCCTGGACTCCATAAAAGTTATCCAATCTTTTGGAAGTTGATGTTGCCATAAATGCAGCATCCCATGCTGACTTTGCTCAATTTATTAGTACTGGAAGCTTGGGAAGCGCTGCAGGTTGAGAGGTGGAAGTAGAGGCTACAAAATCGTAGACCAGGTCAATTACAGCTTGGACTGGGTATTTAAGTTAGAGGTCGAGGACTTTAACCATCTCAACTATTTGAATCTGATACGACTTGGTCTCTTCCACTGGAGAATTTGATGGATTATTTGGCACATTATCATCCAGTGAAGCATTGGACGGGTTCTCAGTGTGTGTGAATTCACTGTCCGAATCTGATGAAGACTGGTTCCCAAACTGGGAGCCTCCAGACGTTGGTGAACTACAACTCCTATCAGCCCCAGCTACAATTTATTGTGGCTGGGGAAGGTGGGAGCTGTAGTTCACCAACATCTGGAGGCTCCCAGTTTGGGAACCACTGGATTAAGAGGTGTAGTCATAAGCAGAATTCAGTCGTTCTAGTAAAGGAGTGGTCCTTCCAGCACCTTCAGAAGGGGTAGGAATTCCAATAGGGGAATCCCAAGAGTAACCAGTTCCACAGGCCATAGCACAGGTGGTTGTGCTGGCAGTAATGGTGCACGAGGACATTTAAATGAAGTATCAGGAGTAGATTGGGATAAAGGACTCTCACATACTGGCCGACAAGTTTAAGTTTCCAGAGCCTGAACTCTTTGTAATCATATGGTAGAGGTGGTGAGGGCATGTACGTAGAAGCTTTAAATAAGCCTAGTCTCCAGGACTCCAGGAGAGATCCAATAGTCCAGCTGTCTGCGATAAGGTGAGTAGGTAGGCAGAGGAAAATGTAGCCTTTCCTTCCATGGGGTGTGTGAAAATGATATGGAGAAGAATGAGGAGTTATTCTCAATGGGGAGACGGATGAAGTCTTTGGAATCTCCAATGCACAAGACTTGTTATCGTCATTGACCTCGAGACCACTGAGTGAGAAACCTTTGAAATTAGAGCTGGATGGTGTTGTAACTGGCGAGGCCAGAATGGAGTCAATATCCTTGATATTGACAGTGCTGATGGGAAGTTCTTTTTGAGGAATGGTGGGCATCAGCTTGAGCAGAGTGGTTTCGGATGAGACCAGTAGAGTCACAGATGTTGATGAAGGACCAACTCCAGCAGAAACCGACAGTGGTGGAGGCATCAAAGTCGATGTAAGTATAAACACTGAAGTTGATGCTAGTGATGATGACTGAGCCATCAAAGCCTTCTCGGTGATCTCTGGTGAAGAGACAACAAATGTGAGTGAACAGCTTGGACAACTGATGGAAATGGTGTCTGAAAGGCACTTGGGGTCAACATCAGCGATAGCTGACTGGGCTGTATCGAGGGCGGCTCAACTTTGTAATCAATGTCAAAGTCAACATTCATGTTGGCATCAGTGAAGGTGCCAGAGAGGCATACATTTTCTGAGTTGCCATTGACCACATTGACAGTGAAATCTTCCTATGTTTCATTTGGGATGAAGATTCCTCTTCTCGATATTTTTGTTTATGTGTGCATCCATCCTTCAAGATGTCACAAGGCTTTTTGAAAGTAGCCTGCATAGTAATGGAGGAGGAAGTCAACTGAGTCAAGCTTGGTTGCAACATGGTTAATATAAACGGAGCTGGCGATATAGGCGAACATGGCATCAGAGTTAACAGTCACTGCTCGTACAGAGCTGCGCTCAAACATAATTCTCTACTTTTCCAAGTTTGCTTGGAAATGGACAAGCATGTTTTACAAGTGTGGATGTTATGGTCTTCCCCAAGGCAGAGTAAACACAGGTTGTACCTGTTGGAAGAAAGGAGAGCCCTGCGACAAATTGAACAGCATTTGAAAGTCTTTTTGGAGTCCATTAGCAATAAAAGAATAAAACAGCCAGGGGTCAGAGAAAATGAGGGGAAAGGCAGAGTTGTCAGGGGGGGAAGTTGGAGGTCAGAGAAATACAAGTAATCAAACCGTAATTTTCCTTTCAGGAACCAAGAACGAGGCACAAGAATCTGAGCGAACTGTCCACAACGGCGGCTGGAAAGGAACTGAGCTGGGAAGCACTCTACCTTTGAAGATACCAAGCACGCTCCGCACATGAATGGCAGAGCACCAGAGTGCTGTGAAGAGCTTGTAATCCTTCCATGGGGACTACTGCGCAAACACAAGCCCATGTTGTGAAGGATACCAATTCACCATTAAGATTATTACTTTATAGATGTTTAAGCAACTTCATAATATAGGGAGACCAGTGGCTCAAGAGTAGAGGACAGGGACACCAGAACAGATTCTGGTTAGATGAGCAAAGCACACAATCAGTCCTGCAGTAGCAGAGAAACAGGATTTTTGCAGAGACAGTAAAAATGCTGTACAGGAACAAAAGTATGATGTGTCCTTTCCAGCTCAATGTGATTTGAGTCCTTGACATTTCTCCACTTCAGGAAGAAAAAGGGTGGCCTGTAACCAAAGTCTACAGATAAACTATAACAACATTTGGAATAAGAATTTAAAAGTAGTAAATTGAGCATACATTTCTCTTTCTGCATCTAGTTGTTTAGTCAGTTCTGCAGCTTTGAGGCTTAAGTCTGTACATTGCTGCCTTTGCTGCTGTAGCTCTTGAAGTGCTTTTTCTTTACTTCCCATAACTTCAAGAATGTCAGCTTCAAGTTTCTGTAAGAAGATTTTAGAAAGCCAACAATTACTGAAAAATAAACTAACACAATGAGAAAAAATGAAATTTTTCTTTAATGTAAATTTCCATTCTAAGTAGGCACAGGGAAATATCTACAGTTGGAAAGCATCTCCTTCTAGTAGGAAGATGGGTATAGATCAAAGAGTCAATCTTCGATCACACCAGAGGGAGGAGCTCCCTGCCTTCCCAGACCAGAAATGGCAGTGCAGGAAACCCTCTCCCCATCAGCAACACACACAGTAATTGAAAAAAGGGTATAACTGTAACCACCGAAAACTGGTAACTTTTAAGAAGATGGAGGAAGGTGAAGACCATCCCTGTGTAGCCCTACATGTGCCTACAAGTGCAGATGAGCCCAGCATTCAATGTTGTGTGCTAGATTGATTATAAGAATGAGAATTTACTGTAAGAAAAGACTTCCCCAGGATGCAAAAAAGCAGTATCTCCAGTGGGCAGGCAGGTAGCTTGCATCTGATGCCTCAGGGAATCAGCACCCTCCACAGAGTCCTCTATCTAAAGAGGACAGAAGATCCACTATGGACCAGATAAGATGATATTTATATATGCACTGGTTCCTGTTCCCAGGGCTTAGGACAGGTTAGAAAATAAAAGTTTGGTTTTTGTTTGTTTAAAAGCACTTTTTTAAAAATAAAAAAAAATACTTTTAAAATTATAAGTGAAGTCTAAAGCTATTCCCTGACTTAAGGCAAGTGTAACATTTATTATTTATTTATTGTTAAATTTATATACTGCCTTTCATTAAAAACAATCCCAAGGCGGTTTGATCACTGCCTTGATCAGTACAAAGTAAACAGACAAAGAGGCACCTTTCAAGGGGTGGTTCTCATATATTTAGCAGAGGGAGAACAACAATCCCATTCATTCCAGCATAACATATTTTCCAGTGCCTGTTGCTGTTCTCTCTCCTGTGTATTTTCTTTCAAGAATGTGTGAGCTTCTTGGGATAGGAACCATTCCCCCACACTCCCCATTTCTCTGCTATGTAAATTGCTCTGCGAACTTTTGCTGAAAAGTGGTAGAGAAGTATTCTAAATAATCACCATAATAAATCTATCTTTAGTTTAAAAAGTAGGTTTAGGAGTAGGCCTTGGGATCATGCATTCCACCATACACACAGGAGTTAAAATCCTTAACTTATAATTTAGGTACCTTCTGGTGGTGGTGGGGGTTACAATGATGGAAACTGTAAGCAGCATTTTTAAAAAAGATTAGATGCTAGCTTTAGGACACTTTTACTACATCCTCATCTTGGCAACCTTGAAAATACACCTATCACATATACAGTGTGCACAAATGAAAGAAAATGCCTGAATACAAACCTTATTCTGACCTTCCAGCTCTTCAGTTTTCTGCTCTAAATGAAGATGTTTTTCTTTGTACTCTTTAAGATTGGCTTCCAGCTGGGTACAGTATTCTTGTTTGTCATGCAACTTAGCAGTAACCTGATCCAACTGTGTACTGACCTTATTTAGCTCCTATTATTAAAAATGGAAATGGGTAATTTTAACAGCCTTAAAATTTATTTTTATCGACAACCCTATAATTGCCATACACATTTCATTTAAAAAAATATATTGTGTACTTGAAAACCCACAGCAGATTTGGTAACTTATTCAATGCTAAAAGAAAGACAGAAAGGAAAATCGAGGTATGTCACAAACACTTTTATACTGTCAACATATAATCAGTTCATCAAAATGTGTACCCAAATTTTAAAATATAGATATAGATCAGACACAGAAAGCTGTGGTTTCTCCAGCACTTACATTTAATATTAAAAATAAGATTTCTGATTAATAATTCATGTGGAAATGAATATATTGTCATCACAATAGCCCCAGATGTATATCAATACATTTGTTCATTTCAAGAGATTAAAATGTAATGGAAATTATTGAGAAATACTGGATTGTAGATCTGTAATTGAAAGATACTACAAAGCTACTAACTTCAATATTTAAAAAAAGAAAGAAAGAGACCCATCCATACCCCACTCACTCATGGAACAACCCATACAAACCAGATCTTTAAATGACTGAAGAAAATGAGCTATGTCACATCTACAAGAAAAGGCAACTCACCTATTCCCCCCAGTTAATAGCTAACACATACTGATGAAAATCCATTCCAGACAGATAGACAGATAGATAGGCCAGGTTCTAAAAAACTATTTTGGGCAAAACCAAAGGCTTGAATAGACCCAGTACAGTTTAACCTGTTTTCTTCTGGTGTACTTTTCACAGTTTTGATACAAGTTGAAAGTCCTTTTTTATTTAAGCTAAATAAAAATACATTTTATGTTGTTATAAGCTATAACAGGTGACCCTCATTATCTGTGGACTCCATATCTGCAGTTTTGCGTACCCACAATTGGGTCTTAGAGACTCTGTTTCATTACCCACAGGCAGAAAAATTACTTCAGATGTCATTTCCAGCAGCCATTTTCCAGCAGAGAGCCATTTTGTGGCTATTTTAGTATATATATACAGCAGTGCCGCCCCCCGCAAAGGGTCAAATATTCGTATATCAGCGAATACTTGACCATTTTCAGAAAGTGGGGGGGCACTGCTGTAGATCTAGAGAATAAGGTACTTTTCTTATCTCTGCCCCCTTATTTTTGGCCCTTTTTGGCTCAAAGTTCCATTATTCACAGTTTCCATATTCAAGCTATAGGCGAGAATGGAACCTCCGCGATAATGAGGCCCATCTGTATTGTTTTAGCAATTTAAGCAAAATATAATTAGGCCATCATGTCGTTATACATTCTTGGTGATGATATATAGAAAGTTTCTCCTAAGTGATTGAATCTAATCAGAGCAATCTTTTTAGGCATGAAGGTATTCTATACAGCTTCATTGTTTCCCTCACCTGTTGTTTATCTTGTAATGCATTCTGGGCAGTATCTAAATGATTCTGAAGGTCTGCTCGTTGAGCAGCTTTTGCTGCTTCTGCTGAGAGAAGCAATTCTGTCTTTGCTTTTACCTGGGGAAAAATTAAACAAGAGCTTCATTGCAGTTTCTTTAGGCAAGTTTTCCTTTCATAGAGTACAGCAACCATTTAATATCAAGTGGTTAAGTCTTACATAGGATACCATTGGACCAAAATCTACCAGAGCAACAAGACTGTCTACCCATTTAGGAAAAAGGCACAATTAATAATAATAGAAACAATACCCATACGTTTTTCTAAATCAGAGTTCCAATTCAGCTGCCCTTCCCGTTCATGAAAATGTGTGTTTTACTGGACTGTAGGATGAACTAATTTAGACCCAAACTGGCTTCTCACATATCCATCTACTTGTCAGTGTTTTGACAGATCTTTGGGGGGGGGGGAGGAAAGCCTCAAAAACAAATCACCATCTCTGAAGTAGTTACTACACTGTGAACTGAACTGCACACTGGAAGAAAAAACAACTGGCCAAGACAGGGGGAGCCCACAGGACAGACAAGCAGAGAGGAGACGCCTTAGAGCTGGGAGGGTGGCAGGACCCACAGAGTGATCCAACACAGGGTCATGGAATGCCCACACCTGGCCACAGGAGAACCACAGGGGGCCAGCTATACCTCTGTTGCCCTTAAGAAGGGTCAAGTTGAGATCTCAAGGGGAGGTGGCCAATGGAGATGCACTGCCTTGAGAGGTGGCCTGGGGACTGACAGGATGGGATGATCAGTAGCCCTCTGCTCCCCTGGATGGTTAGCCTTCCTCTAGACCCCACTGCAGATGCCTGTAATGGGAATGCACCAAGGCAGTGGGGAAACTGGGGTCAACCAGGAGAAGGGAGTGAGATATTGCTGTTAATGCTAAAATTAGCAAGGAATACGAGACACTCTGCTGCACCCTGAGAGAGTCAAACAGCCCAAATCAGCTAAGCCCAAACAGCCTGAATGTAGGGGTCAGACATCTAGATAGAGAAAATTCCACAACCAGAGCATTGCTACTGAAAGGTTCCTGCCCAATGTCACCACAAAGCAAACTTCCAAGGATAGTGGCTCATGGAATAGTGTCTGCTCACAATCTTAACAAGCGGGCAGGCTATGGGAGAAGTGGTCCTTAAGATACCCTAGGCACAACTATACAAGGCTTTAAAGTTAATCACCAGCACATTGAACTGAGTGAGGATCAAACAGCAGGGAAGAAACATGATCACTGTACTGAGCACGCAACAATAGTTTGGCCACATCATTCTAGACCAGATGCAGTTTTTGAACTCTTTGCTGAGGCAGCGCAAAATATTGCTCATTACAAAAGTGAAGCATGGAAGTGATAAAGGTCAGATCTGCCTTCTACAGGAAAGGGTGCAGCTGAAGCTGTGCAGAGGCAGTCCTGGTCACAGCCACACACCTGCCATTCAGGAGCAAAGCCAGATCCAGAAGGACCCCCAGACTGTAAACCTGGTCTTTGAGGGGGCACATGAACAACCCCATTCAGAACATGCAGCACATAATCTTGGATGAGTTTTCCTATTGATCTAAGGTTTAAGTTTTCCTATTGATCTGGATTAAGTCTTGGCTTGTTAGCACACATCTAATGCAAACTGAACTAAGACACTAATTAAGAACCTCCACTGCTTCCCTAGATTCAGATGTGGGAGAAAGAGGCAGGGTTGAATGCTATTTGCATATAGGTAACAACCCAGTCCAAACCTCTGGATGACCTCTCCAAGCAATTTCATCTAGAAGCTAAATAGCAGGAGGAGCATCCAAAGCCAAATAATATGCACTGCCACTTAAGAACTGCACAGAGGCAGCTGCTGTGGGCACAGCCGTCTCCACACAGTACTGAGCACTTCTGGACGGGTGCGGAGAGAGTTCCTTTACTGAAAGCAGAGTCCTGGGAACGTTTGCAGGGAGTAATGTGAGGTGCAGGAGAATGCTGGTAAGTGTGGCCCTTTCCCCATAGATCTCTATGGGGAAAGTGCATGAAAGGACTACACCTCTAAGTGTTCCCCCCACACACACACCTCTGGGTGCTCCCTGCATGCCTTCCGAAGTGTTGCTGGGGCAGTTTGGGGGGTCTACTTTCAGTAAAAGTCACAACACCCCAACTACATAGACACACACTCTGAAGTAAGCACAGAGAGGCTATGCTCAGAGCAACCGCCTCTGTGAGGTTCTGAAGGGCCGGTGCTTATTATTCAGCTTCAGATGCTCGAAAGCACAACCCTACTAAACAGCCTGGGGGACAAGATAAAACACTAAGGGTCCCCTCACGCCAAAGGCTATGAGACTGAACAGAAGTCCCCCAGCACCACTGTCTGGGTCCTGGCCTCCAGGCAGAAGCAAAACCAGTGCAACACAGTGCCCCAGCCCCACCAGAGTAAGCAGCTCAGAAAGATACTATGGCTGATAGTTCTCAAAAGCTGTTGAGAGGTCCAGCAGAACCTGTAAAGAGCATTCACAACTACTGGCCATGTGGTAGTACCACAGTTGTGCAACACACTACCACATCGGAGAGCTCTGTGCATGCAAACAACTGTTGCCCTGGAACATCTGGGTGCACTTTGCAAACCAAGTTTACTGAAATAAATTGAAAACCAATATAACCTTACCAACACACACACACATATTTCTATTAACTTGAAGCACAAAGTTCAATTACCTGCAAATCAAGTTGCATTACTTTCTCTTTGCTTTCACTTAGCTGACTATTTAGTTCATTTATAGTCGCTTCTAAGGAAAGAACACGATCTTGAGAGGCTCTCAAATGTGCTTTCTGCTCCTGCACCTGCTCATGCAAATTCTCTAGCGCCTGTTTATGACTTTCTGACTGGTTTTTCAATTTTTCTGTCAGCTGAGTTACCTACAAGCAAAACAAAAAGGCAATTAAAAGAAAAAAGCATGCACAATTAAAATATCTTGTTTATATTAGAGGATCAGCACTGACTATAGATCTGTTTCACAGAAGATAAGCATATCTACTACTATATACTACGCTACAGTCCATTACAAACAATTCTATTTATCTTATACATACATTAGAAAAACTCCAAAAAATAGGGGATCCAAATATCATATGAAAGGGACTACACAGTACATAGCTGAGAGCATTTCTGCCAAGCAGCTTCATAAACACACCGATGACTGAGAACACCTCTCTATATGCTGGCCACAAAATTTTAGAATTGATATTATTAAATCTATTACTATAAACGTTTTTTTAAGTGTGCACTCAGTTCAATGGCACATTGTAAATTCTTATTTCCCGTTTTATTTTATTTGGTATGTGTCATAAATTTATGAATAGCAAAGGGGAAATTTTTTCATGTAATTTTGTTCACATTGACAAAAAAATGCAACAAGTTATTGTATTCTACAAGGAGATATAGTGTGGGGCCGTGTATAGCAATAGGAAGGAGAGATTTATCCTTGATATTCTGGCAACAAATTCCACCTACATTGCATGATTACACAGGCATCATGGCACCATTCGTGAAGAACTACCAACATGTTGTTATTGTACTCACTGGTGGTTTGGAACATGTTTTTTAAAAACATGTTCCAAACTAGCCAAGTAGCAAAACAAGGCAGAAACAAAAGCTTTGATATTCAAGACATCCAAATAACACATTTCCTATACATTTTGCATTTCAGTCAGCACAGACTATGTGGATCAAGCAGAGTATCAACATCTCTGTTATAATGCGCTATAATGAACCAAAATATTTGAAAAAATGCAGGTGGTTGGGTTTTTGTGTTTTTTTTAAACTTCTTACCTGCTCCTGCAAAGTGTGGTTCTTTTCCTGCAGCTGGTTAAGAACGGCTGTTTCTCCTTCACCAGCTTGAATTTTGGCATACAAGTCCTCTCTCTCTTTTTCCAGCAAGGAGATATTCTCCTTGCTCTTCTGCAGCAGAGCTTCAAGATTTTGGATTTTTTGATCCTTATCACCAATCTGACGTAGTACTTGCTCCAAATCATTCTGGGGGCAGGAAGAAAACAATATCTCAAACAATTTATTTACTTACTAAGTGAAGAGGTTCCCTTTTAGCCATCAGGGCAGCTCTCGGGGCAGTTTATGATGAAAACAAATTAAAATAATTCAATTCTGAAAATAAATAGAAGAACCAAATAGGCAAGGAGCCTAACCAAACAGCAACCACACCAGGACAGTCAAAACAGTGTATGAGGTGAACACACAGAAAACAGCAAGAATAACTTGCTTAATCTAATCTCCACAAATGGTACATTCTCACTCCCCAATCAGTCAGGGTCCAGAACATCTCAGGGAATGCCTTCCCCCATATTAGTTCCAGCTCAGGCATTAAGCTCTGTCAATGGGGCTCTGCTCCACAGACCGTCTTTTATTAATGCTAAGCTTCCCTCAGCAAGGAGCAGGGCTTGTTCTGCAGTAGATCCCATTTTCCAGAACTTCTGCCCTTTGAGGTTTGGAAGGCATACAGTTTCCTGAAAATGTACATGCTTTTCCAACCTTAATGGGGCAGAAGTTCCCCAAAACAGAGCTCACCACAGAAAAACCCTGACTCCTTGTTGAGGACAGCCCAAATCTATATTAGATGGTACCCAGAACAGGGCCTCATTAGCAGATTTTAGTGCCTGGGCTGGGGCACATATGGTTGAAGGCACTTGCTTAAATGCTCTGGACCCAGACTGCTTTAAAGGTAGACCCACCACTTCAACTGACCATGGAAAAACTGGTGATCAATGAAGATGTTTCAAAACAGATTTTATATGTTCCCAATGGCTTATACCCATCAGCAAAACAGCATCAAATTCTGAACCAGTTGAAGTTTCTAGCCTGTCTTCACTGTTAGCATCACAAACTGCATTACAGTAATCTACGATTCTCAGAAGTCACCAAAACATGACTTAAAAGTGGCCAGATCCTTGTCTCCCAGTAGTGGGCATAGCTGACATATCAACTCAAGTTAACACTACCTGTGGTACACACTGACAATATATGTTTCCTGTTGCACAAGTTCTCTCACCTGGGCTTCTCGTAACTTTGCTGTTGTGCTTTGCTGAAGATTCTGTTGCTCTTGGTGCTGTTGTTTCATTTTATCTAACTGATGTTGCAATTCAGTTGCGTTTGCTGCTTTCTCCTTTAGCTTAGAAAAATAGTCACAGACTGTTGACTGAAAACTGATAAGCACAATTCAGAGGTTTAATAGTGTTTATCATTTACACTAATACTGAAGATTAAGTATTACAATAAAGACCTTTTAAATTAATTTAGAAGTCATGTATTTATGTTAGACAAAGAGAAGAATCAACATCTCATGACTGAAGGGCTTTTTCATACCAGAGGCCAAACTATAAACAAAAGTATATAAATATGAGACACAGGGTATAACTTCTACATCCATATGAATGCTTGCTCTGGAGTAGAAGCATCTTCAGAGTAGAATGGGAGGAGAGGGAACAGAATAAAGGATTTTTGGAAGGCACCATTCTTTAGCTAGGACGAACCATTCTGACCCTCTCCCAAGGTTAGTTACAACTGAAGAATACTGAAAGTTCCAAAAAAGTACTAGAAGGGGAGCACAGGGGAGATATTGTTGACAGCTTGCAAGATGAGCTACTAATCTAAGTTCAAGAAAAAGCATAGTGATGGCCCATTTCATCATTCCAGACAGGTAACCTCACAAGACCTTATGAGGAAGCTCTGTGTCTTTTTGTAGCAAAAGCTCCATTTGTAACCACCATGACTGTTTTTCTGGTACTGAAGAGCAACAATTTGTTCTTCAGACCAGTTATATACTTATTTCCTTCAAGCTGTAAGCAGTCAGCAGATGTCAACATCATCTCCATATACATTGGTTAAAGCAAACTGCACTTTTAATGAGTACCTGGACTATACTTTTGAATTCCAACATGAAAAGGATATTCCAATTACAAACCACAGAACATAAATTACATGCAAGCAGAATTAGACCTTGCATATAATTCCTACCTGCTCCTCAGCACGTGAAAGTTTTAACTGAAGGTCAGCCACCTGCTGTTCCTTGTCCATCAGCTTTTCACTAGACAGTTGTCTCTGCTCTTTTAGTCGGCCGTGTGCTTCCCCAAGTTGACGCTCTGTCTCCAGAAGTTTATTGTGCAACTGGGGGGAAAGACTCGTTTCATTTTTCTCCTAAAAATGTTTGACTCCCAACAATGGAATACTGGAGCTTTTAGTACACTCTCATCACATACAAACTGCATCCACATATCTAGCACTGGTTACTGTATGTATGGTTTGCATCACTGGGGAGAACTGTACATGCAGCCAAATCAGCTAGTCACTGCTGTCAGATGTGACAAGGCTGAACGTTTGCTCAGCAAGTGTGGGAACTGAATCTAGTCCCATCCCCCACCGCTTCTCCCAATTGTGAATCTCTGCTAAAGAATGGAATAAGTCCCGAATTCTGCTTTTACTTCCCTTGTTCACTTTTGGATATTCTAAATTTATAAGCAGCAGCAATTGTATGGTCTTTGCCTGCACCAAGTTAAAGCCACACAGAGCAGAAGCTATGTTTTCCTTCAAACATATACAGTTTGTATGTGTCCATGTGAACTGCACAAGTACATAAAATGACCGAAACAGCCCCCAATATTAAAATCAACAAGCACCTCATACCATAATGTATTCATCAACTGCATCACTAAATCAGTGAAGATATCATGACCTGAAAATGATCCTATAGGAAATGTCTCTAAGAGCCAGAAAAGCAAACCAACCTCTCTTAAGTCCCAGGCAAGCAGACAAGCCACTGGAACAGACATCCTCTCTATGTCTCTTCTAATAGAAACAGTTGAGACAGCATGTTTGTCAGCGATTAGGCTTTGTTCACAAAGCAAGACACAAATCAGTGGATGTCTGAAACATTCCCAGATCAGAACAGGGCTTTGCAGAATCTGGGCCCCAAAAACCTATTTGAGATAGTTCTGATAAAATGGCACATGATATACAGAATCAGATAACCCACCTATTAACAGTGGCCAGACTCTGCAAGCACATTACAGTAGTGCTTCAAAATCTATATACTGTCTTTCTCATAGTTTTTAAAGTGCTGGGTTTGTAGAAGTTCTATAAATGATGAATGCGCTAAGAAGTATAGAAGCACTTTACATAATTAAAAAGGAGCTAAAAGTTATAAACTAAAAAAAAAAAAAAAACCAGCATAAGAGATTGGTTCCAAAACCATGGGACAACTCCCCCACCCCTATTCCATCACATCTTTAAAATAGACCTGCAGCATCATCTTGACTGTATTATCTGCATGTTGATGAACAACTAGAGCGGTCTTCTCAGGGCCTTCCCTTGGAGCCCTATTGAAACCCAAGTATCTCCTGGAAGACCTTTCTATTTGGTTTAGCAGTCAGGATTAGGATTAGGAGGAATTATAGATTGGATATATTTTTTAAAAAATTGTTGGAATTTCTTGTCATTTACATGGATATTAAGAGACTCCATAATAAAACTTCAGTCTGGGTGGGATGAATCCCTTTGTGATGGTATCACAGAGGAACTCCAGTGAGCTGTGAATGCTTTTCTCAAAATATTTTAATCAATCCAATATTTCACCCACAGAAAATCCCTTCCCTCAAATCTATAAACTTGCAGCAGACCCTATGACCAAGAAACCAATTCCCAACTCAACTTTCATCAGTTCAATGAGATTCTAGAACTTTCACTCTTGGTTGCTAGGAAGACAACTACAAGATCTCCAGTCAGAATTCTAAGCAGGATAATAGAATCTTCAGTTTTGACATATCCCAAACAACAATATTACTACCACTATTCTTTATATAATACCATTCATGTACATGGCACTTACAGAATCAACAAATTGCCATCAAGCCATAAGAGGTGTGTAGAATTAGAACAGCCAAAGCATAAGCATAAGTGTACTACAGGCTGTTGATTATAAAACCAAGGTAGTTATCTTAAAAGCAACTGTACAAGGAGAAGAAACCATAGGAGCAGAGTAAAAATTTGCCATTCACCTGGTGTGAGTAGCTAAGTGGTGAACTGCACATCTGATTGTCCCCCTTCCCTTCACCCTCTCAACTAGACAATTCCAACGGTAATGGAATCAATCATGATACTACTGTTTCAATGATTGTAGCCATAAGCAAAATTTCAAATTGATATTGTATATACCCACTAGCAAGAGAACATTCTCTTACTGTAAGGTCACATTTTTACAAAACCCTTACACATTATAGTATTTGAAATGTGCAAAATAAGTTAGTAACAAAATCAGAAACAATGTCCAAATATTTTGCACATTTCAGACACTATCCATAATATTTAAGAGTTTTGTAAAAAAAATAAGCTCTTATAGTAGGAGATGTTATCTTGCCAGTAGCTATATATAGTATCAACTTGAAAATTTGCTTATGGCTACAGTCATTGAAACCGTGTTAATATGCCTGATTCCATTACCCTTGGAATTGCCCAACAGTTCATTAACTTTTCATATGACAATAGGAGTTCCTGTTCATAAAATAAAAATACAATCCTTGTGTATGCTAAATGTTTCTCTCACCTGATTGAGCTCATTTTGAAGTTGCAGGGAATGCTGTTCTTTTTCCTCTCTTTGTTGCTGTAGCTGCTTGAACTCTGCCTTTAGATGCTGGTACTTGGCCTCAGCTTCTGACAATTCCTCCTTAAGTTTCTGACTTGCTTCTCCCCTTTCACCCAATTCTTTCTGTAACCTCTGTAAGGAGTCCTCAGATGCAGACAGCCTTGCCTGAAGCTGCTGACAGTCCAAGTCCTTTTGATTAAGGGTTGCTTGCAGATTCTTTTTACTAAGTGATTCTTCATTTTGTCTTTCTTCTAACTGAGTGTAATCCAATGTCTTCTTTTTCAACTTCTCTACCAGGCTCTACAATATCAGATTAATTTAAGTTAAATTGTAGTTTAGTCCAGTTGTAGGGATAGTGAAAGGAAAGTAGGCAGAAAGTACTAGAACTTGTATTACAAGTTAAAAACAACACTTTAATTAAAGCCATTGTTTTGAATCATTGTATGTGTAATGGCAATATCTACTAGAGTGTGCACAGTGACAATTTCTAACCTCTTACTCACTTATTTATTTAACACATTAGTATACCACCCAAGTCTTGGGTCTCTGGGTGGTTTACAATAAAATAATACAAAATTAAAACAAAATTAAAATGTTAACACATTAAAATAATTTAAAATCTAACAATGTTTAAAAAAAAACTATTAAACACTATACATCTAATTAAAAGCCTGGGTGAACAAATGTGTCTTAACTGCCTTTTTGTCAGAGATAGAGAGGCTCTTGTTTCAGCAAGGAGCGCATTCCAAAGCCTCAGGGCAGTAACGGAGATGGCCCGACCCTGAGTAGCCACCAGACAACCCAGTGGCAACTGGCCATTATTGCTTGTTGCTTCCCATGAATCAACAAGTTTCTTTTGCCAATATATATAAATATTTCAAAGTGGTCTTCACCAGAAGTGAGCACAGCTAGCAGTGGCTTATAATGGAGCAAGAAATGAACTGCAAAAGTCTAACGCCATATGTTTTTATTTTACAAGATGAAAGTAATTATATAGCATCAAATCTGTTGAATCCAGGATGTTAGAAAATGTTATTACATATATGACAGTTCAGAAGGAAGCTATATTTTGATCTGAATATAGCACAGATATTGAAAGGTTACTTACTTGTAACTTTGATTATTCCAGTGGTCACCTGTGCCTTCACATCAGTGGGCTGTGCGCATGCACAGAGACCCATTCATGAACTTTCCCCAGCTTTTTCTCATTTATTTTGGAGGGAGCCCCGCCCGTTCTCTGACAAGATCACACACCACTGCACGTTTCTCCTCAGTTTGGAGTCTGCTGAAGCTTTGAGCTGTAGACCACCATGGGGAGGTCAGCTGGGTGTGTGAGGGCACAGATGACCATCAGTACTTACTGCCAAAGAAAGCTTCTCCATAAAAATCTATTCTAGAGCACACTTCCTGGGCCAGGCCTGGAGATCTCAACCAGGCATGCCTTCTTAGAGGCAGCCAAGGATCTGGCCCCGGGAAGCTTGCAGCTGTTGCTTTGCTAGGTGACAGGCTTCCCTTTAGAAGACCATGGCTGCCTCTCTTGTCAGCAGGTAGTAGTTCCAGAAACAGTATTATAACCATTTCCTGTGGGAGAAGAGATCTTCCCATATATGCATGATAACTGGAGATCTTTGGATGTAGGAAAGCAGTTGGTATCTGCTGAAAGCATCCAGCTTCTTACCCACTCTATCAACAGATGCTGTTAATGCCTAATTTCTGTTATGTAATTGGGCAGCTTCTACCACAACTGAATTTGAGATCTGATGGTTCTGAAGAAATAGGCATCCGTTAGGCTGAGTTCTGTAAAGATGTTCTATGCATCAGAAGTAGGCATAAGTAGGCATCGTAACAGTGCTTTATGATATCCTTTAGGGCTGGATTCATCAGCAGAGCAAGAGAGGCAGAGTTCTCTGAATTTATGAGTCCAAATAGGGGTTCAGTGGCTGGCTTCTGTGTGTTGGATTTGTAGCCCAAGTAGTAGTCTGAATAGACCTTCAAATCCTCCAAAGGAAAATGAGATGTGGTGTCTCCAAATTGCTTCAAATAGGGACGTGGAGGAAACCAGGACTGAGTGTGCCTTACTGTCAGTGATGTCTTCTGTGCCCAAACGAGCAGAGGAATATTCCTCCTCTATTATGAGTGTCAGTATTGATGGTGGAGGCTGGGTACTGGTTGATGGGCTCGGTGCATGGGGAGATTGGAGTGGCTGGTTTAGGCGCCACTGGTTCCAATGCTGGTGGTTCCATTCCTTTCCATTTCAGCAGCTCCTGTCCTTTTGGTTGCCTATGATGAAGTGGGCTTTGTTGATGGGTTCTAGATCACGATCTCAAGTAGTGATATGGGGACTGAAACTGATGGAGGCTGCTCTGCAAAGGTGATGGATGTCCTCTGTAGAAGTAGGTCATATGAATCACGGTTCCCTCTAAGGTGTGCACACTAACTTCCAGGCCCCCATGCAGCAGTTTCTGGCAGGCATGCAGTCTCTGCCACGCTTCCCCCCCGCCCGGCTGGGTCACCGCCACCACCTCCTCCTCCCCTCTCCCCCCACCCGCCAGCCGGGCCTTCTCCTCCTCCAGTTCCAGATGTGGATGGAGCAGCCAGAGGATGACAGGAGGTGGTGGTGGCTCCCCACCCCCCAGAAGTTCTCCAGACAGAGCCCAAACACACCACAGCTGGGACCTGGGGGCAGGAGAGAGGAGGATGGAAGGCAGAGGCGGCGGTGACCCCCACCCCAGTGGCTGCAGATGGAGCAGTAAGAGGAGAATAGGAGGTGGAGGCTCCCCCACCCCAGTAAAAAGGTTAAAAAAAATAGCCATGATAGCCACAAATTAGCAGCCTTTGCACAGACTCTGCAGGAAAATTCTGAAAGGTAAGACCCTGTTTTCTTTTGTGCATTTACGATGAATAAAACTAGCATGTGAGTCTTAGATCCATTTATTTTTTAAAAAAAACAAAAACCCACCCATCAACATGTGGCAGTTTTGCAAATTCCAACATTGCTCTACTTTGGCTCCACACTTGGCTTTTCTCTCCAGGGAATACACAGCATGACATTCACATAATCAGAAAAAGCACAATCAGCTGTTAAGAACAGCTGTCACTTGATTAAATGATACTTACCAGCTGGTTTTTATAAGCATAATTAAAAAAAACACTAAGATCTGCTGATCACTTAGGGTATCTTGTTTTAATGAATTGAAACATCTGATTTGATCTAATTGGTTAACTGACTAAATATTGCAGCCTTAGTGTCAGGATGACATCTTGAGTACTGGGCAGGGTAAGAAATGCTTCTGTGATCATTCAAGGCTGTCCCACCATCCAGAGGCTTTGGAGGAATGAGTGGGTAGGTTTAGACCTCGAGCTATCCAGCGGTATGAGGGTGAGGGTGAGGGTGGGCTTGGCCTGTGAGTTGGCAAAGTGGAATGCAACGCATTTTGCAGTCTTTAGGCAGTGGAAGATAAACTGTGTTTGGTGGCGGTGGCAGCTCCCCACGCTGGCGGTACCCCCAAGGGGGGGGGGAGGAGGTTTAAAATATTTTTACCTTTGTGCGGCGTGATACTCATTAACTTGTGTGAGTGAGAGTTCTATGCGCACACTGACTTGATGGCTGCCACCCAGGACAAAACTCTTTCCGCTCACTGATTATAAAAATTAGAGGGAACACTGATGGCAATCTGGATCTGGAACAGAAGTAGCAATCAAAGTACCTATCCCAATCTTCTCTGTGTGTATAAGAGCATCCCCATGTTCTTGGTATTGATCGTCACTGTCTTCATGTTGATAGCTGTAGTCTGATCAGCTATGGCAATCCTCCATAATGTAGTAAACTCGCTCATGTGGCCAATTTCAATAGCGATCTCTGTGTTATATTTCTTTGAGGTAGTTGGATTGGTCCTGAGAGCTATCTTTGGAGTCTACTTCCTCAAAATAATCGTAAGAGTCAGGATTGCTTTTGCTGGTCATATGTGGGGAGTGGCTCATGTTTCCTCAACTGCAACCAAGAGCCCAATCGGGCTTTAGATGGGCAGGATTGGAGTCTGGGTATGAGTTTTGGTACCGATGTCAGTCCCAAGGTGGGAACTGACTTTGAACTTCAGGTCTGGGCACTGGTAGCACCTATGATCGCTTCTTCCAAGATCAGGTTTGTGGGTGCTTCCAAAGGTTGCTTTGAGTACAAGCTCATTTTAGAGGCAGCCTGCAGGGATCTTAGGGCTTTTCCCCCCCAAAGAGAAGACTGTAATCAGGAAGCTGTGTTTCTTCTTTCTTGACAAGTGAACTTTAAGCAATGGAGGGGCGCATCTCAACAACATGAGTCTCCCTTAGACAAACAAAAGACAGCAACTGTGGCCAGAGGTTGGTAGTTTGGCACCACATTTAGTGCACTTTTTAAGAATGACCCTGTTCCCCATACGCTGGCCTGATTGCAAATACCCTCCATCCCCAATGAGAGAAAAAAGGAAGGTGGATGGGGAGAATAGGGGAAAGGGGGGTGCAGAGAAAACACCAAGCAAGTGAGTTGGGAAAACTAAACAGAAAACAGCAAGAAAGAATAAATGAGAAGATAATGGTTTTTTTGTTGGGTTTTTTAAAGAGGAAAGCTGAAGAATAATCACTGAAGTGGTTTGTCGAAGTATACAGCTTGGCAGACAAAGAAAAACTGAGGAGAAATGGGCAGTAGCATGCTATTTCATCAGAGAAGTGGGGCAGGGCTCCCGCCAAAACAGACAAGCAAAGAAAGCCAGGGAAAGTTTCTGAATGGATCTCTGCATGTGCACACAATCTATTGGTGTGAAGCATGAGGACCGCATCAAAGAAACTATAGTTCTAATGAACTGGATATGCAGAAAACAACTTTGTACTGGAGGTTGTTTCTAACTTGCCTCGCTGTACTCATGATCTCAGGAGAGCCTAGATGTAGATCAAGCATGCTGGTGGGGGGTAGTGTGCAATCCCACTTGGGAGAGTCCCAAAGCAGTTGCACAAATACCAGCAAGTGCGTCTATAGGATAAGAAGCAACAATCATCAAGGTAAAATATCATGACTCCTGTTACTTAAGATGAGCCAGAATACTGCGACTACACAAGATGAGATTGTACCACTATACTGTGTGAACAGTAGTATCGATCATATCAATAATATGGATTGATATGAAGGTGCAATATGTTTATGATGGGATGAACACAAACCCCTCCGTAGTTAAGATATGCAACAATTAACCTATATAATTCAGCCTAAAACAGATACACATCATGCAGTGAATACCATGTATTCACATATACACTAGTTTCCACATAAGTGCCTTAGAAATGTGTGGAGACTGCCACAAGGCCCCACAACTGGGGGCTCATTGCGATAGCAATGTTGCTATCACTCATGTGATAGCACTATTTGTGAGAAATGGCACCTCCATTCGGGAATGTCATATGGACCCTGCTGTTTGAGCAACTGTCAAAGCCAAGGAAAGAGGTGTCCCAAGCACAGTACAGTCCCCTGTGAGTACAGCCCCCACACAGACACTTTGCTTCTCATAAATGGCAACTCTACGAACTCTCCCTTGCTATGAGGCTGGTGACATTCTCCACACACACCCAAGGTTCTTGCAGGAAGTCTGTTGTAACTGTCTTTCTATCTTTTATCCCTCCTGAAGTCAAACGCAAGCCTCTCATGCACACCAAAACCACTGAAATAGTCTAGACCAGGGATGTACTACTTTAGTCTCCTCCTGTAGATGTTAGAATATAACTTCCATAATCCCTGACTATTGGGGATTGTGGCTGGGAATGATCGGAGTTATAGTCCAAAAACAGCTGGAGAGCCAAAGTTGTGCAACCCTGGTCTAAACATACCTGAACTACAGATCGTTTTCTCCTACAACTCAGCACAATACAGATGCATCAACTGTTGATTAGCATTAGCTAAGCACTTGCAAAGTGGGAGTTTTGGTGTCAGTGGACATTCTCAACTTAATGTCAATACAATATCTTACCTGATTTTTCTGTGTTAATTCGTTAACTGAAGTTTGAAGTTTCTGAAGCTCCTGCACATACACAGCAACCTCTTGTGGTCCTTTGGCAAGTTCAGCTCTTAACTGATTGATAGTAGCCTTAATGAAAGACAAATCACAATATCAATTCACATCTTCAGTTCAAGAGAGAGAGAGAGAGAGAGAGAGAGAGAGAGAGAGAGAAGTGTAAAACAGTTTTAATTTAGCTAGGAAATGTAGCCATTTATTTCTATCTAGAACAAACATTTCAAGAAGTATCAGCTTAGATACCATATCCCTTCTTCCAATTTTTTCAGGAAAAAGAGGAAATTGTATCTATCATTTTACTGTGGTAATCAAACAAAGTAGTACAAAGGAGATGGATATATATGGGGGAGTGTGGGGCATGTGCAATACTTGGTTTTGCCCAGAAAATCATGGTTTGAAGTCTATTTTAAAATGAAAGCTTAAAATATTATGAATGTGGTGACAAGGCACAGATTGTTAAAAGAGAGGTGTGTATATATACACAAAGTATCCTATTATGTATGTATGCTCTGCTCCGGAAGAGCAACTACTAGGTTGTACCTCACTGCAGATAGCCACTGTCAAACAGCTGGTCCTTTGCCAAGTTCCTTTTTTCAACCATAACATGTGGTGAAATAGATCCAGTGCTCAAATTAAGGGCCAGAGGACAGACCTCTTCCTTTTTGCTCCAGCTCAGTGGGATACTGCTGTTAGGAGGTTATGGGGGGCAGGGTGATATGGCTAAACTCAGGAGAGTCAGAGTGGGCCTGTGGATTTATTAAGCAGCAGCCTACAAATCAATCCATAATCTGAGCACTGAAGCAGGGAAGTCATCTATTTCCATTTTGTATATTTTATCTACAAATACTATAGTACCACAGTATCAAGTGTGTACTGATATAAAACTGTAACATGTCACACCAGCATGGCTATTTTCAATGCTTTATTTTTGCACGTGTCACATTTAAACTCTTTCTCACATAACATTAAAAACATTTATAATATGAATGTCACTGACTAGAATGCACAGTTCGAAAATATCTCGCTCTCTCAATTCTGTGATACATCAGAGGTATTTAGCTTGCCTGGGACAGATCGAGTAGGTTTCTTCCATGTGAACCAATGTGAAACTTGGGAATGCTCCTGGAAAAACAGGTGGCAGATGTGGCCAGGGGAACCTTTCACTGACTGCATTAAATTGTGTAGGCGCCAATCCTCCTTGGAGAAGAGAGATCTTGCCATGCTAATCCAGCTTCCTTAGCCAGCAGAAATAAGGACTACTGTAATGCACTTTACAAGGCAAACTAGAAGCTACAGGTTCAAAATGCAGCCCACCCACCTCCTATTGAGAAGTGAAAACACAGAAAGTTTACAATTACATTGGTTGAAAGTTTCCTTCCAGGCTCAGTTCAAGGTGTTGCTGCTTATCCTGGGTCCCACATACCTTCAAGACCACCCCTTCCTATATAAGCCTCTAGGTAGCTGAGCTTTGAGGGTACAGCCTTTTCCAACAGTCTTTGCTTTTGGAAGTAAATATCTGCTGTAAGAAGCAGGACCTTTACTATAGTGGTTCAAAAGCTCTGGAATTCCCAACTTGCCTTCCCAAAGAGGTGTGTAGTAATTTCCCTCTGATAGTCTTCTGCAAAGGATGAGACCTAACTTCCTGAGCTGCTGATCTTATTTGCTGTGTTGATGTTTATGGGTTGTTGTTTCTTAATGGTTATGCTGTTTTAATATACTCAGGGTTTTATTTTATTGTTGCAGCATATCTTTCACTTTTTTATTTTGTTAGCAAGACTTGATGGCAGGATAAAGATACGGTACTTAAGTAAAATGAATTAATAAGCAACATTCTGAAATGGCATATCCCATACTGAAAGGCATTATCAGAATCACTTCTTGAAAAACTATTAGGAAGAAAGCTCATTAACAAACTAAATAATAACAAATAACAAAAAGGAAAAACTATTGACCTGAAACATGACCATAGATGTCTTCAAAAAATGTTGTGAAGCGAAATAATTTGTGACTCAACCTAAAATAAACTATTAGAGAGGTGGTACAGCATAGTAACTGGGCTGCAAATCAAGACTTCCCCAGTTCAAATCCTGCCTCTGCCATGAATGCACAAGGTGACCCTAGGGATGGGGCTGTAGCTCAGTGGTAGAGCATCTGCTTAGCAGGCAGAAGGTCCCAGGTTCAATCCCGGGCATCTCTAGATAGAGCCAAGAAAGACACCTGCCTGAAACCTTGAAGAACTGCTGCCAGTCAGTGGAAACAATTCTTAGTTAGATGGACCAATGGTCTGACTCTGTATAAGACAGCTTCCTATGTAAGTCACTCCCTCTCAGTCTCAGCGCTCCAGCTGCAATATATGGGAATAATTATACTTATTTACTTTACAGAGCTGTTATTGAACACCCAAAAATGCTGTGCAAAATGATGATGAAGGCAGAGAGGAGGAGGATGAGAGTCACTAACTGCAAACTCCTGTTAATGTAACAGTGGTCAGTTAACAAACCAGATTAAACCATGATTTCAGATGCTGTTAACTAACCACAATTAGAACAAACCACACAGCTCCCTGAGTTCACATGTAATGAGGAACTATGGTTTGTTCAAAAACAAAAGTGGAAGCTTTGAGTCACTTCTCTGCACGTGTGATGGAGTGGGGAATGAACAGGATGTGAGTACTTGAGGCATGGCTCTCTTTGGCTCTGCTTATCCCCGTATTACATCTGCGTGGGACCAACATCCTTGATTTATAAATCCATGCAGAAATAAATACTACTTGGTATAACAAGATCTTGAAATTTTATTTGGAAAGTAAAGCAACAAATGCAGTGATATAGGTTTTTTAAATATTACCTCGAATTTAAAGACCTCCATTAGAAAGCAGCAAAAAAATAAATTGATGATGGTTGAATGGTGAAAGGAAGCAATGATAATGCTACTACAAAATTTAACATGGATTTTCATAAATCTAATAGATCTTATTTTAAAGATTTAGTCTTTAGCTAACTTTGTATCCTATAACATGCAGCCATTTGTCTAGAGTTAATAATATAAAAAAATATTATTTAGCAATTATTTAGTTCAGGAACTTGAACCAGCAAAGGTTTACGAACACATAGTTTTTATAAATAGTATAGTATATAGAAGAAAGAAAAACATGCCTGCTTAAGCCCATTTTCTGTTAACAACATTTGGATTATTTCCTTTATATAATAAAGAGATGTGGGATTTTCAGTATCTAGAATCAAAGAAGAGGACGGAGCATCCATCAACAGCTATGAACATGCAAAACAAATTGAATTAACAAGATGTGAAGCCTACAGTCTAGACACACAACCTACCCATATAATTTACAATAGCCTAAAATAATCTTAATCATGTTTATTCAGAAATGTACAATACAACTGTCTTCCAAGTGTGCAATGGAATCAAATGGATTTATTTTATATACTGCCCCAAATGCACACCTCTGGGCAGTTTACAATAAATATAATATAAAAGGTTAAATGTATAATTAAAATATCTGAGTAAACATGCTTAGGATCAGGGTGAAAGTCACCTTGATTACTGAAGTGGTGATTTTATCGATACACAGCTGCTGGAAAAATCCCACATGTATCTATTCATTTTTGAAGATCTGCAGCTACTAAGGGAGTGATTCCTTACAAGAATCTACCACTATGTTTAGCAGAAGTTAATAAAGACACTAACATTCCAAAAACATATGCAATGAAGCACCTGATGGAGTTCATTTTTAAGTATTTTCAAACAACTTCAAACATCCCATTAAGAGGAAGAGATGCAAATGCAATTTTTCTCAGAGCTTATGCCCAGCAAACAACTGCAGATGAATTGTTTTATAACACCTTAAATTTTATTTATATGTTAAAGTTATGTGAGCGACAACAAATTTTGATATGTGAAAAACTTAAGAGTTATAAAACATCTAATTTCTAAGTTCAATCTCACACGATCCCGGAAGCCGGGTTAAGGGAGCATTTGTGCCCTTAACCTTATCTGAGAGCCGGGCTTCAGTGCTTGGTTTGGTGTCACAGGACCACCAGGATCTGCATGGATCCTGGAGGTTCTCACGGTTAGCCAAGCCCAGGCTTGGCTGCTCATGAGAACAGCCTCAAATATTTGAATACAGTGAAGCTACCTCAAGTGCATCTGTTCAGGGGATTCCGCAAGGTGACTAGTCTCGTGAATGCATTAACCGGGGAGATGCCTCTGCCTTTCTGGAAAATCTTCAAAATATAAGCTGACCAAGCAGGTAGCAAATCAGAGTTTTGAAACAGGGGATTGTTTTCGTGAACACTATCGCCCTGTTCCCCTCCTGCCTGAAGTCATTAAAACATAACGATGTAATAATGAAGTTCAACATGGTTACATGCAACTACCAATGCAGACAAGCTTCAAAGGATGATCTGAATTGATAATGATGGTAGCCTATATTAAAGCTATTCATTCAAGTAAAGAGAAGGTCTTGCTTATTATAATGGATTCACATTCGCTATGGGCATCATTTAACTGTACTTTTGGACAGTTTAATTACCTCTGACGTCACACCTTCCGCTCGCAAGTGCTTGCACTCATCCTTCCATTTCTCAGATTCTTGTTCACGCTCTATAGTCATCTTGTCCATCAGTGTTTGAACCTGGACTAGCTCCTTCTTTAATACAGCAACATCTTCCAGCCCAGGCCTCTGAAGCTTTATGAAAGCAAAAGATCAATTAATCTTATGGAAATCAGTCTAAAAGCATGCTTTCAATATGGCTTACCAGAAAATTTTCACAAAATTGTATTCTAGATTGGGAGCACAAGAAGACTAGATCTGTATTGTGCTGACCAGATTCAAACTGGAAATAAATGGTGTAGAATTACACAACTGTGACTGCACACATTTAAGTAGCAGTGCACCAGCCCTGTCCCCACAACACTGCAGGCATTATGTGATACGTACACAGCAAGGTGGAAGGGCCTGTGTTACAAACGTTTCACTGTGCAGAATGTCAGACATTGAAATGTTCAGAGAAAATAAAACTGTATACATTCCAAGTGTAAAATTATTTTTCATTTACTCTAAAAAATTCACAAATGGTTTAAACAATAAAAAGGAATGAGAAAAAGAATGAGTCCCTGTCCAAAAGGGACTAAAATCTAAAAAGAAATACAAGGGAGACACCAGTAAGCCACTGAAGAGATGCTAAGTGAGGCTGAAACAGGGATATTTGCTACCCGCTGCCAAATATAAACATTGTAGTCACCATTGTTAAAAAGTGCCTGTTTGCCCAGTTAGCAGAGGTTTAGAGCTAGAGAATGGATCCTTTATTTAAAAAAAAAAAAAAACACCAACCTGTACAGGCCCTTGTTAAATGATTACCAATGATGAGCAATGATAGCTTGTTTTAGAAGACTGAAGTTAGAATGATCAAATAGCTGAAACACATCTCCTAGTTTGGAGAAAGGCATGATAAAAATAGAACCACATAGGAATTACCAGCTCGGTTTTTAAATCTTCGCATACACCTCTCTCTTTCTGTAGCTCTTGGGTCAAATTGGCCACTTTCTGTTCTGCAGCTTCTCTAAGGCTCTTTTCTTCATCATATTTGGCTTTAAAATCTGGTTAAGGTCACACAAAAAGTCATTCAACTCAATTGAAACAGAAACAAGAGACATATTACAAAATAATTATGGACACTTACCCACAATTTCAGTGGCCAGTTGTGCTGCTTTCTGTTCAAATAAATCTTTCATCTGCTTAATATTAAAGTTTTCTACTTGACTCTCTTCTAGCTGTTGTTCTAATGATTCTAATTCTAAAAAGAAAATATTCCTAGTAAATAAATCTAGATGCACAGTTATGTTCTTAAAGATATCTATACAGATACAACAACAAACAAATACCTAGTCTGTTGTGTTTTTTTCAGTAGGATCTGGTCATGTACATAAGCACTGTGCTGTCAGATCCCCACTCAGCCATGAAACCCACTACGTGATTCTGGACCAATCACTTCTCTCTTCATCTAACATAACTCACGTGGTTATGTTTATCCTCACACTAACCCTGGAGATAGGTGAGAATGAGAGAGAAATGAATGACCCAGAATCACACAGTGAAGTAATCCTCACGATCGCTGCAGGAGGCTACCCCCTTCTGTGAGGAGGAAGCCAAAAGCACTTACCTCCTTGCAGACAATCACTGCCTCCTCTCTGGGAGGCCAAATCAGCCGCCCACACAACTACCGGCTCTGTCACCCTGCCCCTGGAAGTCCCAGGATGCCCTGTGCGAGTGTGCAGGACATTCTGGGGAGACCCCGAGGCTGGTTGCAGCCTCCCAGTCAGGGGTCTACTCGCGTGTCGCCAGAGGCACACAATCAACAAAACAAGGTTAACAGAGCACTCGCTCCATTAACCTCATTTAAGGAGAGGGGTTGGTAGATGGGCTAGCCACCAGGGAACCACCAGGCTCGCCCATGAGCCCAGTGGTTCTCACGATGGGGGAAAACTGGGCTGCGCTCCCTTAGCCCAGTTTTTCCCCATTGTGAGAATAGCCTCAGTAAGTTTCATGGCTGAATGGGGATTTGAACTTGGGTATCCCCAGTCCTAATCCACCGCTCTGACCCCTGCCCCATGCTGGCTCTCCACTACACCATGCTTTTATAAGTATGGGGGGAAATCTAGCAGTGTTAGCATACTTTTGCAAACACACACACACACACACACACACACCACCTATAGCCTAAAGTAGTACAGTCCAGACAAAAGATTTTGCATGCAGTTGTGGAGACTGCATGAACTATTTACTTAGAAACACACTTCACAGGCTTCAGCTGAATTGACTTCCAAACAGACATGCTTAGGACCGAATTCTAAGACACCGAAACCTGACTGTCTTCCAATCACAGAAAAAAATCTGACCACAGTTACAGTGTTTGTCTCTTCAGACAAACGTTAGGAGTACAGTGGACAGGTGGGGCTTCTGAGCACATCAGCATGGGGACAGAGCTTCAGGGTACACTGTCAAGATGCTGTATGCAAGTACAGTATCCTCACTTTTTAAAAAATCTAAAGATCTCTCTAGACTCCTCCTATCCCAATAGCCTATTGTGGATGTAGCAATATAAATAAGACTATTTCTGGAATGTTAAAAGCAGGTGCTTATGCCTGGCCCATAAGGCAGAACCAAAACAAGAGGCATGCAGATGCGCTGATGTAAAGGGCCCCATAATGCTGTGCCAAAGCTGGGTAGTAGAAGCAACACAAGGATTCTGTCATTCACACATCCATGACACATTCTGCCATTCACACATTTCTTTGGGCCATTAAGAGTAGACCTCAGTATGAATCCTTGTTTATAACAGGTAGCAAAATGTTGTGGATCTTCGCCAAAACTGCAAGCCTTGAGTGAAAGTGACATAAAAAAAGAAAACCAGCCACCAAACTAAAGATGGACTGGACATGTTCAGTCACAGGAGCATACACACTTTTAGAGAAAATCTCTGTCTCTCTCATCAAAACACAGGACTGGCACATTAGGGTAGGCATGCCAGTCAGCTGACTGGTTAAATATTGACCAGAGTCAAAATATTCCACGAAGCCATGGTGAATGGAGAATTGGCCTGCTACCTACTTAGCACAATTGCCTTTTACAATTGACATTTTTCTTCAGTTGGTGCTATTTTGCTTAATTTCAGTTTCAATTTCATTTTTGAAAATTTTGCCACTGTAGGCTAACCCTTGTGTTCTGGGATAAAAAAGCCAGTAAGAACCTGTTCATTAAAACTGTTCACCTTTTTAGAAAATATACCTAACATTGTTAAATGCTGTAATTCTTCATTACAATTAGTCAACTGAAAATGCTCCCCACTCCCCTCAGTTCACCATCCCATTCACAGACTGAATTGGGGTGCATATTTTGGCAATTTCTCAATAAGTTAATGAAAAGTGTGGAGGGGCAGGCAGAGGGCTTCCTAGATTCGAAGCACAGTTCTTTATTCTTAAATGATTGCCTTGCAGCAAAGCTCCTCTCAGGAGGGCATCATTTTTTGTGGTGACTGCACCATTTCCCCCAGGATATCCTAGTACAAAGCTGTTTCCAGGGCAGTTTGGGGAAAAACAGGTTGCTTACCTTTAACAGATGATCTGGTAGCGGTTCCATGACATTCATAATGTTTGGGTTCTGCGCCTGCGCAGACCAGCTTCGGGTAAGAAGTGGCCGACTGTTCAATTGCAGGTAGAGTGGTATTAGGCACGGTAGCAGTGGCCCTATCAGTCTCTGTTGGCAGCATAGTAGCCTGCCCCCTCAAGCAGCGAGGACGGATGGGTGGGTTTTATGAATGTCACGGAACCACCACCAGATAATCTGTTACAGGTAAGCAACCTGTTTATCTGGATAGTGGTTCCAGACATTCGTAAAACCCACCCGTCCATCCCCGCTGCTTGAGGGGGCAGGCTACTATGCTGCCAACAGAGACTGATAGGGCCGCTGCTACCATGCCTAATACCACTCTACTTGCAGATTGAACAGTCGGCCACCAAGAAACTGAGCGGAGGGATGCCTAGCCGCCAATAGACGGTACTGCAGGCATGTGCAGTTGACGGTTTTAGGCGTCATGAGGAGCTAACGATTCTTAACCGAAGCTAGTCAGTGCAGACTCAGAACCCACACATTATGAATGTCTGGAACCACTATGCAGATGAAATGGCCACTGTGCCCGGAGAAGTTGCTGAGATAACTTCATCCAAAGCAAAATAGTTTTTAAAAGAACAAAATACACCACTGCACCCCCCGCCCACTGCTAAACTCCTCATCCCACCTCCCCAAATTTCCCCCAAAAACTTCCCCAATGAAATTGCCCCTACCTCAGTTCCTTCCTCCTGACCCAGATTCAGCCCAAACTTTGATTCTGGCCAGGCGCTTCTTGGTTCTAATCACGGTTTTTAAAATATCAAATTCCTTAGTTTCACAATAACCAGAGCATACAATTCCACATAATACCCTCACCACGGCACACAAGTGAAGTTATCCCCCTCCCCTAGAAAGTGAGTGGAGCCTCAGCCTTCCTTCTGACCTTGTAAGTCGATGAGAGGGGTATCACATCTTGCACACAGCTTGGCTGTGCCTCTGAGGTGCTCCACACATTTTGAGAACACAATATAACAGGCAAGCATCTTGGTCATTCTTTCAAGTTAGGAACCAGACTGGAGCAGGGGATTATTACAGCTTCAGAGGTGCTTGGAGGATACCCTCCTCCATTTCCAACACAAAAGGAGGGCTGAAGCTGGTTTTCATGCTGCAATTTTGGGATGCAGAGTGCCTCAGAAGTGCAGTACAACTGTGGAAATGATCCCCTAAGCTTGAAGCTGTAGAGGGCAGCAGGGGATTATGACATCACACAATGTTCAAAAGTGCAACACAAGGTCAGGGACAAGACTCTGCCCCTTAGCAGAGGGGCATGAGCCTGTCAAGCCTAACTTTCTGGCTGCCTACCAAGGCCTGCCAAAATGTGTGGACCCCTGGAACTAAAAATCATCTCTCTTCCCCGCCACCACCCAAAGTTAGCATACGCATCAACCCTGCTGATGATCAAAGTATTATTTGATGTTTAATAAAATTAATGCTTTAAAAGTATTGACTAATATTGGACCACTCAACTTCTGACAACATGACAGTTATAGCTTTCTGAAACAGCAGAAGGGGCTCTACATAAAAGAACACCACTCTGTTCTGGAGTATTTTATACCTTTATAGAAGTGCATTTTAGAAATTGTATGTTATAGAAGAATATTTTAAATGGACTATCACAGACCAAGGCTGCAATCCTATGCATAGTTGTTACACAAGAGTAATCTTCACTGAACAAAGCTGGACTTGCTTCTGAGTAAACATGCATAGGATTGTGCTACAAGACAGTGTTATTATAGCACATAGATATGAAGAAAGAGATAACATCGATAACTTGCATATCTATGAAGAAAGGCTTCTTAAGAGATAGGTGAATAATGTCTTTTTTTTCCCCCAAGCAAGGGTCTTCCCACCCACCCCAATGCACAGTACTGGAATAATTAACACCACAGAAACTGGTTTGGTTTTGTTTAAAGTTTGTCACCTGTAGATGTAGCAGTTGCCAGTCCATCAGGTTTAGATTCCTTAAAAAGAAAAATAAGAACATGTTTCACTAGAAATTGGGGAAAGCAGAAATATTTTCATAGGCATTTAAAATCCTCTATTCTTAGAACATGCAAATGCAAATACACTGTTGCACTTCATGCTACAAAGCAATTTTTAAGGTATTTACACACCACTTATGCAATTACCACTGAAGAACAGAAAATGCCAAGATGTTAGATATGCCTGTATGACTAAGAATAATCCTGCATTTGAGTACGTTTCCAAGACTAAAATAGCCTCTTCTACACATCAAATGCCCTTAGTGAAAGTCCACCTTACACTAAGGACACAATCCATTACACTGTACTATCACACAACCTCTATTCGTTTAAGTGGAATGCCACTGAAATGAATAGCAGTTGTGTAGCAATTGCAGTTGGGGAGAATTGCAACATCATTCACCCAGAATCAATAAACAGGAGAGAAAGGGGAAATGAGAAAGTGCTAAGTGCTCTCCCAAATACTATTTCTTGATTAGCACCTACAAATTTGAGGTGGTATAAGCTAACTTTATTTTTAGAGACAGTTTTAAAGATACTGAAAGCAGTTCCTTCTTAGCTTATAAGCAGACTCTGTATTAGGGAAAGGTAGAAAGGAGAAGAGAAATTAGCAAATGAAAAACAGTAACAAGGGGTAGTGGTGAAAAGGAGAAAATATTTAAGTCTGATGAGAGGAGACAACTCAAAATGCAGCGGAGATGATAAAAGGCACATAGAGCAGAAAATTCAAGCCCATTGCTCAATAGGTGCCAATCAGGCATATGTATAGAACCAGCCAGGCAAATTTCATGACGCAAATGGTCTCTGCGCATGCGCAAATGTCACAAAAAAGGCATCAGCGCCTGAACTGGGCCACAGCCAGCCCGGGTTGTCATTTGGGAGGCCAGCAGGAGGAATTGGAGGAGCCCCCACTGCCGATGTCTCTGCTTCTGCCCCTGCCACCTGCACTTTAAAGGTTAAGAAGTACATTTTCTTCTCCCCACCGCCCAGGCTATGTAATCCCCCTGTACTTGTAAAGGAGAATCCTCACTGGATTCCCTTTTACATGCACACCTACGAGCCGGTTCTTAAAACTGGGAGTCATTCTGGTTCGAACTCTGACAGCCCAAACCGGGCTAGCTCGATGTCAAGCCCGGGTTGAATCGAGCCAGCTCACATATCCCTAGTGCCAACTAAAAACAACAGAATGGGAATGTGAAACCTTAGAATAAAAGCCAGTCATCATATTGTTGCCAGCACTGTATAAGGGTGAATACTTTTCTAAGTTATACTTGTTTGATACACATGTGAAATTCTTAATTCTTATACTTAAAGCAGGTGGGGGGGGAGCCCATGGTAACAGCTTTTAGACTAACTTTTAGACAACTATTTTTACACAATTCATTACACAAGTTATGTAACTAACTGAATCAGGCCACGTGCCTTACAAAAAGGGTATTAATCTTCCATTTCAAGGATGATAACAAACTGCTTGTTGTAAACCTGCTTCAAGTATTTTTAAAGCAATTACTTGCTGCCTCTGCCCTCGGACTTTTTCTAATTCTTTCTTCAGCTCTTCCGAGTACCATCGCTCCTCCTGAATTAAAAAACAAACAAAACTTAAATGTATGTTACAAGCTTACAACTGTGGCACTTTTCCAGTACACTTGTTTGAAAAAGAACTGCACACAAAGTAAGGCATGCTTCCAACCTTAAGTGAAGCTTGCAAGTCTTGAACTTCTTGTCGTAGTAGTGTTACGTCATCCCTGGACACATTCCATGTTAAAGAGAAAGAGACAAATAATGTTTAAATTTGAATTCAACTGCAACAATCATTTTAACACAATTTATTTCTGTGAGATATATTTAAACAAGCACTTTCCTAAATTCCAAAATAAGAACGGAAGAGTTGAATTAATTCCCTTGCAAACTAACCAACACATTAGAAAGGCTAAAACAATTAACATGAGTGCCTTAAGCTGAGAAAGCAGTCCAATCTTGAACATGCTTACTGTGAGGGAAATCACGTTTCGGTCAATGGGGCTTGTTAAGTGTGCTTAGGACTGCAGCATGTGCCAGATTTTAAAAATATATGCACAGTGGTATCCAAACTAATGCCACACTATCATCGCGGGGTGTCTTTAGGAATCCCTTCCTGCTTCTACAGCCACTTGTGTCTCCTGAAAATGTGTTCTTAAGGATCCCACAAGCCTCAAAGGGCTGCAATGCAGGGGCAATCACTGAAAAATCCCCCTCCCCTGGCATATGACCAAAAAGACTGCCCCATTGGCACAGCATGAGTCTGGATGTCAGCCAATGCTCTTTGTATGATGAATGTAGAGATTCCTTCTTTTTTGGTTTAAGCATTTTTGTTTTAACAGCCCTTTTCACATTCAGGAATATGTCCATAAGAGCCACACAGCCCTCACAGGCACTCTCCTGGACACAAAAAGGGCTTTTGCAGGGAGGGGAGAGAATCACTTCCACTTTCCAGTGCTGCAAGGCAAACATTGTGCGCTATTAAGTTGTTCCTTGCGAAGACAGAGCTCTTGCTCTTCCCTCAGTAGGCTGCACAGCATGTTAACCTATACTATTTAGCAGAGAATACGACAAGCTTAAAATGTCATTAAAATGTCATTATAACATACCGCACAGCAGGCGGCCTGTCTGAGGCATGTGCTCACCACTTCCACAGCACTTCAAACCCCACCGGCACGGCTTGCAAAGGAGGGGAGACTCTGGGACTACTAAGGAGTGTGTCCTTGTACTCCTGCTGCTACTTCCACAGGGAATAATGGAGTAGTAGCAGAAGTGCAGAGCACATTCCTTAGTAGCCACAGAGCCTCGTTGCTTTTGCAAGCCGTGCTGGGGGAGTTTAAAGCCTCTCTCTGTGAGGGTCTGCTTTGACATCTGTAGCTGCTTCTAAAAAACAAACAAAGACCTTTTTCTTTGTTCAGGCTTTTACCCCTTAGGGGCTGCCAGGTCTCTCAGCTCTCCTGCTATTCTGTCTGTCTTGTGGTGGTGTTGCTTTTTGGTGTTTTAATGGCTTTTATTGTTTTAACTGGTTTTAATGTTTTAATGTGATTTTTTGATGGAGTGTTATTGTATTTTCATTTACATAAAGCACCTTGGGATACGTTTTATGAAAGGTGGAATAAAAATAAATAACTATACATAAATGAATAAATAAATAGCCACAGAAACAGCAAGCTCACCTATCACTTGGACAGGCAACTCGCTGCACAGTATGTGAGCCACTGCTACTTTTTTTAAAAAAAATCAAATTTGTAGACCGACTCAAACTTCTGTCTCTGGGCAGTTATCATTGCCAAGAATAACAAAAGAGACAAACCAGTATTGCTCAGCACCTTTTTGGAGACAAGTTAGTTTCTCCTCCATGGCTTGTATCAATACCAGAGTCATGAACTGCTTCATAGTGTTTAAAAAGTTCTTCAGCTGATCCATGGGATTTCATACAAAGAGGACAAATAAATCCCTATAACATGAAGCAAAAAAAGCAAACATTTAATACTATTCACATGGGCTTTTTGACATCTTCCTTTCTGTAGAACATCCACTGGCCTCATCCAATTTGCAGAAGTTCCGTTTTCTTTTCCTTTCACTGTTCACCTAAACATACAATATTTGGATTTGGGGCAAGAAGAATAAAAGAGAAAAACAGGGAATACACACCAACATTTCAACAGTACAGTTTTCGTGTGTGGATATAAAACTGAGCTCCCATTTATAAAGGTACTATAATTTTCAGCAGGAACGCTGCATTGCTGTAAACACTGAAGCTAAACAGAACATAATGAGCATTGAGTGATATCAGTACAGAGACTCCAATCCTTATGTATAGCAGTTTCTTATAGTAAGCCCGGAGATTACCATGAATGTGGATTCCGCGGGTTGGGGGGGGGGGGCATGAATGTAAAGGTCACATCAGCGTAAGCGCCACAGGCATTGAAAATTAACTTTTAAACACATATGCAGTGCGGTGTTTATGCCAAAAAGTACGGCACCTCTAGAGAACTTAGTCACAAATGCAGATGAAACAGAAAGAACCACTTGGGATGCACCTACCAGTTTGAGCCTACAGGAGTTAAAGTAGCAAATACCAGTTAGGGGTTTTAAATTTGATGAGCAAAACATTACAAACTCAAGGACAGAAGATAACATATGCCTGCCCCATCTGAATACTGCAACTATTATAGCAACTGCCATGTTCATCCAATAGCATTCCTTAAATCCCTCCTTTCACATTCCATGTTTGGGTTTGTTTACCACGTACATGATATAGTTTGGTCCACAGGGCATTGTTTTTGCATATAAGCCATCCTTTAACTCAAAGTCAAAACAAGTTCCATTTTCGCATGGCTTAACTCAGCACTGAAGAAAATGTCTGCTTTCTAACTCTGGTACAGTTTAGATATCATGCCAAACAGCGGCTAAAAAAAACCACTTAACTATAGTTCGATGTGATGCCTGAACTGTCAGACTGGTTCAACTGTCAAACTATGGTTCAGATGACAAAACATTAAAAAAACACAGCTATAGCTCCACCTCAGGAGGCAGGTCTGCCACAGAAACAGGATTGCTGAAGATACCAGAAATTAAAGCAGATAGGCAGTTTTAAACCGTGGTTCACCTGTGCATTTAAAAGCTCAAATCATCATATGTGTTCTAAACAATGGAGCCCTTCTCACAATCAGTGAGTCTGCAGGGAGAGCTGGTTACACTCGCCCTTCAAGCAGACAAGCAGCTGTCCTTGCTTGGGCAGGCAGATCGCCTGCCCAGATGAGCACTGGCTCCTGCCAGTAGCTCCAGGGGTCGGGTGCAGGAAAGCGCCAACACGTGTCTTTCTACCCACACAGAGCTCCAATAACGAGTGTGTGGTGCCTTAGCGAGATCCCCACCCCCAGAATGTGCCAGCTGCGGCTGCAAGCAACCACAGCTGACACACGAGCACAAAAATGGGGTTAAGGGAACACTTGCTCCCTTAACCTAATTTAGAAGGGAGGCTACTTCAGCAGGTTTGCCTCCGTGTAGCAATCAGGTTTGCCACCGTGTAGCCAATCCCGGCAGTTTGCATGGTCATGCAAAACTGAGCTGGGCTCCCTTAGCTAGGTTTTGGATGTGTGTGTGTGTGAATAGCTTCTATGGTTAGTACAAAACAAGGTTTGAGCCAGGCTGCACTTTATTCCACTCTGTTATCTGGAACTTTTCTTAATTCCATTACATAGGACGGCTTCGGACATTGTGCAGACTACTGGTTGAAGCTGAGGTCTGTGCAACCTTGTTCAGCCCCAGGAGCACACGGTCCCCGCTTTCATCCCCCTACAAGCGCCTAATTTCTTTCTAAGTTTGGAGGACATGCCAAGATTGAAGCAGTTAGGTGGGTTCAGACATCATGGCCAGAGAACCCAAGGTCTGAATCTGAGGGATGAAGTAAGGTTCAACTTCTAACTTGTCTACTTAATTTGGTTAATTTTATTAATTTTATTTTACATTATATTTATTTTATTGTTGTGAGCTGCCCCGAGCAGTAGTGTACTGGAGGAGTGGGGTATAAATATTTTTAAAATGAAAAATGAAAAAGGTTCAGATCTCAAGTTTTCTAAAGCAAATAGGTTAGGACTAGAGATTGGTATGTCTGGATGTCACGACCAATCTTGGAATATCCTAACCTAGGAAGGAAGTAGGCACGGGCATGGGAGGGGGGCACATGCATTCCCAGGACTGATGGAAGTTGTCCCAAGCTCAGCTTCAACCAAAGTCCGCGTGAGGTCTGAAACTGCCCACAAACACAATCTTTGCATTTAAATAGGAATAATAATAATAATTATTATTATTATTATTATTATTACTACTACTACTACTACATTTATATCCCGCTCTTCCTCCAAGGAGCCCAGAGCGGTGTACTACATACTTGAGTTTCTCTTTCACAACAACCCTGTGAAGTAGGTTAGGCTGAGAGAGACGTAACTGGCCCAGAGTCACCTGGCTAGTTTCATGGCTGAATGGGGATTCGAACTCGGGTCTCCCCAGTCCTAGTCCAGCATTCTAACCACTACACCACGCTGGAATTAGACATGTTTTCCCTGTTCTTGGGTCTCTCTTACATAAACATCTTTTCTTCTCTCTAGAATTGTAAAAGTATGTTATCAGAGGGACAAGATTCATTCATTCACATTTTACAGTTCCAGATGAGGGAAAGATGTTTCATGCTAAATGCATGATAGATGCATTTTTTAAAAATGCTTCAATGCCTTGTTCTAATCAGCTACCTTACCCTAACCCTTAATTTCTATAAAGACAGAAAACTTAATCTGACAGTTACAGTGTAATCCTAATCCGGCCCTTTAAGGCATAGTGATATCAAAGCCATCAAAGGATGCCTATAGAACTGGCAGTAGAGCTCCTCCCCCTTTGGTTCCTGAGACATTTTTGGAAGGGCGGTATAGAAATTGAATAAATAAATAAACAAGCATCCAGAGGTAGAAGATGACAGAAATAATCACAGCAGCACAGGTGTGTAAACAATATATGTCAAAAATAGCAGAGGAGACAGCCAGGCGAGTGTTGTGAGTGACCATGGATCCCCACAGAGATCATAAGTTACAGGTAAGCAACCTGTTTATCTCTGTAGGGATCCATGGTCCCTCACAACTGGGTGAGTGACTAGCTCCCATAAAGAGGAGGTGGGTGCTAGCGGTTACCGTACTTTCTTTAAGACCGCCCAATCAAAATTGGCCTCTGGAGCAAACTGCAAGTCCACAGCATAGTGTCAGACAAAGGGCAGGTCTGAGGATCAGGTAGCAGTCCTTCAAATGTCCTTCATACTGATGCCCGTCATGTGGGCAGCTGAGGTAGCCATGGACCTAGTAGAATGTTCCCTGATCTTGGAAAGAAGCAGAATGTTTTGCGTCCTGTAACATCAGCTGAACTAGCTAGTTGGACAATCTTTGGCTTGGAACATAGGAAACTGCCATATACTGAGTCAGACCATTGGTCTATCTAGCTCAGTATTGTCTTCACAGTCCGGCAGTGGCTTCTCCAAGGTTGCAGGCAGTAATCTCTCTCAGCCCTATCTTGGAGAAGCCAGGGAGGGAACTTGAAACCTTCTTCTCTTCCCAGAGCGGCTTCATCCCCTGAGGGGAATATCTTGCAGTGCTCACACATCAAGTCTCCCATTCAGATGCAACCAGGGCAAACCCTGCTTAGCTATGGGAACAAGTCATGCTTGCTACCACAAGACCAGCTCTCCTCTCCTTGAAATGGCTAAACCTTTACTAGTCACTGCATAGAAGATGAATAGCTTGTTTGATCATCTGAATGCCTTTGTGCGGTCCAGGAAGTAAAGGAGACACCTTTGAACGTCCAGAGCATGCATAAAATATTCAAGGGATATAGAAGGGTCACAGGAAAAAGTAGGCAGCACAATGTCCTGGTTGATATGAAAGTCTGATACAACTTTAGGATGTAAATTAGGATCTTGACAGAGGATAACCTTGTCTGGATAGAATTTGGTATAAAAGGGATTCCACCCTTAGTGCCGCAGGTTGACCGACCCGCCCCGCCAACGTGATGGCAACTAGGAAGGCGGTCTTCAGGTATAGCATTCTCATGGGAGATGACAGTAAAGGCTCAAAGGGGGGCTCCATAAGCATGGACAGCACCAGCGAAAGGCTCAATGGGTGCCCGCACCAGAAGGTATAGATAGTTAACCCCCTTTAGAAAGCGCTGAGTCAGGATGGAGAAAGACGGATTTGCCATCCCAGCCCTGGGGGTATGCTGAAATAATGGCAAGGTGAACTTTAATGGGAGATGTTAGAAAGTTCCAATCCTTTGAGATAGGCAAGGTAGAGGAGTATCTGCCATATCAAGGCCTTGAGAGGGTCGAAAACTTTCAAAGAAGCTTAGGATGTGAAATGCTTCAGCTTGCACTTATAGGACTTTCTCACAGAGGCCTTTCTTTCATTTAGCAGGAAATCATCTAGAAGTTCAACCTCCAAGCCGTCAGTAAGAGGGACCACAGAGCGTGGTGGAGGACCTAGCCTACTTCTTTTACGAGGAGATTCCGACATGGTGGTAGGTGACAGTAAGACCCCTTGCATAGCCGAAGGTAAGAGCCGGGAACCAGGGTTATCGGGGCCACCAGGGGCAGACTAAAATGCACTGTGTGTGCTCTTGAAGGATCTTCCCTACAACTCTGGACGGGAATGGGGGGGGGGAGATATAACTTGCCCTGCCAATGCAGTTGAAAGGCATCTCCTAGTGATCCTTTTCCAAGGCCCACCCAAGAACAGAACAGAGAGCACTTAGTATTGTCCATGGTGGCAAACAAGTCAATACTGGGTGCACCGCATGAGTCAAAAAAGTCTGACAGAAGAGCAAAGTTTAGCTCCCACTCATGGAGAGTAGAAAAGGAGACATCCCGACTAAGGGAGTCATTATCCTCTCCTTTGATATGAACAGCCATAGGAAGGAAATCGTAATGCAAGCACCAGTCTCACAGTTTAGGGCAAGGTTGTTCAGGGACCTCAACACAGTGTCCCCTTGGTGGTTCAGGTAGGCAATAGCCATAGTGTTATCAATACGTACCTGAACCACTTGGTCTTGGATGACGGGTAAAAATGCTTTAAACGTTAGGCAAATAGCCAGGAGATCTAAAAAGTTAATATGTAGTTCCTGCCTGTATTGATGCGGCTACAAACATTTATGCAGAGATGTATTCTTCATCTCTTTATTTAGGATGTTATATACTCCACAGTCAAAAGGATATCGTAACAATAAAGATATTCTAAAAAGCCTTTAACAAAGAATTCAAGTGGTGCAATCATATGAGGTTTGATCTCACTGTCAAAATAAAGAGATCTATTGTTTCTCTTTCAGCAGAACCCAGCAAGTGTACTGCAAATTCACCACATTCTGATGGTAGTATAACAAGCAAGGAGGATTTAGATTGCTAATTCCCATTGTGCTATTAAATCCCTGCCTCCACATGCATAACTGCCAACTGCCAGCCTTTTAGAGCAAATATTAAACAGCAAGCAACTTGTCTCCATCCTATGACCTGCTCCCTTTTCAAGTGACTACTTAAAATAAATGGAACTTGCACTGTACAGCTCACTGTATTCAACTGACAAGCATGACTACAGGTGGAATAGCTGCTGAATTTCTTAATGGGGGAAACGGATATATTTGCCTAGTTTTATATACACATCTATCTCATTTGTTATAGAACATAAGGCATCTTTAAAAATGAAACACAATGTAAAATTATTATCATCCAAAATGGATATATTTTTGTTGAGCCCTCTTTTGAGGCATCAACAATTGAACAACTGTTCAATATAAATAAAGCTTTAAAAACAAAAAATGTAATTGCATCAGCTCGTATTAACTGCTAACTGGGCAAAGAGGCACCTTTTAAGGTGGTGATTCTCTTTATTTAGCAGGGGGAGAGTAACTGGCCCTATCCACCCCTAGCACAGTACCTCTAGTGACTGTCACTGGTGTCTATCTAATGTTTCTTTTTAGCTTGTGAGCCCATTGGGGATAGGGAGCCATCTTATTTATTATTTCTCTATGTAAACTTTTGTTGAAAAGCAGTATATAAATATTTGTTATTGTTGTATTACAACGTTGTGAAACTGAGGATGGTAAATGTGTCAAAGTATGTAGCATAACCCTCAGGGACATATTTAGGAGGCATACTGAGTTATTCTATTTACCTGAACCCAAGACTAGGTTTTTTCATATAAGAAATCAGGAGGCTGTCTTAAATTCAGAGTCCTATTCCTTTCGATTAAATGCAGGTTTATCCTGTATTTAGCCTCTACTTTTTAAGGGGTTGTCTTAAATTCAGAGTCATCTTCACATTACTGAAAATATTTATGTATTTTTTAAAAAGCTCTCAAAAAGCTCCCTTTTCACAAAGAAAAAGGGAGGGAAGATGGTTTCCTGTCTCAAAAGGGCTCACAATCTAGAAAAAAACACAAGTAGACACCAGCAACAGCCACTGCAAAGATACCGTGCAAAGGTTGGATAGGGAAAACTGCTCTCCTCCACTAAATATAGGTGCCTCTTTGCCCAGTTAGCAAGTTAGTCTGGATGAGAGTCAGTAACTTTATTCATGTACTAAAATTTAAGAGATCAGATTATAGTTCCTATGGCCATCCTACAGATAAAAGGTAAAGATTCTGGCTACAACCCAGGACACTGCAATGAAATACATGATATTAAATTACAATGGCTGACATCCAGACTAATACTGTGCTTGCACCAACATGCTGCACTAACGAGTTCCACTAAGTTAGGAGCTTGCATTCCAGACCAGTGTTGCGCTAGCTGTTGCATTAGCACAAAGGCATCGCGCACGCGCGCACATACACACACACACACACACACACAGAATGTATGTTCCAGCCTAGTCCTTGTAGTAGTGAAAGTTTTTGATAAACTGAGCAACAGGTTGCACAACCTTGTATAACTCCAAGAGAAAGTAATCCACTAGTGGTTACACAACATCATGGAGTACCACAACTCTGCACAGCTCCATAAATGTATATGTATGTTACTGCTCTCATTGTGCTAGTGCAATACTATTCTGGATGCCAGTCCCTGTTCCACAAGCACAAAAGATGTTCCTAAATGACCACCAGCTATGCACTGGTCTTGCGGGTGTGCAACTTTGTGGCACTACTGAAGCATTAGTCTGATGTCAGCCACTGAAATGCCTATTTTTCTTAGTTCAGATCTACATGGCTGGCAACATTCTGATCAAGGGGGAAGATGACAAAAAGGTCTCTAGCAGCAAAATATTTTGTACTGGGCCTGATAATTGGTTTATCTTATGAACAGCAGAAGTGGTCTGTCCCTGCCCCAAAAAGAATTCTTTTAAGCATCCATGGGAGATTCTACTAGACAGCCCAAACACGATCAAGCATGCATATCTGACTCTGGTTTCCCAACCATAGTTGCACAGCACTCAAAATAAAAGAGCAAACTAAGACAGATTACTTAAACAGAAATTTCACCAGCTGTGAGCATCATTATGTACATTTCTGAGCATCTTTAAGAACTTAATAAACTGGACAGCATCAATCTGTCCAAAGAAGAGAAATCAATTTTCTTAGATATCCATGATGTAAGTCTTTATGCTGCAATGTTCCGATTACCTAACCATAAAAGTCCTATTCAGACATAAAGGATCTTCACATGAGCCAGATGGGGTTAGGCGGGGAGAGCAGGCCAAGCCCACCATCCCCACACACAAGCACCCACGGAGCCCTGGGCAGCCGGATCAACTGCTCATATGATTACTGGTTCCATCCGGGAGCCGGTAGGGCCTGCGGGGATCAGGGGCTGCCTGGCCCCCGGAAGTCTCAGGATGCCGCACGTGAGTGCACAGGGCACCCTGGGGAGACCCCGAGACTTGTTTTAGCCTCCTGACGCGGGTGTCCTTATGAGTCGCCACAGCACAAAGCCGCACCGTGGCAACTTGCAATCACCAAAATGGGGTTAGCGGAGCACGCACTCCGCTAATCTCATTTAAGGGGGGAGGGCTTAAGCGGGCTAACCACCGGGAGCTGCGCAGCTCCCAGTGGTTCCAACCACAGGAAAGCAGGCTGGGCTCCCTTAGCCTGCTTTCCTGCAGTCGTGAGAATAGCTTCATTATGCTGTACTTATGTTCAGATGTCTGCAGTACATGCGTTAGGGTGACTGCACCTGTATTCATTTTACAAGTGGACCTGGGTACAGGTTCCTCAAATATGGGTACAGATAGGAAGCATATTGCTCTACCTGTGTTCAACATAACATGCAAACACTGAACACAGATTGTACAAGTGTTGAACATAATATCTGAATAGGGCTAATAACCTGGCTCCATTACTTTATTAAACCACACACATTACTACTAGTTACTTAAGCTACTTAAGGTAATTCCCATACATGCATGATAATTCCTGAACTTAAAAAAAAATGTGGTGGTGGAACTTGAAATTTTTATGTTTTAATAAGACTAGAAAAACATTTATTACAGCTCTTTAAGAGCTAATGAACTTCAGGATAGTTAAAATCTGCTAGGAGAATTTACAGAGCTTGCACTAACATTTACTACAAGTGTTTTATTTTTTCATTTGGAATTATGCATCAAAATCTTTAGGAAATCTTCTGAGAGAGACAAATTCTGACTTCTTTTCAGTTAGTAGAGCCTCCTTTCTCCATAATATGCCTATTCTCTATAGAAAGTCTCTCAAGCAAAACTAATAAGGTCCATGGATAGGCCATTAGCATGCTCTTTTGGCACAGCCAATTGGGATCTTTTAGTAATTCCAGCCTCCTGTATTTTAATCTGTATTTCCAGTCCTCATGTTGCAGGCAGGTTTGTAATGCTGTGGTAAACGTTTCCATTTTGGCCTATGGCAGAGACCACGCAGCTCACCCAGGATACAGAACTTCTAAATAGGAAGCAAGTCAACAACAATTCAAACATTTAAATGTGGAAATAATGTGCAGGTTAACAATAAGATATGGAGAAGCAAAATCAAGCAATATATTAAGCTGTTCAAATATCTGGATAAGAAGTAAACCATGCAAAATTAATTTTCCAGTATGTAAGTGCAAATCTTCAATACTTCAGACATTTCAATGAAGACAGTTGCAAACAAGAAAGAATTAAAGACACTCCATGACACACATTTGTCATTTACTTTTTCTTAACCCCCGTAAGGAATCAGGGTAGATGGTACCCCATTTGAAAAGGGGAAAGATAAATACAACTTTGTTTTCAGTGTTCTGCAACTCCATATTTCAAGTCAGGCTCAACTTTAATGAGGTTATGCATCCTCTGGGTGTTTCATCCACAACCCACTTGTAAAACTGTTTAAAACCACAATTTATACTAATACGAATATTGGGTTATTGCCAACTCCTAGAAGGCTGACCTGCTGAGATGTGTTAATTTGGGTTTGCAGATGCAATGGGTCTGGGCATACCCCAGTTCCTGATCACTTAAGCCTATTCAACATGAAATCTGCAAAGAAATATTAGTTAAATAACCGACTTCAATATATTTCACAAGGAAAAGACCAACAACTAAAAATATGCTACTACAATTCAGGTATGTAATGGGATTGGTTAATGCTTGGGCAATTATTTACTCTGCCAGAACCATTGGTAGAGATATTGAGAAAATAATTTGGTCTATTAGAAATATAGAAAAGATAAGGTGTGTTTAGTCTCTATGCTCCTTTCCCACAAGAAATGGAAAGAACCAGTTCTGGCCCAACCATCTATAGGCACAGAGTGATAGAAATACTACAACAGCATTTTGTGGGGTCTCTTTGATGCCTAGCACTATAGGTGCATATACTTTCCATTTCCCATGCAATACAACAGGGATTGGCAATATTCCAATATCTGCATTAGTATAAACTGCAATTTTAAACTACATTACAGGGGAGTGGTGGATGAAACACCCACAAGACATTTAACCTCATTAAATTTGAGCCGTACTTGGAGGAGAGCTGGTCTTGTGGTAGCAAGCATGACTTGTCCCATTAGCTAAGCAGGGTCCGCCCTGGTTGCATTTGAATGGGAGACCACGTGTGAGCACTTTAAGATATTCCCCTCAGGGATGGTGCTGCTCTGGGAAGAGCAGAAGGTTTCAAATTCCCTCCCTGGCTTCTCCAAGATAGGGCTGAGATTCCTGCCTTTAACCTTGGAGAAGCTGCTGCCAGTCTATATAGACAATACTGAGCTAGACAGACCAATGGTCTGACTGAGGATATGGCAGCTTCCTATGTAAACATGGAGTTGCAGAACACTGAAAACAAAGTTTTGTTATTTCCTTTTCAAGTGGGGTATGATGCGCCATCCTGATTCTTTCCAAGAGTTAAGGATGGGGGCAGGGAAATCTCCAAAAAGGTCTCCAAAAAAGCTGAAGAGGCCAACACCAAAGCAACCAGAAAGAAAAAGCAGTCATTCATTACAAGCGACCCATAACCAAGCCACTGAAGCCAAATAAACAAGACCCACAGTAACAGTAGGTAGTTCATGAAGCTCTTGTCTTCTTGGTTCTGTCCCAACGTGCTCATTCTGGTAATGCTCATTCAGATCAGTGGCAGTAATGCACATTTTCATACACACTGGACAGATGAAGCCCTGTGAAACAGTTGTTTTTAGGCATGTGCCATTTTAAGAACATTGTAAACAAACCAAAGATCAAACAGATAAAGAACAATATTTCTCAGTAAGCAACCTCATTTGAGAATTATATCATCTTTATTACTTTTAAGACTTTAATCCATTAACACATTATTCTAAGAAGAGTTTAAAATGGGAATACACTAGTTTTCAACATTTGTTTTCTAACTTTTTTTACAGCACTCTACTTGTGTTAATAGCAAAGTGCTGTTAAAAGCCAGTGTATTCCCACTGTAAACTCTTTTTGGAATATTTAGTGCAGCTTCCATTTTCATTCCATACTATATATGTTTATAAAATCAGAGCAATTCTTTTTCAGGAACCCTCTAGTTTGCTATAAAAGAATGCAATACCAAAAATAACATCTTTTTAAATTGCTAATTTTTATGCCACCTTGCACCCCCAGCACAGTACCTCCAGTGACTGTTGCTTGTGTCTATGTTTCTTTTTAGAATGTGAGCGCTTTGGGGACAGGGTTCCATCTTATTTATTTGTTGTTTATTTGTGTAAACCGCCCTGAGCCATTTTTGGAAGGGCGGTATAGAAACTGAACTAGTATTGATGATGTTGATGATGAAGAAGAAGAAGGCGGCATCCCTAGGCGGTTTACAAAAGTTAAAATACAACTCCATAAAATAAAACTCCATAAAAAGCACATCTAAACCCTTAAAATTGTTTTTATTGGTTAACTGATAACACCCAAAAAAAAACCTGCCATAAAAAAGACCAACAGAAGCAGGAGAGCTGAGAGACCTGGCCAAAGATCCTAACTTCCATGTGTCCCATTAACTGGTTGCTTGGGGCGGGGGGGAGAGACTCATGGAATTCATTACTGCAAGATACTATGAACTAACATCTACTTCACTATGCAAATATTTTTTGTTCAACTAAACTTTATTACAACAATCATCCTTAGAAAAACATCAAAGCACTTCCAAAAATGATCCTATTTGCCTAAAATAAGAATTATATGTATTGGCTAGGGCCGAAACTGAGTGGTAAAGCATCTGCTTTGCCTGCAGAAGGTCCCAGGTTGAGACTTCTGCCTGAAACCTTGAAGAGCTGCTGACAGTCAGTGTGGACAATAATGAGAAACCAATGGTCTGACTTGGTGTAAGACAGCTATTAAAACAATATACATATGACTTCAGAGAACTGTAAACAGCAACAAAGCACTGTATAGTTTTGATTGCCACTTCTTGAACAGTTTCTCTCCCATTTAACATGGCTCCAGGCACTTGTTTGTTTTCTCGTGTATATGCACAGTATCATAAACATGGAGGCCAAAATTTTGAGGTTGTGGTGGGCACTGAATATGAAAGCAGCAGATGTATAGGGCCAAACTAGTGGTAGACTACCCAACAATTCAGCTGAGCCACACTGAGCGATGTTCTAATAAGGTACACTCTGCATACATACACAGTATTTAAAACAAGGTCGGCTAACGGCTTTGGTAGGAACTATGAGCCTGAGACACTGAAGTACAAAAAGCTCTCAACCATTTTTTGCTCTTGCTGAACAATTCTCTCCCTGGCAGTTAACTAACACCATAATAATATATATGGCTATATATTCCTAGAAGAATTAATGGCAGGATTGATTTTCTTTTCATTTGCTGAAAAAGGCACATTATGCATACTAAATAATAAACAACATAGGAAATAAACAACATAGGAAATAAACAACATAGGAAATAAACAACATAGGAACGGACTGTAAAAAGCTCACCCCTTAGAGTTAAAACAGACTAGGGTAGTAACACATTTTAGTTTCTCAAAACCTTCATAGCATAATCCATTGTTAACTTCTGATGTGCAAATTTCATTGAAATGAATGAGAGATGCAGGAAAGACCTGCTCTTGCATGTAACCTATCCGTTTTGATGTGGATAACAAGTGGACTTCCCATGTAAAATGCAATAAATGATTTCTTGAGTGGAGATGACATAACACAGTTTTCAAGTACAAACCTATCATGCATATACCAAACCAAAGAACAAAAGAAACCTCTTCCCTTGGACCAAATTCCCAACAATGAAATTTAAGAGACTAAAAACAAAACTTGTGATCAAATCAGATGAATGTACATTCAATGTCTCCATTCTTTACTAGACTATTCACACATCCTAATGTAGCTTGATACTCCATAATGACTGTAAATTATACAATAAAAAACTAACATTGATACAGTTAAAAACTAACATAGTTTGATTTTAATTGTTAATTTGTTTTTAATTGTTTTTATCATGTTGTGAACCGCCCTAAGCCATTTTGGAAGGGCGGTATATAAATCTAATAAAATAAATAAATAAATAAATAATAAAAATCGAAGCCATGGTTTTCCAACATGCTTGAATGTATAATATTTACAAGAGTGCAGTCGTTATGTTTGAGACCATCGCCATTTTGTTTGGTATTCAACATAATTATCATAAATGTTTGGAATTTAAGTCGTTTGGATTGAAATAAATCAAGTTTACAGTCATTTGTTTTGCTATTTGCTACCTACACAAGAAAGGACTACTTTTAGAGTATTAGAAAGTTTTGTAAAAAAAATTGAACAGTTTGTTCTTCTTGCAATCAATGTCAAATATGGGTATAGGTGGACAAGCAAGCTACTAATAGTGCAATCCTAAGCATGGCTACACTAAAGTAAGTCCCATTAAGTTCAATGGAACTGACTCCCAAGTAAGTATGTATAGAACTGCAGCCTAAAATGTTTAATGGCTAGTAAAGTGTGTAGAAATATATGCAAGGCTTCAGTCAACAGTGATAGGGATACAAATATTGTTTAATGAAGTAAATCTTTAAGTGTTGAAATCTTATTATGTATTAGTTTATCCATCCAGCTCCAATACAATTTTTTTAAATCACATGTATTGGTTTAATCTTTTCCATTAGTGGAGGGGTGAGGTAGTCCCTATTATGCATGTTAAAAATGTATGGGGCACTAGCTTCTGAAGTTGTATTTGATGTTGCAACTATGGAAATTTTGTCATGTTTCAGTAGCATTAGCAACATCACAGTAGGCAGGAGGACAGAGTGATCAGTCTAGGTAATTTAAACATTTACACTCTACAAGAGAACCTTGTTAATCGCAGGTCCCGCACTCACGGTTTTGCGTATCCACAATCAGGTAACAGGCAACCCAACCTCGGTATATGTGAGAAAAAAATGGGTGGAAGGGGTTAAATCTGCATGTCTGTGGGTTGGGGATGGCCAGAAATTACCTCAGAGGTCATTTTCGGCTGCCATTTTGAGTTCGCAGAGATCGGGAGCCATGGCTATTTTTTTAAATTTAATTTTGCTGGGTGAAATGTGGTTTTTGGCCAATTTTCCTCTTGGGGGCATTGCTGGAGTACGGGGAACCAGCGGAGCACGGTAGGGCACTTCGTTTGGTTTTTTTTTTCATAGGTTTTAGCCCATTTCCCTGCCCTTTTGAACCTAACCCCTGGATTTGAAACCTTAACCCCCGAATACAAATGCCTTGGTATTCACTGTACTATTATCCACGGCACTTCCCGAGAATGGAACCCCCGGAAATACTGAGGTTTTCCTGCATGGTATATGATGCCCCCATTTTAATGAGCAACTCATTTCTCAGAACAACATTCTGGCACAAAACATAACAGATGTTTCTTTTCTTCATTTGCTACACAGTATAATATATGCACCTTACTTCAGACACCACAACACCAATGTACCCCATAGTTCAGGTATTTCATTCCAGCAGCCCTATATATTGTACACACACACTATACAAATTCAGTTCAGAAGGTACATGCAGACTGTCAATACTGAAAATGTGTCGATTTTCCTGAGATCTCATTAGCACACACACTAATGCAATACGAAGTATTTGGTTAACTTACACCCTGATCCTCAGATCTCTGTGCCAAAGTATGAAATTTACCAAATACAGCACAAACCAACACTGTATGTAATATTGAACCATTCTATAACATCACTTCAACTACACCAGTGAAAAAATTAAGATTGGGGTATAAGCACCTTAAGGAAACATTTTCATAGAGGTGGGTCAGACCCCTGTGGTCTTCTCAGAGGCTTCTGGTGGGCCACAGTGAAAACAGGATGCTAGACTAGACAGGCCTTGGGTCTGATCCAGCAGGATTGTTCTTGTGTTCATAATTTAAAAACAACTCTAAACTCATGTAGTTTTGCAAAAAAAGTACCTCTGATGTGCTCTCATTGTTGACATCCACTGCATTTCCAGAGACTGCAGATGATTCTGAGTCAGAGCTCTGAGACCCAACTCTGCCTGGAGTCTGAAAAAGAAAGAAATATGATATATTTGTTGGTTTCCAGATCTTTACAAAATAAATGTATTCATATATGTGCCAACTATAATGTTTTACTGAGCAATGAGAAATTTAAGACAGCTTTTAGAAATTCAGGATCAGCAACATGTTTCCAATATCACAGGGTCCTTCCTGAGTGTGAGGAGTGCTTGGAACTTTAATTGGTCTTGAGCACTGTTCCTCCTAAGGCGTGCACATACGCGTGCACTCACAAGTTTTTGGATGTCCACTCAGTTCATTTTAGATCCCGCTCAGTTTGAATCAGGAATGCCACAATCTGAATGTATGTGCGCGCACACACTGCATTGATACTGCCGCCCAGAACAAAACTCATTCCGCACAGAGATGAAAAAAATTGGAGGGACCACTTGTCTTGAGCAACAATGCACATGCATGGGAGAGTTGTGCAAAGCACTCATACTTCGTTAATCATCTTTTTTCTATTTTGAAGAGTACAATAGAAAAGCATTTGTTCATGAAAAAAAACAGTCAAAAGGTCACCCATGGAAACGGTACAGTAAAAAACAAAAGACAATCTTAAGTCTACAAACAGTATAAGTCTACAGTATAAGTCTACAAACAAAGGTTATATTTTCTGCTCCCGTTTTACTTTTTTTTAAAAAACAACACATTAGAAATTTCCTAGGGAATCATGAGTCAGCAAGAAAACATTTGCAAAAAAGTAGTTTTGGACAGACAGACAATCTTTTTAGAAATTTTAACATACATAGGCAACAACATGGCTGTCAGCAACAAATGATACTCAAATATCTCTTGAGAGCTTTCTAAACCAGCACAAAAACATTTTTTCATTATTACCATTAGTGTTTTCTCAAAGATAACCAAACTAACTATCAAACTATTTGAAAAGTTTCCAGGATCCTTTCACAAACATTCAAAGTGGATATCAAACACCAATGATGCAGTTTTCACCACAATATTTAAGTTCTTCATGACACAGGTATTGGAAGAAAGTAGAGTGATTCAAACAGCGATTCGCAGCACATCCCGGGTACCTTTATAAGGGAGGAAAGCAGGTCCATATATGCTCCTCCAATGTTCACCACAGCCCATGGCTGCTGTCACATGAGGGCAGCTGGGGGAAGCGCCAGCACCGCACAATGGCAGCTGGGGGTACGCTGCTGAAATAGGAAACTGCGATGAGAGATGGAGGAGCAGGTATGGACCTGCTCTCCTTCCTTTTAAACGTGCCCAGGCTGTGCTGAGATTCGCTCTTCGAATCATGATTCATGCACATCCCTGTAAGAAAGATACTCAGAAACTGGAGCATTCGCTTTCAACCAGCTGAATAACTCAGCTCTATTCTGCACAGCTTACAGCTGAACACTCAGAAGAGGCAGGAATTCCCTTTGGTCTCTTAAGCAATCTAAGCACAACGAAGAGGAAATTCTATATGAAAGGTAATCTTGCTTCTAACATGTTCATTTTTTAATCTCCATTGAAAGTATGAAGTCAAGGCAGTTTGTCCCCTCTCCTATCTTCAGAACAACAAAACAGAGATCACCTCTTCCCCTTCTTACCCCTGTGACCTGAACAGTGCATATTAACAAATGAAGCTGCCTTACATTGAGTTAGACCATTGATCCATCTCGTCAGTACGGTTGACTCCAATTGGCAGCAGCTCTCCAATATCTCAGAAAAAAGTCATTCCCAGCCCTGCTATCCAGGATCCTTAAACTAAATAAGTCAGAGAATAAATTATGCATGCAGAGCATGACCTATGGTCTTACTTTTGTTTACGATAGAAAACAAAACAATCTAAGACAAGTAACAGTACACAGTGGTGTGCAGGGAACTGGCGCCTGCTGGTTCGAGGGGGGTGGGGATATCTTTAAGGATGGAGGAGAATGCTCTTACCCCTCCCACCGCATTTCCCCCGCCAGCACTGCCTCTTAAAATGGTCCAGTGGGGGGGGCAGCGTACCTCCTTGCTGCCTCAGTACCTCCTCGGACCGGAAGTGACTAGAAGTGACCAGTGCACATGCACACATTGTGTGTGTGCATGAGCATGTTGCACACTGGGCACTTCCGGTCCAAGGAGGCACCAGTGACGGCAAGGAGGTACACTGCCAGCCTGCCAGACCATTTAAGAGGCAGTGCCGATGAGGGAAATGTAGCAGAAAGGGTAAGAGCACCCTCCCCCATCCTTAAAGATATCCCCCACCTTCGAACCAGCCAAACCACCAGATGTTCGAACCATAAAAGGACCTCCAAACCAATTCACGCACATCCCTAACAGTATAGTGTCAAATATAAATAGCTAACATGGTCAAAGAGAGGGCAGCTACAGGAGACAGCTGCTCAATATTTATTACCTGGGTAAGTATTTGACATTTTCTTAGTACTAGAGTATTTGTTTACAATTTCTCTAATAGATATATGAACCAACAGAAGAACATGTGAGTAGACAAGGGATTTACCCAAGATTACTCTGAGTATGAGCTTGAAAGCTTTCACTAAATACCTTTTTAATGGAGATACTACTGACTATTTTGCATCTATTTAACCCAGTACTGCACTGTAAATCAGAGGCAGTGATAAGGAAGGTGGCAAGCAAGTGTATGAGGGAGGCAGAGGAGTGCCCACTTAATCTGAAGTAAAGTTCGCAGGAGCCTACTGCAGCTCCATTTTTAAAAAAAATAAAATCGATTTATATACCACCCTTCCTAAAGTGGCTCAGGATAATTTACATTAAACTAAGAACACATAAAACAATTAAAACCAAAAAACATTTAAACCAGATTAAAACTCATTAAAATTAAAACTAGTTATCATTAAAAGCCAGGCAAAAAGATTGGTCTTTAAGGCTCTCCTGAAGGCCTCCAAGGAAGATAATCCTTTTATATCCACAGGGAATACGTTCCACAACTCAGGGGCAACAACTGAGAAAGCCCAATCCCAGGTCATCACTAGATGAACTGGTGGCACCCAAAGACGGACCCCTCCTGCTGTGCTTAATGAGTGTTCGGGATCTTGTAGAGAAAGGTGCTCTCTCAGGTAAACCACACCTAAGCCATTCAGGGCTTTAAAGGAAATAACCAGCACTTTGTACTTTGCATGGAAACCTATCGGCAGCCAGTGCAATAGACATAATGTGGTCTCTCCAGGATACCCCAGAGACCAATCTGGCTGCCACTTTTTGGTCTAACTGAAGTTTCCTAACAATGTACAAAGGCAACAATGTGCAAAGGCAGCCATAGGGCACATTGCAGTAGTCAACCTGGAGGTTACCAGCTTGTGAATCACTGTTTTCAGGTCACTCTCCTCTAGGAACAGGCAGAGATGTCAAATCAATCGCAGCTAGTAAAAAGCACTCCTAGCCACAGCCTCAACCTGCGGCACCAGGGTAAGACCCAGGACCAAAAACGCTCTCAAGCTACAAACCTGTTCTTTCTGGGGGAGTGTAACCTCATCCAGAACAGGAAGTCCTATCCCGTCATTTGGATTACGACCACCAACAATTAGCACCTCCATTTGCTTGGATTCAGCTTCAGTTTATTATCCCTTCTCCAGCCCACTATTGCCTGTAGGCACGCATTTAATGGGGCTAATGCCACTTCCTGGTATCAATGACAAGGATTTGGGTGTCATCAGCATATTGATAACACCCAGCACCAAATCCCCTGATGACCTCACCTAGCGGCTTCATGCAGTTGTTAAAAGCACTGGTGACAGAATGGAATCTGGAGTATACAGTATCTTCTAGCTCCCAGTTAGAAGAGTAACCATCACCAAGTGCCACCATCTGAAATCTATCCAAGACATAGGAGCGGAACCCCTGCAACACAATGCCTCCTATCCCCAAATCCCTCAGGCGATCCAGAATGATACCATGGTCAATGGTATCAAAAGCCACTCAAAAGCAGCCGCTGAGAGATCTGAAAGAACCAGCAGAGTCACACTCTCTCTGTCAATTCCCTGGTGAAGGTCATCTATCAGACCAACCAAGACCGTCTGAACCGCACAGCCCACCCTCAAGCCAGTTTGAAATGGGTCTAGGTAATCAGTTTCCTCCAAGACCACTTGGGAGGCTATTCTGGTCCTATGCATGAAAGTGATCCACAAACCATACCATTTCTGCTGTTAGCACTCAAAATGGGAAATACACAAATAACCACACAATGGTAGCTCACTGTACTTAACATATCCTCCAGTTTACCTCTTAACTGCCACCTTGTGAGCTGTCTGTGCTCACACACCTTTTTAAAAAAAATCCATCTGTTTCTGATGAAGGTAAAAGCCAAAATGTTGAACTAAAATTTGGTTTCTTCTAATCATCTCTGTTGTCAGTCATCTTTTTGTACCAAATAAATATTTAGTGACCAAGCACATCCTTCTGCGATCCAGAGTCTCCTGACAAGTCTGTTGTTCAATTGCTTTCCAACTTTATCCTCCTCCAGTTTGCCTCTATTGTAATCATACTGCTACCAGTTTTCAAATTATTTCCCCCACATAAGGGTTCTGGAGGGGAAAGAGAAAAGAGAAATTATGACTATTGTTCTGCAAAAAAAAAAAAAAAAAACCTCCATATTCTCACCTGCAGATAACTTTAAAGGAGACCAAGGCAGAAGGGCATAGTGGGTTGCATCACATAAGTGGGTCTATTTTAACCAAGAGCATAATGGTTACTCTAGCCTGGGACTACCAGGTTAAGCAACAGAACTGATGTTTCCAGCACTGGGCCTATTATTCACTGGAGGTGTAGACACAGTAATCAGTAATATTAGGCCTAAAGTATTCCCCGCTATTGCCTATTAACTCATCATCCTTTGGACCTCCTTTCCCACACTGGATATGAGAATGGCAAAACTGACATGTATAGACACAGCCAGCTGCCAGTAACGAAAAAGCACATGACCCTCTTTGGCCACCACAGGCACAGGGCTCTGTTGTTGTCCTCTATCAGAGTACTCCACAACATCAACAAGCTGCGGCGGCTCCTGCAACTTCGCACAGAGCTTTCAATCTGCTGTTCCGTCTAATAACACCAGCCTTAGAAGAGCCCGTGAGTAATGCCTTCCATCCTCCACAGAGACACTTCCCAGTCCCTGTCAGAGGGAGAAGCGAGCCGTGATTAACCCTGCCAAGTGCGGAGGCCTTCCGCGCCAGGCTGCTACGGCAACCTGGAGTCCCAGTCCCAGGAGCGAGGCCAAAGCCCCCTCGGCGCTCTCTAAGCAGCAGAAGCAGCCCGCAACGCGAGAGCCGAGAAAGACCTCGCTTGCCCCACAGCCTTTCCTGTGGTGTGGGGCAACAATTTACCCCACGATTCCGCCCCTCTGTGCTCTGCCCGGCTTCCCTTTCCGCCCCGCAACGTGGAGCCCCGCTGGTCTGCCTCCCTCTCCATCCCACTTCAGTTAGATCCACCTTCTGTCAGTGCCGCCCGCCCGCCCGCCCCCAGGAGGAGGCCAGCCTGGCCCTGGCCGGGCCCCCTCACCGCGGCAGCTGGCAGCCCCTGTGCCTGCCCGCCCCCTTCAGCCTCTCGCCCTCCGGCTACTTTTCCCCTGCCATGAATGGACTGGGAAGGAAGGGGCCTAACCGCCCCAGCCCGGGCCTGGGTGGCAGCAGGGAAGTCTGCAGAGCGCGCCAGGAGAGAGGAAGCCCAGCCGAGGCAGCCCGCAGGCCGGGAGGGGGGTCGCTGCTCCCAGCACCGGGACGGCGGTGTGACCCCACTGCGGTGCTGCTGGGTCGCTCCCTCTTCGCTGCTGCTGCTGCTTCTGCTTTTGGGGCCGGCTCCAGGAAGTGCAGCCACCACCTCCCCACGCTGCTGCCGCCGGCGCCGGGGCGCTAGAAACGGCCTCCCTCCGCCTTCTTACCCTCTGCAAAATCCTCCTAAACATGGTGGCAGAGGTCACGTCCCCTCCAGGGTGCCGACTCCGGGCAGCTCAGCGCGGGCTTCTAAGGGCCATTTCTCAGCGCCGCCTGCCTGCTCGCCCACCCCGGCCTGGCCCAACTCGTCCCGCCGCTCCCTGACGGCGGAGGGAGGCGCTGCCAGTACTAGGGCGGGAGAACGGAGCGAGAGGCGGAGCCGCGGCGGCCGAGAGGAGAGTCTGGGAGACTGGGAAGCGGGCGCTGCTGCTCCTGCTTGAGTCCGACTGCTTGGCTTGCCCTTCCTCCCTGGAAGCGCGAAGAAGAAAACGAAACCTCTGCCCATGTCAAGAAAACAGGAATGTTTTGTGAACTGGGCGCCGGACACCAGGAGATTTCGGGAGTCCAGACTGACGGAGCAGGAGGGCTGGGCAGTGGGCATCCAAGGGGCGCAGGCGGGCTAGTAGACCGCGACGCCCGCCCTTGCGGTGATGGCTTAGCCGGGGCACCGTCTCAGCGCCCTCCCCGTGTCAGGGACGGCGACGGCTTATTAGTGTCCCCTCTCCCAGCCTAACTCTGGATAAAGGGGTGGGGGAGATCCCTCATATCAGCCTCTCTCCACCTCTCAGAGTGCTCCTCGCAGCTTCAAGACCTAGCCCACAGATGTGATTTAACACTTGGCGGAGGCAGGGGGGGGAAGAGTGTCTCTAGGCATGTGCCGAGTGCAAGGAGCACTCCTTATGCTCCTTGTCCATTTAAGAAATAAAACACTCCCTTCTCCTTGTCTGCATTCCAAGATCACGAATATCGGAGACTGAAAGGAAGAGTTTATTCTCGGGAGAGAGAGGCCATAGCTCACTTGGTGAGCCCGTGCTTTGCACGTGTTAGGAGCGCCCAGGTTCACGCCCTAGAAACCAGTTAAACATTCTCAGTCAGCTGCATCTGGAAAACATCCAGAGTAGCCAACAGTGGTGGAGACAGATGGTGTGCCTCCTTGCTGTAAAACAGCTTCATACAGGGGCGTAACTACCATTAGGCAAGGGGAGGCGGCTGCCTGGGGGCCCCCACGCCTTGAGGGGCCCCCCAGAGGCAAGTCACATGTGAAGTGAGTGTGTGTGTATCAGCGAGGGGCCAATTTTAAAATTTTGTCTCTGGGCCCACTCCAGCCTCGTTACGCCCCTGGCTTCATAGATTCATTTGTACAGCAGAAAACATTACTTTCAGCAGCTGTGGCTTTAGGGGAGGGTAATCTGGGCACCTGCCCAGGGCCCAACAGTTTAAGCCCCCTTCCCTGCAAAACAATTTCTTAATGGGTGAAAAACTAACAACATGAGCTTTAAAAGCCCCTAACAAAAAGTGTTTAGACTTTATTTCTTACAATTTGTTTTGCATTCATAAGAGGGGGAAGTGTTTTATTTCTTAAATGGAAAATAAAATAACTCGTAATGTTCTTAATGTTTTCTCTGGTAGATGGCAAGAGAAAATGTATTCCCATGGCCACATGCAGAGCTAGGGATGTGTGAGGCCCAAGGCAAATTGGAGTGGGCAGGGCCCCTTAACATTTGTGTATAATTAAGTATATCATCTGACTAGCCAGCCTCACCCCCTGAGCCAGAGGCCACTGACACCGCTCCTCTTCCCTTGCCTCACTACCATCCCTCTTTACCAGGGACTGGTTCCAGCTCAGTTTTGGCCCATGTAAAATGCCAACTCCTGGTAAACTTCAGCATGCCTCTGAGCATGTGCAAGTGCCCCTTCCCCACCAGGAGACTGCTGCAACACCCAGCAGCAATGACGCTCAGATCAAATGGCCAAAAGAAAGATAGCGCATACACCAAGTAAGAGATAATAAGCATATTGGTGCTTATATGCCAGTGCCAGAAGCCTCTGAGCCAAGATTTTTTTGTTTGCTTAATCTAGTTATTTTTATTACTTTTATTGTATCTTGTGTCTGTCTTATTGTTGTGAGCCGCCCCGAGCAGTAGTGCACTGGAGGGGCGGGGTATAAATATTTTAAATAAATAAATAAGATGGATGAATTGGAGTACTTAGCTGCTAATGCTATCACCCTCCTGATCAAAACATTGTCAGTGACTGCGGGTTGCAGATGGAATGGAAATCAGGGAGGTGTCAAAGAGAGACAGAGCTGTAATAATGGGTGACCAATTGCCCACACATTCACAGTCAAATAATGATGAAGGGGCCAAATTTCTAGACACGCGAAATGACTGCCCTAGAACATTTGGTCATGGAACACACCAGAGAAAAAGTGACCTTGGACTTAATCCTGAGCGGTGTCCAGGACCTGGTGTGAAATGGCAGTGTTAAGAAACCTTTAGGGAACAATGACCATAGTGTGATCAAATTCAGCATACATGCAAGGAGAGAATCGCCAAGGAAGTCTAACGCAGACACTTTGAATTTCAGGAGAGGGAACTTCTCTAAAATGAGGAGTTTAGTGAAAAGAAAACTGAAAGGTAAAATCAGAAGAGTCACTTTGCTCCAGAATGCATGCCATTTACTGTATGTAAAACCACAATAATAGAAAGCCAGTTAAAATGTACACCAAAAAGTAGGAAAGGTACCACCAAGTCCGGGAGGATCCCAGCATGGCTAACAAGTGAAATCAAGGAAGCTATAAAGAGGGAGAAGAATTCCTTCAGGAAATGGAAGTCTTGCCCAAATGAAGAGAACAAACTCTGGCAAGAGAAATGCAAGGAGAGAATAAGGGATGCAAAAAGAGTTTGAGGAACATTTATCTAAAAGTATCAAAGGGAATAACAAATACTTCTTTAAATACATCAGAAGCAGGAAACCTGCCAGGGACCATTCGATGATGAGGGAGTGAAAGGGATAATTAAGGAGGATATAGAGATTGCAGAGAAGCTTAATGGGTTCTTTGCATCTGTCTTCACAGCAGAGGATACTGAGTATATACCTATGTCTGAATCAAGCTTCTCAGGGACAGAGGCTAAAGAACTGAGTCAGATAAAGGTGATGTGAGATGACATTCTAAACTGTCTGAAAAAATTAACAAATTGCTAGGGCCATATGGTATCCACCCTAGAGTCCTTAATGAACTCAAAAGTCAAATTGCTGACTCCCTTGCAAAAATGTATGTAACTTGTCCTTACAATCAGGTAGGGGTGTGCACAGAACAGCTGGTCTGAGTCACTTTGAGTCCAGACATGGCCAGTTCGGTCCAGCACCCACTTGAACCCCCTGCACAGTTCGGTCCGGGGGGGTTCACAAACGTTTTTGTTTGTTTGTTTTTAAAAATTAAACTTATCTCCTGGGGGGGGGTCGAGGCGGTGGGGGGGGTGTCCGTGTAGGCTTCCCTCCCCCCCACTGGCCTCCCATCCTTCCAAAATTGGGCTGTTCTTTGGCCCGTTCTGGCCTCCCCCCGCCCCCCGAGGCCATGCAGAGGCCCATTGCACAGGCATGGTGGCCTCCAAAATGGCCACCAGAAAGAACAGCCGTACAGGCAAGTTTTGGAAGAATGGAAGGCCAGAGGGGGAACCTCCACGGGGGCCCCTGCCGCCTCAGAGAAGTGCCCCCCCTCCCAGGAGGGTAAGTTTAAAAACAATTTTTAAAAAAATTTAAAATGTTTTGGAGCTCTCTGAACAGGCTGGGGGTGGTGATGGTCTGGGGTTGAGCCAAACTGGGGATGATTTGGCTCAACCCCAAGCCTCAGACCAAACCGGTTCGACTTCGAACTGGTTCAGTACCAAACCAGTTCTCACATCCCCACAATCAGGCTCTGTACTGAAGGACTGGAAAGTAGCCAATGTAGCACCGATTTTCAAAAAGAGATGCAGGAGAGATCTGTGAAATTACAGGCCGGTTAACTTAAAGTCTGTGCAGGGCAAATTGATGGAAAGCATTTTCAAGGATAAAATAGTTAAGCATAAAGAACGGACCATGCTGAAGAACCAGCATAGCTTCTGCAAAGGGAAATCTTGCCTCAGTAACCCTTTGGAGTTCTTTGAGAGTGTCAACAGGAGTGTGCATAAAGGTGATCCAGTTGACATAGTATACTTGGACTTTCAAAAAGCTTTCGACAAAGTTCCTCATCAAAGACTTGAGAAAACGTAGCAATCTTGGGATAAGGTGACAGGTTCGTGTGTGGATTCCTAACTGGTTGAAAAGGATAGAAAACTGAGGGTAGGAAGAAATGGCTAGTTATGTAAATGGAGAGAAGTAAGAAGTGGGGTCCCCCAGATGGGCGGATCCAGGGAGGGTGCAGGAGTGCAATTGCACGCCCTGTGAATTAATGTTGAGTCTCTTGGAGATCGGCAGTAGCAGAGAGTAAAAAAAGGGTTAACTTTCCCCCCATCCCTATTGGTTCTCCTGGAGTCTTGTGCTCCTCCCCCGCTTGGAATTTGTATGTAACTGCAGAGCCAAGGAAGCTGGCTGTTGGCCCTCCAAGAAGGAAAGTAAAACATTTTGTAAAAACCAACCCTTTGCTGTTTGTTTTGTTTGTGTGTGATTTGTTCCCCTTGGTCAAGCTACTGTGTTGGTCTCTCTCTCTCTCTCCCTCCCCCTCCACCCCGGTGAACCGTGTGTGTGTTGTACATGTGAAAGAAGTCCCATCCCGTGTGTGTGTGTGTGTGTGTGTGTGTGTGTGTGTGTGAGAGAGAGAGAGAGAGAGAGAGAGAGAGTGTTCTAAGCTTTAAAAAAAAGTTTCCAAATATGCCAAAACTGTTCTAGTGCAAACTTGTAAGAAAAACCCTCCCCATCCCAACAGTATACCTTCTTGTGAGGAAATTAGTCAGTGCAAAAGTATTAAAAGCTTTGAAAAGAAGGGGGGGAGGAATGCTCTGACAAAATGGATCTGTTCTTGTTTTTGTTCCTGAAGATACACTGCTTATAGCTCTAATCTGGTCTCTGTGTATGGGTTTCTTTCTCTTCCCTGCCTCCCCCCCATTAAAAATATTTATATGCTGCTTTTTAGCAACAGAGTTCTCAAAATGGCTTAAACAGCAAAATATGAGAAAATGATTCTCTTAACATGTTCCCCTTTTAAACATTACTATTTTATTTTATTTTGCTTTGTGCTTGTAACATGCTCCCCCACCAAAAGTCTATTTTTGTACACTTGCTTCAGAATAAGGCTTCGCAAATCAGTTCACAAGAAACTCATTTTTAAAACTCAATTGCATATGAAATGATTAGTTGTCTTTAAATTCTGCAAAATTGGGTAACTCCATATTTGACATTCTGCTGTCCTATTTGAAATCAAAATGGTGGCTTTTCTTTCTGTAGTGTATAGACACACACTATACATTGTATATATACTGTAGTGTATAGACATGCACTATAGTTACATATGATTTTTTTTTTTTTTTGCTTAAATGAAATGTAGTCAATAGAAGAGATCAAACTGGATTGCATGCTGCTTTGATGGCTGTAAAAAGGCTATTTGTATTTGCTTCTGAGTTTACATGCTTAGAATTAGAGTGCATGTGGCTAAAAGTCGTGTGTGTGTGTGTGTGTGTGTGTGTGTGTGTTCTTCCTCCCCACTTTTATCCTCACAACAGTCCTGTGAGGCAGGTTTGGAGGGGAGATAGTGTCTCAGCTTAAGTCCCACAGTGAGTTTTATGACTGAATGGGGAACGCAAGTCCCACAATCCTAGTCTTAACACTCTAATCACTACACCACACTGGTTCTCAACTGTGTGCATATTGATTGCAGGAGAAATCTGATGCAGGAGGAAAATATTCATTTTTAGGGTGAAGCAAACTAGTGGGGAGGAGAGTGTTGGATAACTTTAAGAGAGCATGAAAGGGTTTAATTATCAAAATGTGAGGAAGCTGTGGGCCCAAGCCCTGGATCTTTTAAGTACCTAGCGACACCTCTGTTAAGGGAGAGAGGAAGAGTGGTAGGATTATCCATCCAAAATCTGGTATTGGCAGGTATCTTCAGATTTTTTTTCCAAAAATACAAAAAAAAAAAAATCAATCTTTCCCTGAGTGTATTTTAGTGTTAAAAGTGCATCAGAATCTTATCTGGCCCATCACCAGATTTGAGCTTGACACCCCCTGGCATAGTGCATTTGCAAGAGATAGAAAATCCAAGCCCCAATATTTTTATATGGGGGGATCTTTTAGGAGGGGGGATTCCTGTTGCACTCTCTGTAATTTCCTACTGGATCCACCCCTGCCCCCAGGGAAGGGATCTGTACTGGGACCAGTGCTCTTTAACTTGTTCATAAATTATTTGGAAGTTAGGGTAAGCAGTAAGGCAGCCAAATTTGCAGATAACACAAAATTATTGAGAGTAGCGAAATTCAAAAGAGATTGGGAGGAGCTCCAAAAGGATCTCTCCAAACTGGGGGAGTGGACAACAAAATGGCAAATGTGGTTCAATGTTAGCAATAGGGATGTGCGAACAGGCCACACAGAGGCCCATTGCACAGGAAACCTCTGTGGACCACCACCACCACCCCAGACGGGGTGCCAGACCGAACTGGCCCTGTCTGGTTCGGGTCCAGTTCGGACTCAAACCGAACCAGACCAGCCAGTTCCGTGCACACCCCTAGTTAGCAAGTGTAAAGTGATGCTTATTGGGGCAAGTAGCCAATGTGATCTGATTTTCAAAAGGGATCCAGGGGGAATTTGGGAAATTACAGGCCAATCAGCTTAACTTCAGTGCCGGGTAAATTGATGGAAAACATACTTAAGGACAAAATTTTTAAATATATAGAATAGGCCTTGGTGAAGGAGAACCAGCATGGCTTCTGCAAGGGAAAGTTTTGCCTCGCTAACCTTTTGGAGTTTTTTGAGAGTGTCAGCAGGCATGTGGATAAAGGTGATCTGATTGACATAGTATACTTTGATTTCCAAAAAGCTTTTGATAAAGTTCCCCACCAAAGGCTCTTGAGTAAACTTTGAGAGAGTAGGAATAAATGGACAGTATTCACAATGAAATACTCCTCCTTATTTTCTTCATTATCTCCCTCACTCCAAGGGGCTTTCGGGGAGAGGGGCAAACATGGGCCCCCTCTCCCGTAGCTACACCCCTGGATAGAAGTCTATAAATCATGCATGGTGTGAAGAAAATCGATAGACATTTTTCTCCCTCTCACATACTAGAACCAGGGGTCATCCCATGAAACTGGTTGCCAAGAAATTTAGGACTGACAGAAGGAAGTACTTTTTTACACAATGCATAGTCAACTTATAGAATTCTCAAGAGATAGTAACATCCAACAGCCTGGGTGGCTTTTAGTGGTGTGCCCGAACCGGTCCGGCGGCCATTCCAAAGAATGGCCGAACTGCCGGACCGGTTCGGACTGAGCTGGTTCGGGTCCGGGTGGGGGGTATATCTTTAAGGGCGGGGAGGGCTTGCTTAGCCCTCCCGCCTCCTTGCCCCCGCCAGCGCCCGTATTTAACATTATAGGGGCGCTGGAAACCAGCCGCCCCCCCCCCGCCGCCGCCACCGCCGCGAAATCACTCTTAAAAACATCCAGCCCTCCCTCCCTCCCAGCTAGCTGCCCGCCCGCCCCCCCACCCACCCACCCAGTCGCTCACCCGGTCGGTAGATACTAAGCGAGAGGAGCTCCGGCACAGAGCTCCTCTCGCTAGGAAGGCCTCCGGGAGAATGGTGGCTTGCGCGCGCATGCGCGCGCCGCAAACCACGCCGTTCTCCGGAGGCCCGGTCTACCCGCCGGGAAAGGGCCGGGTAGACCGGGCCTCCGATCGCTGGGTAGACCGGGCCTCCGATCGCCGGAGGCCCGGTCTACCCAGCGATCGGAGGCCCGGTCTATCTGGCCCTTTCCCGGCGGGTAGACCGGGCCTCCGGAGAACGGTGTGGTTTGCGGCGCGCGCATGCGCGCGCAAGCCACCATTCTCCCGGAGGCCTTCCTAGCGAGAGGAGCTCTGTGCCGGAGCTCCTCTCGCTTAGTATCTACCGACCGGGTGAGCGACTGGGTGGGTGGGTGGGGGGGCGGGCGGGCAGCTAGCTGGGAGGGAGGGAGGGCTGGATGTTTTTAAGAGTGATTTCGCGGCGGCGGCGGTGGCGGCGGCGGGGGGGGGGCGGCTGGTTTCCAGCGCCCCTATAATGTTAAATACGGGCGCTGGCGGGGGCAAGGAGGCGGGAGGGCTAAGCAAGCCCTCCCCGCCCTAAAAACAAGGCCCCCCTTCGGTGCCGGTCCGGACTTCTCCGGACCGTGCACATCCCTAGTGGCTTTAAGAGGGGTTTTGATAAATTCATGGAAGACAAGTCCATCAATGGCTACTAGTCTGAGGGCAATAGGCCACCTCCAGTCTCAGAGGCAAGGTGCTTCTAAATACCAGTTGCAGGGGAGTAACAGCAGGAGAGAAGGCATGCCCTCACCTCTTATCTGTGGGCTTCCCAGAAGAATCTAATGGGCCAGTCTGAAACAGGATGCTGAACTAGACCTTGGGACTGATACAACAGGGTTGTTCTTACGTTCTTAATGCTGCATGAAGGCACCCAAACAGCCTCTAGGCTCACCTTGTCCACTAGCCTGCCTCAGTCTTCTGCCCTTGCTGGAGAAATTCAAACCATCTTCCAGTGAGCAGGGCACTGCCCAAGTCAAGGACAGGATCAATGGCATGTTCTTTCACTGTCAGGAGCTGTGCCACTACCGGCTCTTCCTCCTTGCTGGCTCCATCCAGCCAGGACATGTGCAGCTGATCCCATCCCCAGCCAAGCGGAGGAGGCTGGGAGTGGGAGGCACTGCTTTGCAATGGTTCCACTCCTACCTCACATGAAGATTCCAGATGGTGTTGCTTGGAGACTGTTGCTCTTCAAAACAAGAGCTTTTGGATGGTATGGAGCCCACAAAGGGCTCCATACCATATGAAACTGCCATATGAAAATGCTGGGTAAGCTCATCAGGAAATTTGGTGTAGGGTGTTATCAATATGCTGATGACACCCAAATCTATTTCTCTATGTCAGCATCATTGGGAAAAGGTATAATCTCCCTAAATGCCTGCCTGGAGGCGGTGATGGGCTGGATGAGGGATAACAAATTGAGACTGAAGCTAAATAAGACAGAGGTACTTATTGTGTAGGGTCGGAATTCAGGAGACAACTTTGATCTGCCTCTCCTGGATAGGTTTACACTCCCTCAAAAAAGGTAGGCAGTCTGGGAGTGCTTCTGGATCCAAACCTCTTTCTGCCAGAGAGTCTCTGGTGACTCAGTTTGAGGCAGTGGACAGAGGTGCTTTCTATCTGCCTCAGCTGAATTCCATTTCCATGCCACTGCTTCCATTTATTGAGATAAAGGACCTCAGTAGTATGTACAGTACAGTACATATAGAATATGTACAGTAGTACATATTCTGGTAACCTCCAGACTTGATTACACTCTCCTCCCCACTAGTTTGCTTCACCCTAAAAATGAATCCTTTCCTCCTGCATCAGATTTCTCCTGCAATCAATATGCACACAGTTGAGAACCAGTGTGGTGTAGTGATTAGAGTGTTAAGACTAGGATTGTGGGACTTGCGTTCCCCATTCAGGCATAAAACTCACTGTGGGACTTAAGCTGAGACACTATCTCCCCTCCAAACCTGCCTCACAGGACTGTTGTGAGGATAAAAGTGGGGAGGGAGGATTTGACTTATAGAATCTACCATGGTTTTAATGTTTTAACTGTCTTTTAATCTGTGGTGTTTTGTTGTAAACTGCCCAGAGATGTGTGTTTGGGGTGGAATATAAATACGTTGAATAAATAAATAACAATATGTATCTTGTGCCAACAATATACGTGGTGCTTTTCACAGCCAACTGAGAGATTCCTATCCTCACCACCCCACAAGTGTCTACAATCTAAATTTAGCTGAATTTAAATTTAGCTTCCCATGAGTTGGGAAGATAAAGGAATGGGAGGAAAGGGTAATGATGAGAAAGGATGAATGCAAGCAAATGCACTTAAATATACTTAAATGCAATGTAACCTGCAGTTTGTTCCTTGTCCGTTTTCCCCCCTAACTGAAATAGCTGTGATTGTGAGGGGCCCAGCCTGATTGGAATCGTGATGGAGAAGGGGAGCTTTAACCTTTTCCTGTTGCTGGGGTCCCAATCTAGATGTCCTTACCCTGACCGCACAGCACTTCCTCCAGCAACAGGGTGGATCCAGATTGGGACAACAGCACAAGGATTAAAACCAGTAACCCCATGCCATGGTGTCAGTCCAGACTCCTTCCCTCTCACATGCTATCCATTTTTTGAATGGATATAGTACACAGGTACAATGGTATATCCATTAGAAAAACAGGCTTGCAAGAACCTGGCCCCCTTATGAGGCATGGTGAGGCAGCAGCCTCAGGTGGCAGATTAGACAAGGCAGAGTTAGCACAGCATGCTAGACTCCTTACATTATGAGTGCCCAGGGAGCTCACAGTTACAGCAGGAAAAAGCAGGGAGGAAGTCCCACCACTCTGCTGTCAATCACCCCCATATGCCAACAATCTAAGTTGCAGCTCACGGATTCACTGCCATCATGCTTATTGTGCAGCCCCCTTCAGACAAACAGTCTGATCATGGCCATAACCATGATCGTCAGCACAAGGGGGTGACTGATAGCGAGACTTCCTTCCTGCTTTTCCCCATGAGTGCATGGGGTGCTCATAAACATCTGAAGAGGTCTAAAGTGAGAGAGTTCTGGAGGAAGAGGGAGAGAAGGGAATGCCGGCAGGGGGGAGAAAAGGAGTCTGTGTGACAGATGGAGGAAAGTTCTTCTATGGTACACGCTACACACCATGGGAAATGGGCTGGGTGTTGAGGGTGGGAAGGATAAGCATTTGTGTAGGGCAGATTGGTGGAAGTTCTTCTATGGTGCACATGGAGAATAGACTGTGTTGTTGCGGGGGGTGAGGAGAAGGTTTCATGCAGGGCAGGGAAAGGGAAATTCTTCTGTGATGTACTCTGCATGCCATGAGGAAGGAGATTTGGATCAGGAGCAAGGAGAAGAGAATCTAGAGTGTGAAAGAGGAGAATTGTGGGGCACAGGCCACAAGAAGGGGAATCAGCAGGGGTGGTTCACCAAATTGCTTCTGTTGCACAAGAGCTTGTGGTTTGGCTTTCAGACTGCATATCATGTGGTTCTAAATTCTAAAGGGAGGCAGGGTCCAAGGGGGCCAGAGGGTGTGGAGGAACTACCTGGAGGAGTTGCTGGGGAAACACCTCAGGGAGACCTGCCTAACTGCAAGTGAGATCACCACATGGGATAATCTCAGGACCAGCACGGATCATGCATTCTCACCCTTTCCCTAACCTGAGAGCCATAGGCAGTATTCAAAGAAGACACCTCCTCTGGCCTTAAGACAGCCAAGGCCCCAGCCAAGGGGGTGAAAGGAAGAAGACACAGGCTACCTGCACCACCAGCAGGTAGCCTGTGACAGCTAAGATGACAAGGGATGCTATTCTGCTGAATGCCAGTGGGCAGGAGACCTGAAGAGGGCACCTGCATTGAACAAAAAGGAAGCCTGAGTCATATGCAAGGAGCCCAGGCAGGTATCGACTGTCTGGAGTGAATCCCAGTCCTATTGCCTTACCTTGTACAAGAAAACCAAGGTCATTTAAATATGAGAATCCATATGTCATGACTTCACTGGAATCGAACGGCCCTTTGGACATCTGGAACTGCCTTCTGAGTCGGAGAGATGAGTGCAACAGTGTCATAGCCCAGTGCCTGGGGCAAATATCATAAAGATGAAAATGTGGTGTGTAGAGTGCTTGACTCGCTAGTACCCACTCTCAGCCCTCACATGTGAAATTGAGAAAAGAGCTCCCAGCTCTAAGATTATGGTTTATAGATGGGCTTGAATACTAACTGTGAAAATTAAGCAGTATGGCTGTAAAAGACTAATTTAAGTATTATCGATTAATTTATCTGGAGCTACAATTATCGTCTGTCTCCACACATCAAATTTCTGTGCTGCAAGTTCTTTGCTTTTTAAAAAAGTTTTAAATGTAATTGTAATTCCATTTCAGCTGCACAGAACTCTCAAGTATCAAGAGTATAAAGCTATAATTGTATTAGCTTAGCTGGTATCTAATTTAGTAAATGAAATAGGTAAAGGATCAGCTCTATAAATACTGCCGGTACTACTACAGCAATTAAAATTACTAACAAGTATTTGTGAATTCCATTTTACTTCTCTCATTTTGTTTTACCACTGTGACAGCATGCTGAACACAACACCCTTAAGTATTTGTAGAATATAAGTTTAACTCTCCAGTTAGATACTATACAGCACAAAGGGGGGGAAAGGCAAGCATGATAATGTATTAACACCTGAACTAATAGAGGAAATTGAATACTCCGCTTAAAGGATTCTCCTCTCTTCTTTTTTCTGTTAATTGTCAGAGCTCCTTAAAAAAAAAAAAAAAAAGTTCATATTTTTCCAGTCAGGAGGGTTAGCAGTATCTTCTTTCTTCAATAGAAGCAAGATAGAAAAAGCATTGACACTTTTTTATTATTTATTTATTAGAAACACATGATATACCGCCCACTCTGAAGACTCTTTTGAACTTTGATGCTGGAGAAGCCTTTTGAGCATACCGTGGACAGCCAGGAAAACAAACAAATGGATCATAGAGCAAATCAATCCAGAATTTTCACTCCAGGCACAAATGACCAGGCTCATACTATCATACTTCAGACACATTATGCAAAAACCCAGCTCCCTTGATGGCTCCTTTCCCCCATAATGCTGGGGAAAGTTGAAGAAGAGGACCACCAGCAGCAAGGTGGATAGACTTGATTACAACAGCAATCAATGCAATACTGAGAAACCTTACAGGCCAAGTTGAAGACAGATCATCCTGGAGAGAATCTATCTATGTGGTCTCTAAGAATCGATTCCAGCTTGACAGCACTTAATCAACCAATCAATTAAAATTTACAAAAGCAATAATTAGATATCATACTGTTTAATTAAGGTCAATGTCCTGCAACATGTCAGCAGATTACTCACAGCAGTTATATCCTGCCAACATGCAAACACCAAGGATACATTTTTAAGGCCCAATGCTTTGCAATACATTCAGCCCACACTATATTTAATTAAACATGCCCTTTGAATAGAAGAACCTATCCAAATCTCCACTGAAGTTGAAATTTTAATTCATGAACCTGGACTAAAAATTTATGTCTGCAAATATCAGGATTCAGCCTTTATCCTTCCTATTTGACTAGTCAGGTCCCTATAGAGACATGGGAATTGCACTTTAGAGTGCTCTATGCAGTTCAGGAGGAGGAACTAGTCCCAGTAGATTTTAAAAATGATCCACTTCCTGACTGGCCACCTGTTTCAGTTACCAAAGTCAAGAAGCTTATTGATTCTTTAAAAGTTGGCAAGGCCTCGGGCTGTGATTGTTTCTCCTCTGAAATGATTAAGTTTAACACAGATTGGTGGACCCTTGTCTTGGCAGGTCTCTCTACATGCATAGATCGAACTGGGCTCATACCTGAAGACTGGGGCATAGCCATGATAGTGCCCATGTTTTTAAAAGGGGATAGACGTGATCCTGACAACAATCGCCCAATTAGCCTGCTGAGTCTTGTGAGTAAGCTTTACTTGAGGCATTTAGATTGGAAGTTGCAAGTCTGGATGGAGAATGAAGGTTTTTTTCCGTGATGAACCTGTGATGAACAGGCTGGTTTTAGAACAGGGCATTCAAACATGGATCATGCCCTCATATTACGCCATCTAATTGAGAAATACAGGTCAAGAATCCTTTACCTGAACTGCTTGGGACCAGAGGTGTTCTGGATTTTGGATTTTTCTGGATTTTGGAATATTTTCATAAATGAGATATCTTGGACATGAAAGGTTACTGGTTGTTGTTGTTTTTAAGATTTTATTTAATATACTATACTATACCTCTCCTTCCCCTCTCTCAGACAAGCTTGAGAAGCGTGTGAGTGGCAGTGCGATCCCATTCACAAAACTGGCTTGGCTCTGCCCCGAAGGAAGGCTCTTCTCGATTGCTGAAGCCAGCATTTCTCTCTTTCTCTTCTCATCTATTCCTGTTTGTTCGTGTTTATTCTGCTAGATCTTTACTCATCTATGTGTCTCTGTTATCACCTAAACTCTTATGTATATATACCTTTTTTTTAAAAAAAAAACACCCTTCTTTTGTCTTCCCCCCTCCTCCCCCCCCCCTTCCTTTCCTTCCCTCCTGCTGGGAGTGAAGCTTGAGAAGGCAGTAAACAAAAGGCAGATAGCAAAGCCTGAGGGAAAGAGATAAGGATCGCTAATGAGCTGAGGAATCAAGGGCCATATCGCTCCTGCAAACTGGAGGAGGTTGAAGCTACAAGCTTTCCCACCCCCCCTCTCTCGGCGTGATGTCCAGATTTGGGAGCTTTCCGGATTTCAGAAGTCCAGATAAAGGATTCTCGACCTGTATAGCAACAAACCTAAGTCCTCCTTGTATGTGGCCTTTGTAGATTTCAAAGCAGCCTTTGACTCAATCTCGAGTATAAGCCTCTGGGGAAAACTCAGACACTAGTATCGATAGATGTTTGTCTCATAGAGAAGCTCTACGAGAACACCAGTGTAAGAATGAGATGTAATCCTCAAGGCTCACTTTCACATTTAATAATCACTAATAAAGGAATTAAACAAGGGTGCATTTTGGCACCCTCCCTGTTGAATCTTTAGATAAATACCCTAGCTAATAATCTCTCTGATCCAGCGCTACATTCCCCAACTATTGCGGGCATAGCTATCCCAATCCTGCTGTATGCAGAAGACGCTACTATCATTTCACAATCTCCTGTGGGCCTTAGGAGAGCACTTAGGCTCTTGGCCACTTACTGCAAGGACAATCACTTGGTAATTAACTTCCAGAAATCCAAAGTGATGGTCTTTGCCAAGAGGCCTAAGAGATTTAATTGGCATATAGAAGATCATCACATAGAGCAAGTCAATAGTTTTAAATATCTGGGTGTGGTTTTTCATGCCACTGGGTCATGGAAGGCCCACATGGACTATGTTGCCCAACAGGCACAAAGAAGCATTTCAGCAACATTAAGATTATTTCACTCCAAAGGTGGAGAGGTTATCCATGCAGCTATTTGCTGCTAAATCATTGGCCCAGCTTTTGTATGGCATACAATTGGGCCCCTGCCCTAATTATAGGTTATTGGAGATAATCCAATCTAAGTTTATTAGAGCAGTATTCAGGGCCCCTCATATCTCCAACGCAGTGTTTAGGTTGGAAACAGGCCTCCAGAGGGTAAAAACAAAAGCATGGATTTTAATCCTCAGTTATTGGCTTAGGATCCATTTCTCCCCTCTGGGATTGATCCTTCTTCTGTTGACTGATAGGTTTCAATCCACCGGGACATAAGCACTGATGGGTAAACTGTCATCACTTGGCCTTTCTGCTGAACATTTGTCATTACGAGATTACAGTCATGCCAAGGAGATCCTCAGACAGAAGGTCTTGGACACTGAACATCAGAACAATTTAAGCTCCATCCATAAGAGGGCCTCTTGGTGACTTTAACTGGGAACCTGATAGCTAGCTATTGTCCCTTTCTTTACCGAGCCACCACAGGGTATTTCTCAGAGCAAGATACAATGCCTTACCATCAGCAATTTTATCTGGAAGGTTTTTGAAAACCCCTTTGGCCAGTCAGTTTTGCCCCTGTGGCTCAGTGAGGTTGAATCTGTCCACTATGTGCTGCTGTTTTGTCCTTTTTATTAGGGTTGTGCTTTTTGTTTTGTTTTCTGTTTTGTTTTTGGCCTGAATCCGAAACACCCCCGTTCTGTTCTTTGTTCGAAACCAGCCAATTCGAAACACCCCAATTTTGTTCTTTGTTCGAAATTGCAAAATCCGAATCCGAAACATTTTGGATTTTTAAAAATGGCCCCAGGGAAAAATTAGTGGGTGGGGGCGGTAGTGCCCAAAGGGTGGAAACTACCACCCAAATTTCATAGGAATTGGGCAAAGGGCTGGGTTTTGGTGAATTTTTGAAGTATAGGATTTTTCCCATAGGGAAGAATTGAGGTTTTAGCAAAAGTATAGCTTCATGTTGGGGGGAAAGGGGTGGCCCAGAGCAGAGTAGGGTGGGTGGTAGTGCCCAGTGGGGGCAAGGAAGCTGCCAGAATTATTTCAAAGGAATTGGGCAGAAGGCTGATTTTTAAAGATGTAATGGAGTTTGCGTGTCTGTAAAGTTCTTCCCCATAGGGAATGATGGACCTCCATAATTCCTGCCCCATAACTGCACTTGGGGGCACCAGGGTGGCCCAGAGCGAGTGGTGGTGTAGACCACATAGGTTGCCAACCACCCCCATGGGTTGCTAATCCATGGGGTACTGGGTTCTGTTGTTCCTGAGATGTTTTGAGTGTAGATTCAGATTCTCTGGTAGCATATGAGAGTGGATTCATGGTTTGTCATTGAAAATCTCATATGCTACCAGAGAATCTACACTCAGAACACCTCAGAAACAATAGAACCCAGCACCTCATGGGTTAGCAACCCATGGGGGCGGTTGGCACCCTATGTGCACTACACCACCACTCACTCCCGGCCACCCCAGTGCCCCCCCCCCGGTGGAGTTATGGGTCTGCTGAAACCTCCATTATTCCCTGGGTAGGGGGGAACAAAGAAGTGTAAACTTCCAACAATTCCTAAGAAATCAGCCCTTTACCCTATTTCTTTGGAATCTGAGTTGTGGCAGGCACCCCTTGGAGCACTGCCACCCAACCCACTGTTTTGCCCCTCAGGCCCCCTTTCTGCCCCGAATCTGCCCCAAAGACAGTTCAACTTCAGAAATTCTTTAAAAATCAGCCCTTTTCCCAATTCCTTTGGAATCTGGGTGGCAGCAGGCACCCATTGGGGCACTACCACCTGAACCACTCTTCTGCCCCTAAAGCCTCCTTTCTGCCCCCAATCCACCCCAAATAACATCAACATCACACATCAACAACAACAGCAGAGGTTTGGAAAAAATCAGGCAGATTTCCAAAGGTCATGCACATCCAATCCCCCCTGCCCGAAATGCAATTGATCTACACACAACAGTGTGAAACAACAACAATGAAATGCACACTGCCCCACTGGCCAATGAGGGTAAAATTTACCCTTAAATTTGCTTAAAAGGAATAAGGAGGCAATTGACAGCAGATCAGCCCATGCTTTCGCTGGCCAGTCTGTGGGCTGGAAGGGCCGGAAATTCAAACAGATGTCAAAACTCAAAATGGAGACTGAAGGAGAAAGACTTTTTGCGACTGCAAAATGGAGTTCCAAAACAGCCGAAACAACAAAACATTTTGTATCCGTAACAGGGATGTTTTGTTTTGGCTACAAAATTTTCTGTTTTGAGTATTGGGTGTTTTGTTTTGGCTACAAAACAGCCAAGATGGCCTGTTTTGTTCACAAAACGTTTTGTATCCGAAACGAAACACACATCCCTACTTTTTATAATTATAACCAGTGCAGTCTTATTTCTCCTTTGCTATCACACTTTCTTGGATGCACAACTGAATTTTACACCGCACTATTTCTTGAAGATAAATAAGAAGCCTTCCATCACCTACAGTACAAGGTTGCCAGATTTTATGCAGCTGCTCTTAAGATCTGCCAACAGCTAACTTCCAGCCCTTCTTTTCAGATGCTGCTACAAGAGGCTTCTATGTAGGTGTATTCTGTATGACTTAACTTTTATCTGAATGCAGTATCATCTGTTTGTATGTATAACTGATCAATGATTGTAATAAAGCTATTAATTAATTAATTAATTAATTAATTAATTAATTAATTCAAGATTCAGTCTTATTTCCATTAAACCTTCTGCATATGCCCTAATCAGAGTTGGGCAGTATCTAAAATACACATATTTAAAATACGTATTTTCAGTACTTTTGTATTTTGTATCTAAAATACTTTTCAGGAAAGTATTTTGTATTATATATTTAAAATACGTCTGCTCAGTTATTTTGTATTTTTGAAATACATTACTGAAACTAAAATACATCTCAGACAATCTTTGATTTGCTTTCTTGCTTCAGGAACTGCCTTTTTATTGCAAGCAGGCAGCCCATTGGCTTCCAAGCATCTTCATGTCTGTACTCTGTTCCTTCCTCTCTGCCCCCTGAAGAGTTTTACTCTGCTGTTGACTGGTCAGACAGCCAAGTATGAAAATCAAGCAGGGGGCGGGGGGGGGGTAGAGGCTGTCCCTGTGAGTAAATAGGAAATGAGGGGTGAGGGTGGCATAGGCATCCTTTGGGGGGAAACAAGAGGGAGAAGCTCCCCCAACCCTAGATTTTGGATGCAAGAGAACTTCCTACTTCAGAGCTTCCTTGCTGTAAAGTTTCTCTGTTCCTCTAGCTCTGGGCTGCTCAACTTCAGCCTTCCTGCAGATGTTGGCCTACAACTCTGATAACCCCTGGCTATTGGCCACCGTGACTGGAGATTATGGGAGTTGTAGTCCAAAAACAGCTGGAGGGACTAAGTTTAGCTGCCACTAGAAACCTGACCTGACCTGAAGAGGCTGAAGTTCTTCTAGTCCAGTCTCTGTGTAAATTTGCAACTTGCCTATGGCAGAGGCAGATTGTTTTGCAGAGTAGCTTACAAATATCTCCCTGTCTATGCCCCCTATTGTTTACTGTGGCTGATTAATGGTAGCAAATTTCCATTTCTTTCTTCTCTGCAAAATAAAGCATCAGCATACTCTCTGTCTGAAGTTTACCTTTAGAGAGCTTTGTGGGCACATTGCTGGAGGGCAGGCAGAGTGCTTGGCTGGCTTTCCAGGTTACCTGGCTGTGGTGGGAAAGGGAATGGGACACATTGAGGCGATTCTCATGATTGCTGAGAGTGGGCAGGGAGGATGTGGGGGGGAGGCTGCTTTTAACTCACCTTCCCCCCAGATGACCAAGTCCCGGGTCTTTGGCACACTTCCCATGCACCCAGACAAGCAGCGCTCCACAGGGGAGCACAGAATGATATGTGGCTGGAACTTGTTCTGGCTGCCATGTATCCTACAATGCACCATGTGTGATTCATTGGGGGATTCCCCCATCTCTGTGTCTCATCGGGCTGCACATAGCCCAAGGAGACACACAATACCCGGCAGCCAGGTTAAGGATGCGCTCACACCCTTAACCTTGGCTAACAGCTGGTTTTAGTAAGGTGGTCAAGCTGCACAGCAGCACCGGGATCTGCGAGGATCCCAATGCTTCACACAACCAACCTAACCCTAGGCTGTGTTAGGCTGGTCATGAGAACAGCCTCAGTATCACTGTGAAACACACAGAACAATATAGGAAATCAAACAGCCATGCTTGCTTAGACTAGATTAAAAGCTTCTAAAGTTTTAAAAGCCATCTTTTTTCTTACAACTACCTGTAAAGCTGGTCATATTGAGAGAGAGACTGCCTCACAGGAGTAGATGACTCCATGTACAGTATCCCAAGTTTGTTTCCTTCCATTTTATCCTCACAGCAATCCTTTGAGGTAGATTAGGCTGAGAAATAGTGAGTGGCCAAGATCACCCAGTGATGTAACTGAGTGAAAGCTTCATGGCTAAGTGAGGGCTTCAACCTGGGTTCTCAGTCCTTACTCAACAACCTAATCATTACACCACATTGGCTTATGGGGCAGTTAGAATCTTTATTTTCTGATTTGTAGGAGGATATACATAAATAAATCTGTTTGATTTGTATATAAACTAGAAACTTTCTTTAGATTTTGCTCTGAGTAACAGCTTAGATTTAGGGGAATCCTTCTGCGTCACTCCTGTAAAACAACACACACACACCCAATTGCTTTCAGTGCTTAAAAAATAGCATAGAGAGAGAGAGGAAAGGGAGGAGCAGATTAATCATGGTAAAAGGAATTGTCTTTCTCCCCATATGATTTGACCATAGGATTGCTTCACCGTAAATGCAACTTGCTGCTCATTTGACTATGCTACAGCTATAGGATTGCAGCCTTTGTCATGACTAATTTTCAGTTATTTCAATGGGTCTACTCTAAGCAGGACTAACATTGGAAACATCCTGTTGGGTTTTGATTTCTGTTGACATACTTTGGGGCGATTCTCATGATCAACAAAAATCGGGCTAGCAGCGGCTAGCTCGATTTTTGTCGACCGTAAGAACCACCGGGCTCGCAGCCAAGCCCGGTGGTTCTTGAGCGAGTAACCCACTCGAGAACCCCTGCTAAAAAGCAGGTTTGCGGAGCGAGCGCTCCAGCAAACCTGCTTTATAGGATCGTGGGTAGCCGCGGCATGCTTTCGCGGCGTGCCTACTCATGAGTAGACCCCCAGCTGGGAGGTGAAAAGCCACCTCCCAGCTCCGGGGGTCTCCCCAGTATGCCCTGTGTGCTCGCACAGGGCATACTGGATCTTGCGGGGGCCATGCGGCCCCCGCTCCCCCCACCCCCCGCCAGCTCCGTCACGGAGCCAGACATCGTGTGAGTGGGGAGAGTGGGCTTAGTCCGCTTTTCCCGCTCACTGCCCCAAACTGGGTCTCACTGATCGTGAGACCCATTCCTTTGTGTATATTTCCCCCCTCCCCCAACCCCAACCCCTAAAAGAATGCAAACATCCATGGAGAGTGGTGAGAATGGAGAAATGAAGCAAATACAGCAAAAATAAATGTGGTATTATGTTGTTTTTGAATGATTGATCTGATTGAGTGTTTAAAAAGCTGGAAATACTCCAGTTTTTTCAGGACAAATACAAGCACATTAGTATGTTGGATGGGTATCCCATTGTCCGATATAACATCAAGTGGTCCCATAGAATAGTTATTTTCATTCCTGGGATGATTCACGGCCCCAGAAGGCACAACTTGAGTGAGCTAATCTTTGAAAAACTTGAATTGCTTGAAGGAAATGGAAACAAGATCACATAAGTAACAGACATCACAAAATTGTTTCCTTTTTTCAGGCATTGCCAGCATGGTGTCGTGGTTAGAATGTTGGACTAGGACCAGGGAGACCAGAGTTCAAATCCCCATTCTGCCATAAAACTCACTGGTGACTTTGGGCCAGTCATGTATCTCTCAGCCTAACCTACCTGACAGGGTTGTTGTGAGGGTACATAACCATGTACATAACACATAACCATCTACACTGCTTTGGGCTCCTTGGAAGAAGAGCGGGATAGAAATGTAAAAAATAAAAATAAATATATAATAATTGTATTTTGTATTTTAAAATACTATTTTGTATTTCTATTGGTTGTTTACCCAGTATTTTGTTCCTAAAATACATTTGCTTGGGTATTTTGTATCTAAAATACCTTGTAGAAGTATTTTGCTGATCTCTGGCCCTAATTGTAATCTTTCTCTTCTGACTACCAGCCAGTTTAACTAGACAAAGCATATTTAGAGCAGAGGTCTGGTCCAAAATTGTGCAGGATGCTCATTACCAAGTCTCTTATGTTATGGCTGTGGATAGTACCTGCCTGGGCTATGCAAAGATTTGGCTTTGAAACATCAAAGCCAAATCATCTGTACATTGCCCCAAGAGGAGGCAAATTAGCTCCCAGCACTGACCTCCACATAGAGCAGTCCAGTTTAAAGTACTGGGGAGGGTCACTGAAAGGATTCGAAGCTGTTGGAAGCCCCAGTGACTTTCCCCATAGATCCGTATGCACCCCTAGACCTGCAATTACTTTTAAGGAAATGGCAAATTGTGGTTAAAAGCTCCTCTTTTGCAGGAGTATAGATATCGTTTGGAGCCACCTTGAAAAATGCACAGATTCCAGTATGGCAGCCATGGGAAAATGGCAGTCTTTTGCATGTTTTTGTAAACCCATGTAATATAATATAATATAATATAATATAATATAATATAATATAATATAATATAATATAATATAATATAATATAATATAATATATTCATATGGTGGTGTTTGTGTTTTTTGAAGTTGAAAATCAATTTGTGAATGTTAACATAGGAGCTCATGCCATCTCCAAAAGGGAAGTGATGAAAAAGATTCAGGAAACTGAACCAAAATTATCAGGGTTTGGAATACCTTACAATGAGGAGAAAAACTAATGTGTTTGGTAGTTTTTAGTTTGCATGGGTTGGAGGGCCTGGGACCAACGAAAAAGGAATATGATGGAGGTTTATAAAATGATACATAAGGCAGAGAAAGTGGACAGAGAATCAATCAATCTCTCTCTCTCTCTCTCTCTCTCTCTCTCTCTCTCTCTCGTAATACTAGAACTAAAATTCATCCAGTGTAATTGATTTGTCAAAGATTCAGGACAAAAGGAAGGAAGTATTGCTCTGGTGCTCCTCATTTACCATTAATTCATAAAAATTGCTGCCACAGATATGGCGATGATCACTGATCAGTAGCTGTGCATCCCCAGGTCTAGCAAGGCAACAGCTGGAGGCTAGAGCTTCAAAAAAGGAGCTGTTGAACCAGCAAAAGGCTGGCTGCAAATGCAGGGCTTAATTAGCAGTCAAGAGCCTTGCCTCATCCTGAAGCTTAGGATGGTCCTGATCCTAAGCGGGTGCCTGAGCTGTCCTCCCCCTCCTCCCAATCAGGCCCATCAAGAGGGACATCCTTTGTCTCCAGGGTTGGAGTATCATCAGGTACATTGACCACGTCTGTGTTCTTCTCAGACAGGAGGCGCCGGGGGTGGAGGGGTAAGAAAGTGAGATGCCTCTGAAAAAAAGAAATTCAAATTTGAGAGTAAGAAATGATTATATTAAACTGGAAAGGCAGGCAAACAGAAAAACAGGCTGATTTTTTTTATCTTGACATTGGAATATAATGATTGTCTGTGTATATATGTGGGTTCATTCAGATGCAACGTGGAACCTCGGTTGAATTTTAGCCTTCCTGGTTTGGGTTTTTTGTCTGAATGCACCTCTCAAAATAGACTTGTATAAGAATATTCTCCAATGTATTTAATAGAATGGGTAGAAATTCTCTGAAATATTCTCTAGGAGAATATTCTTTTCCAAGTCTATCTCAAATTCAACCAAGGTTCATTTGGGCCCCACAAACCTTAACCAAGGCTTGAAGGTGGCTTGCTTTAATTCACCGTTGTATTGTGTCTGAACCCAACCTCATGGTTTATTCTCATCTTGTTGCAAGATTTCTGCTTCTGCCCACAGAGACACTGGCATAGAGCAACCAAGAAGCAGCCAAATAACATGACCACTCTAGGCAGCCAATGCCTCTCCATGGTTTACCCTCTGAATGCACTCTGACATGCTTGGGCGAAACACGTTTAGCAACTACTGACATTACTGCTTCCATAACTCCTCCACAATAGCCACTCTCATACAGTGGCATGGGGCGAGTAATAAGCCATGAGGGACCAAGGGGAGGTGGATGTGGGCAAGCAGTAAGCCCCACCCCCACACTGCAAGGAGGGAAGTGGTGAGGGTGGGAACTTTCTTTGAAATGCCATGTGCCCTCAAGAACCATCAGGAAAGGGGTTCAGCACCTTCTTCTGACAGCATGATGCTATGGAACACATGGGGTAGCAGGGGGAGGGACAATTAACCTGCCTTTCTAGTTAATTGAGGCCACTTTATCTGTGAAACTGTTAGAACGCTTCGGGCTGCCCGTGTTTGTATAGCCACACCACAGCTAGGTTTCGACCAGCCAAGAGCAGCTGAGGACAGACAAAAAGAGCAGAAGCGGCTCGTGCAGCTTTTTCACGCCCATGTCATGCTGGCAACCAATGGTAAGGGAGGGAGTGATGGGGCGAAGCATTGCCAGGAGTTGGGCAGACTTGGAACTCTGAGATTGCATTCGGGAGGACTGGGCAAAGGCAGGGGCCAAACAAACCACACAGATCTCTGCTTGTTTTTAGTAGCTTGGTTAAATTCAAACCTGGCTCGGTGTCACATCCGACACAGCCCTGTAGGTGGAAGATCACACACAGAAATCCTGCTTTGAGCTGCAGTGCCTCCTTCAGGTCAGCTGCCCTTTTAGCTGTTTCCTGGGAATGCTGCAGATTGACCGGCTAGAGAGAGCCAAACTCTGCCTCTGCCCAGAGAAAAATATTAGTTATGTGTTTTGCACCAACCTCTAAGTCCAGCGTCACCATTTCATAATCCCTCGGACATGCTGTGCTTGGTGCTTGGCAGCCATTGCTGTGATTGACATACATGGCAGATTTCTGGCTTCATTGTGAAGACATCCAGTACTGGATGTAATTATAGATGCAGCACCTTGTCCACAAACCACTCCATGCTCAAACACCTGCATCAGCCCACTTCTCCCTGGTGCCTCAGAAATCTGTGCTGTATTTGTCTTCAACACCACATAATGTGTTCCATGATCTCTTCTCTTCCCGTGTTTCTGTCCCTTCAAGCACCCTAATCCCAATCAGCCCTTTATGCCCCATCTCTCCTTTCCTGTGTCTTTTCCTGCCGTTTGGCTGCTTTTCAAAACCCCACCTGTCAGTTACTATTTCTCCTTGAAGTGTAATTCCAACACAAGACCTCATCCTATCTACAATTAGTAAAGTCTCGGTTTTATGGCTGTGACTAAGACTTTGACTTTCCTCCCCCACCCCCGCCTTGTTTGCTATCTCAAAGCCATTCGGCTTTGCTTAGTGTAAGACTAACATAACAAGTCATCATTCGACAGACTGAAGCGGCCTGCCTTAGCAGATTTCAGGGTACCGTGAAATGGCATCAGAGTGCCCATTACCTTAGTATTATGCTTCTGTTACTACCATCTGGATGTTCTGTATCAAAAGAATACAGAGGCTTCACTTGGGAGGTTGCAGGGTTTACCATTTAGTTTTAATGAGTGGGCATTTTATCGTTTACAGCTAAACTGACAAATTTCTAAGCTCCACATTATGGCACCTGTTTTTAGTCCTTGTCCTTAAGGCATGATAAAGGAGGTTGAGAGCATTCATTAAATCATCAGTTTAACATCGTAATTCAAATTGTCGTGGTGGGCAAGAGCTGGTCTTGTGGCAGCAAGCATGCTAAGTAGAGCCCACCCTGGTTTGCATTTGAATGGGTGACTACATGTGAGCACTATCTGCCGATATTCCCCTTAGGGGATGAGCATCTCCTTTGCATGCAAAAGGTCCCAGGTTCACTCCCTGGCATCTCCAGGAGGCTTTACAGACAAGGCTGTGACCCCGAATCTCCTCCAGAAGAGAGTGTGTGCGTTCACATACCAGCCAAACCTACCCCAAAGTCCCTTTGAGATCCTTGGACCCACTCCACACACAGGAGCCAGCGTAGTGTAGTGGTTAGAGTGCTGGACTAGGACCGGGGAGACCCGAGTTCAAATCCCCATTCAGCCATGGTACTAGCTGGGTGACTCTGGGCCAGTCACTTCTCTCTCAGCCTAACGTACTTTACTGGGTTGTTGTGAGGAGAAACTTAAGTATGTAGTACACCGCTCTGGGCTCCTTGGAGGAAGAGCGGTATATAAATGTAAAAATGAATGAATGAATGAATAAATAAATAAATAAATAAGTCGGGCTTCATCTTGTGGATTCTAGCTTATCTCAGTGTATTTCCGGGTTTTTAAAATTCTAGTATTAAGTGACTTTTTCTGAAAATGCCAGAGCAAATAGGGAGAGGCACTGACATAGAATCATTAACATGATAAGAGGGAAACCCTTTTCAGGAATGCAGATATAGACTTTAGAAGTCTCTCCCACCCACCACCACCACCATTTGGCTAGGAGGAAAATGTAAAGGCATGCAATGTGAACCTGCATTTTTAAAAAAAACAGAGAGCAAAGGGATGAGGCTGCTTCCCTCAATGCAGCGAGTATGATTTGAAGTGGCTTTGCTCAACATTTACCCCGCAACATGAAGCCATGTGTGAATAACTCCCAGACAGGGCTTTTGGAGAGCCACTGCCAGCCAATGTAGACAATACTGAGCTAGATGGACCAATGATCTGATTCATTTAAGACAGTTTCCCATGTTCCTAAATTTCTGCTCTTTTCTTTTTTTTCTTTCCTTTATTTTTCCTTTGGCTTTTTCTTTCTTGATTTCGTTTTTGGTCTGCTTTTTCCAACAGCTGAGGAAGAAAAAAGAGGCTGCACTTTTAAACGTTAAAATGAATTTGCTGGACTAAATTTTGCAGAAGCGGAGAAACCAGGATACATTCACAGGACCAGTTGACATTAGAGTAAGTAAGGGCCAAACTACACTTTGCATTTACCTTCTATGGGCAGGTTCAGACATAGTATGGAGCCTGCTTGCAAGCTTGCTTACACCATTGTTCATGATCATGTGAATCCTCCCTCTGGCAGGAACTGCATGTTTCCTCGCAGCGGGAAGCCTAGGTGTGCAACCAAGAACTGCTGATTGTCACCCCTAATAATGCTCCATCTTAGATTCACTTTATGTCTGAGCCCTCACTGTTCACAAACCCCTGGTTTGTTCCAAGTGAGCCAGCCCCCTTTGCAATCAGGACCCATGGTTGAAAAGTGGGTGACATAGGAAAGGTTTTGCCAGTTGAAGGGCAGTGCCAGGCAGGCTGGGATCGCATCAAGGGCCTCGCTGGGAGGCATGGACGGGGGGCACAAGTTTAGTTCAACTCTGCTACTTCCAACAAACTGAGATATGTGACCATCTGCAGCATGAGTTTTGGGTTCCAGCAACAACATGGGCTGCTTGAACCATAAATTCTTTTCTATGAATGAACCAGCCCTCTGATTAAAACTCCCCAAGGTATTTTGCTTCCTGTAAAATCCGCAACAAGGTTCCCACTTTGGATCAGGGCCACAGTGCAAAAGGAGGAGAGTTCAACCCTTTCCCTGCACTGCTTCTCTGACTTAAATAGCCCCGCAAAGCTGCTCTTACCTGAGAAGGGGAAAACTTGTTGTGCCTATCTACTATTTAACAGAGGGACGTCACCCTTCACTATCCAGCTCAGTATAGCATCTCTCCAGTAGCTATTGCTGGTGTCTCCTCTGTATGTAGTGGCAGGGGTGGGTAGGTGGTTAGATTATTAGCCCTCTTAAGACAGGGAATCATTTCCCATGTCTTTTCTTATGTAAACCACATTGAGAACATTGGGTTGTTTCCCCCCCTGTTTTTCAAAAAGTGATGTATTAATATCAGCAGCCACTTCTGGAGGCAATTTAAGCCAGAGAATCACCATGGGAGAGCAGCTGTGAGGAAATATAACTTTAAACATAATTTTAAAGTATAATGTTAAACATCTGAAGCAGTCCCAAAACTGCTCAAGGAAGCGTGCTGCTTGCCAAGAGCCCACAGAAGTCACAACAGCATGTGAGTAATCACAGATCTGGGTAGTAGCAGTTGAATATTCCCAGGGTGCAATGTTTTGGGCTACAAAAAGCTGTAAACAGGCTTGACAGGAAAAGAATGTGTGTACAAAGGTCAACGATGACTCTACAATATTGCCTTCAACTTCTCACCTGAATACAGTCATAGACTAAATAACCCTGATGGTATCTACTGTCTCTATACAGCTGATAACTGGAAATTCTCAGTTGCCCCAGACAAGAGCATGCATGACGTCTCCTGAGCCACCAGAGGGCGCACAGGCTCTCCCAAATATCAACTACCACGCTTTGGCATAAGCTGCCTAAATAGTAGCCAGAGGGCACCATGTGCAGTGCTCTCTCCAGCCAAAAGAGAGACTGTGCCTGCATTCTACATTGCTTAAGTAAGGAAGTTCAGAGTAAGCTTCCCAAGGCTTGATCCACAGCACAATATATGTGTTCTTCTTAGCCAGATACAACCTGCAGTGTTGTCTCCTCTCTAGAGTAGCACAGACACTTTCCCCAGACCTGAGAGCATATATGCGCAAACCACCCTGCTTGCCTGCTCAGCTTCCAGACCAATTACCTAAAATAGAAGACTGTGAACTCAAAACAACCCCCCTAAAAAGAAATACAGGTTAGATCAAGTTGTGTCGGTATTTACCCAAATTGAAGGTAACTCTGAATTTAAGATGACCCACCCACCCCAATTTCTAACATCAAATAACTTGGAAGAAACCTAGCCATGGATTCAGGTAAATACTGTACTTATCAGCCTCAGGGTAGCATGTACGCTGGGCCTATCCAGAAAGGGTCATTCATGCAGCGCAATCCAAGGCAACTTTCTTGTGATAAATTTGCCCTAAATTAGAGCCACTTGGCATCGAATATTCTCTTCCCCAGCCACTGCACTCAGGCTGTCTATTGGTTTCAGGGGCAGAGACACCATTGGGTGAACGGGTTCAAAGAACCCGGGCCGCCACCAATCAGGGGCCACGAGCATGGCCCCAGAAATGCCCCCTGCTTCTGACATCAGATGTGGGGGGCATTATTTCGGTCCAAACGGGGCTGCACAGCCCCGTTTGGAGCCAAAATCGACCCGCACTTTGACAGTGTGGCCAGAGTGACTCTCCCTGCCTTAAAGTTGGGGAGGGCCACTCCTGGTCTCACTGCCAATGTAGCGGGGCCAATTGATCTCCCTCCCAAACAGGGCCATGAGGCCCCATTTAGGAGAGAGATCGGCCTGCGCCGGAACAGCTTTAAGGTAGGGAGAGTCGCTCTGGCCCATGCTGCCCAACGCAGTGTGGGCCGCTCTCCCTTCCGAACGGGGCCACACAGCCCCGTTTGAGAGGGAGATCACGTCCCCCGCGTCTGACATCAGATGCAGGGGTGTGGCGAGCTGGGCCTCTGCATCTGGTGTCAGACATGGGGGGCGGGGCCAGGGGGGTGCAGTGGCAACCACACATGGGCCACCGCCAGCCTCCCTATGCTGTTGATTGGTTTACACGAAATGTGTGAATACCATCTTTAAAATTTTAAACTAAAGATGTAATGCAATATACGCACCTTCTCTATTTAACCTCTGTACTGTTAGACCGACCCTGAGTTGAACTCAACTGATCTGTAAACAAAAGAGAAAAAGATATTTGAATTAGCCATGATCATCCAAAATATTCTACTGCTGGGCTCTGAAAAATAACAGAATTTAGAATTCTGAAGGGGGAAAAAAAAACCTTCCCCCCCCTTTTCTGGCAAGTTGTGGCTTTAGTTGATGTAAAATGGGATCTTACCCCAGTGCAGAGCAATGTGAAATGTACATGTTACCTTTTTTTTTACCTCCCTCCACCAGTGTAGAATGTTTGTTTGTTTGTTTGTTTAACATATTGGTATACCGTCCACTACCAAAGTCTAATCAGAGCCGGTAGGATTTAACTAGAGCAAACATGGTTAGGGTAAAGCTGTTATTGGGCACTGGGGTTGCCAGAATGATGTTTTTATGGGTGTATTCTTAAAGCATATTTACTTGGAAGTCTCTAGGCAGTTTACAACAATAAAACAAACCAAAAAATTCTAAAGCAATTAAAACATTAAATAGCTAAAAAGCTTGGCTGAAGTGGTGTGTCTTGAGTTGTTTCCTAGAAGCCCACAGGGATGGAGCTGCTCTGATCTCAGCAGGCAGTGAGTTCCACAGCTCTGGGGCAACAACAGAGAAGGCTCTCCTTGGAGTCATCACCAGACGAGCTGGTGGCGCCCTCAGACGAATCTTCCCTGAAGATCTTAATAGAAGATTTTAATCATTTAGAATAAACTTCTAAATTAAAATATGTTAGGAAAACAGGCATTTTGCAGGATTCGAGTTGATAAAATCCTGAGTGAGAAATAAAGGATTCCCAGGGGAGTTGTGAGCAGAAGGTTTCTTGCAGCAGTCACCACTTCTAGAGCTTCCCCTCTGAATTTAAGATGTGAACTGTGAAGAAAAAGTGCTGAAGAATAAACCAGTAAACACAACCAAAATATGATAAAATATGGACAATCGTGCAATGAAGTCCTGAGAGAAATACAAATGAACCTATCTGGAAATATTATTGAAAGTGTGAAATAAACAAAACAATGAGAACTGCATGGTTAATGGCCTCATGAGATGACAGACCAGACAAGAGACCTGTCTAGGAAAGAGCAGACGACTATAAAGTTGTCGAGACAAGTACATTATAGAAATGTATGTAGGCTCAAGAAGCAAAATAACACGAATTGGCAGTGTGCTTAAATTCCTGTATATTCTCCTGAAAATGTATCAATGCTAACGGAAGTGTTGAAGCCCTCAAGCTTTACCACCCTCAGAGATATGATAGAGGCAACCCACTCCCAGGCTAACAGCTCCCCTGCTGTCATGGAAAATGAAGGTCTCAGGGAAGGAGGACATCAGTCTGTGAAAGAGGAGAGTGCTCCCTTAGAAGGGACCCCTTCCTTTGGAGATGTGCCCATATCCTCTGACACAGAGGATACTCTTCCAGGGGTAGGGGGCAGTGGGAGATTTGATCATTGGGGCATAGAGAGATGGGTTTGTGACCTGTGTGTAGACTGCACGGTGACTTGCCTGCTTGGTGCAAAGGTTGTGGACGTCACGCAGCATCTAGGTAGGCTGTTAGGCAGTGCTGGGGAGGAGTCAGCTGTCATGGTGAACTTCAGCACCAATGATGTTAGGAAATGCAGTCGGGAGGTCCTGGAAGCTAAATCTAGGCTGCTTGGTAGCATATTGAAGTCCAGGGCCCCCAGGGTAGCGTTCTCTGAAGTGATACTTGTTTCACACACAGGGCCAGTGAGACAGGTGGAGCAGAGGGATCTCAATGTGTGGATGAGATAGTGGTGCCGGGAAGAGGGCCTTAGATTTGTTAGGCACTGGGATAAATTTGGCTCCCAGGACCTCCCAACTGCATTCTGGGGCAAGCAAAGACTGTACAAAACATCTTGGTTCAAGCTCCACTTGAACCAAGATGAAACCAGACTGCTGACACTTAAAATCAAAAAGGTCTGATGCCTGGGGGATTGCCGACAGGAACTGAGTGGTATCAAAATCCTCTAAGGTGCAAGGGCGCAAATGTTTCAGATAAACCAGAAGGGGACGGAGCAGAGCAGACAGAAACACATGAAAGCTGATCACAAAGGTCAAATGATAGTAAGGGAGATAATGCACACCAACGTCAGACTCGGCATATAGGTTTTAATATACCAATGCCAGAAGCCTCTGAGCCACGATGGACAAGCTACAATGCTGGTTGCTAATGAAAACATAGATATAGTGGGCATAATGGAAACCTGGTGGAGCAGTGAGAACCAGTGGGACACTGTTATTCCTGGATACGAACTCGACAGAAAGGACATGGAGGGGCAGATTTTGGGTGGAGTAGCACTGTATATTAAAGAAGGGATATAATTCAACAAGCTAGAAAACCTAAGAGGACCGGAGTCTCCCACAGAGTCACTATGGGTGACAATATGAAAACTGCAAGGAAATGTGTTACTAGAGATGGGCTATTGTCTTCCTGATCAAAATGCTGAGAGTGACCTGGAGGTGGAGAAGCAAATCAGGGAAATGTCAAAGAGAAACAGCACTGTAATAATAGGTTAACCTCGCATATACTAGGCTACAATTACAATGGATGTCACATATATACAATTAACTTCACATATATACAATTAACCTCACATATACTAGGCAAATTCACATGCAGGTGAATGACTGTGCCTTAGAACAGTTGGTCACTGAACCAATCGGAGAGAGAGAAACCTTGGATCTGGTGTGTCCAGGATCTGGTGCGAGATGTCAGAGTTGTAGAACCATGGGGGAATAGTGAACATAGAGTGATCCAATTCAGGTTACATGTGAGTGGAGTATTGCCAAGGAAGTCCAACACAGATGCATTGGAAATGTCTCAAAAATGAGCGGACTGGTAAAAAGGAAGCTGAATGGGAAAGTTGGGAGGGTAAAATCACTCCAGAAAGCATGGAATATATTTTAAAAACTACAATAATATAAGCTCAGTTGGAATGGAATGCGCTGTATGTGGGGCTGCCTTTGTATGTCATCCTGAAACTGCAGTTAGTCCAGAATGGGGCAGCCAGGTTGGTCTCTGGGTCATCTCAGAGAGACCACATCACTCCTACCTTAAAAGATCTACACTGGCTGCTGCTAAGTTTCCGGACAAAGTACAAGGCTTTGGTTATAACCTATAAAGCCCTAAACAGCTTGGGCCCTGGGTATTTAAGAGAACTTCTTTGCTATGAACCGCACCACCCATTGAGATTATCTGAAGAGTTTCGTCTGCGGTTGGCACCGGCTGTTCTGGTGGCTACTCGAGGACGGGCCTTCTCCATTGCTGCCCTGAGGCTTTGGAACACACTTCCTGCTGAAATGAGAGCCTCCCCATCTCTTACAACTTTTAAAGGGGCAGTCAAGATGTATTTGTTCACCCAGGCTTTTAATTAGATATTGTTTTAATTGTGTTTTAATAGTTTTAACTTTTTAAATTTTAATTGTTGAAATATGTTAATCTTTTTATTGGCTGTTTTTATTGTCCTGTAAACTGCCCAGAGAACTTGCATTTTGGGCGGTATAGAAATATGCTAAATGAATGAATGAATGAATGAATGTATACCAAGAAGGAGGAAAGGTACCACCATGTCCAGGAGGATGCCAGTGTGGCTAACAAGTAGAGTTAGGGAAGCTATAAAAGGGAAAACTTCCTTCAGAAAATGGAAGATGAAGAAAATAGGAGGGAACATAAACTCTGGCAAAAGAAATGCAAGGAAACAATAAGGGATGCAAAAAGAAAGTTTGAGCAACATATAGCTAGAAGTGCCAAGGGGAATAAAAACTTGTTTAAATATCTCAGAAGCAGAAAACCTGCCAGGGAAGTAGTTGGACCTTTAGTAATGAGGGTGTGGATGTGATTATTAAGAAGGATAAGGAGATTGCAGAGAAACTGAATGGGTTCTTTGCATCTGTCTTCATGACAGAGGATACTGACCATATCCCTGCTTCAGAACTGAGCTTCTCAGGCTTGGAGGCTGAAAAACTGGGCCAATTTGAGGTGACCAGAAAGGATGTTCTAAACTGTCTTGAAAATCTAAAAACTAACAAATCACCAGGGCCAGATGGCATGCACCGAAGAGTCCTTAAAGAACTCAAATGTTAAGTTACTGATCTCCTAGCAAAAATATGTAATTTGTCCCTACAGTCAGGCTCTGTTCCAGAGGACTGGAAAGTAGCTAATATAACTCTAGTTTTTAAAAAGAGATCAGGTGGTGGTGGATCTGGGAAACTACAGGCCAGTTAGCTTAATTTCTGTGCCTGGTAAACTGATGGAAAGCATGTTTAAGAAAAAAGTATGAGCAAAGAACAAAGTATACTTAAGAACCTCAGTTGTTTCTCCTTCAGCAAGGCCTCTTCTTCTATATGTTTAACAAGCCTTGCTGAAGGAGAACCAGCATGGCTTCTGCAAGGGCAAGTCTTGCCTCACTAACCTTTTGGAGTTCTTTGAGAAAGTCAAGAGGCATGTTGACATAGTATACTTGGAGTTCCAAAAAGCTTTTGACAGAGTTCCCCATCAAAGGCTTTTGAGTAAACTTAGCAATCATGGGATAAGGGAATAGGTTCATGTGTGGATGGGTAAGTGGTTGAAGGACAGGAAACAGAGTAGGAATAAATGGACAGTTCTCAAAATGGACGGAAGTAAGAAGTGGGGTCCCCCAAAGATCTGTACTGGGACCAGTGCTTTTTAACTTGTTCACAAATGAGCTAGAAGTTGGGGTAACCAGCAGAAGTGGCCAAATCTGCAGATGACACTTATGTTATATTTCATGTTTTTTGCTCTGTTACATTACGTTAAGACCAGTGGTTCCAACAATCAATAAATTTACTTACAGGCCAGTTAGTTTAACTTCCTTGCCAAGTAAACTGAGGGAAAGAAATAGTTACACTAAACTATTTAGGGGTAGTGGAATCCAAAACAGATTGTGAGGAGTTCCAATATGATCTCTCCAAACTAGAGGAATGGGCAACAAAATGGCAAATGTGATTCAATGCAAGCAAATGTAAAATGATGCATATTGTGCAAAAAACACAACCCAACCTCACATGTACACTGATGGGATCTGAATTGTCAGTGACTGAGCAGGAGAGAGATCTTGGGGTCGTGGTGGACAGCTCATTTAAAGTGCCAGGTCAGTGCACAGTAGCTGTGAAAAAGGCAAATTCCATGCTAGGGATCACTAGGAAGGGGATTGAAAATAAAAATTCTAATATTATAATGCCCTTATATACATCTGTAGTACATAGGGATGTCTATGAACCGTGCACAGGTTCTGCACCAAACTGATTTGGGGAGCAGAGCAGCAAGCAGGACTTTTAAAAAGGAGAAGAGCGGGTCGCTCCTGCTGCAGAAGTGCTCCCCCAAGAAACCACCCGCAGCGCCAGCATGCACATGGCATCCACACGTGTGTGCCAGCGCTGTGTGCAGGTTCTTGGAAAGTGTGCCATTGCAGCAGGAAGCTGCATGGGTTGGCAGGGAGCTGGTAAGGCCCTGCTCTTCTCCTTTTAAAAGGTCCCACTTGCCTCCCCCCAACCTGTCCCCCCCCACCCCGGCAAACCTGTGCACAAACCTCCGTTCGTGCACATCCCTAATGGTGCAGCCACATTTGGAGTACTGAGTACCGTTCTGATCACATCTCTTAAGAAGGTTTGGATAACTTCATGGAGGAGAGGTCCATCAATGGCTACTAGTCGGAGGGCTGTGGGCCACCTCCAGTCTCAAAAGGCAGGATGGCTCTGAGAACCAGTTGCAGGGGAGTAATGGCAGGAGAGAGGGCACGCCCTCAACTCCTGCCTGTGGCTTCTAGCAGCATCTGGTTGGCCACTGTGAGAAACAGGATGCTGGACTAGATGGGCCTTGGGCCTGATCCAGCAGGGCTGTTCTTATGTTCTTATGACACTGTAGAACTGGAAAAGGTGCAGAAGAGGGCAACCAAGGTGATCAGGGGCCTGAAGCATCTTCCATATGAGGCAAAGCTACAGCATCTGGGGGTTTTTAGTCTGGAAAAGAGGCAACTACAGGGAGATAAGATAGAGGTGTACAAAATTATGCATGGAGTAGAGAGAGTGGACAGAGAGAAATGTTTCTCCCTCTCTCATAACGCTAGAACCAGGGGTCATCCTGTAAAACTGAAGTCTGGGATATTTAGGAAGGAGAAAAGGAAGTACTTTTTCACACAGCACATACTTAATCTGTGGAATGCTCTGCTGCGGAATGTGGTGATGGCCACTAGCGTGAGTGGCTTTAAAAAGGGCTTAGACAAATTCAAGGACAGGTCTATCAATGGCTACTAGTCTGGTGGCTATAGGCCACTTCCGGCCTCAAAGGCACGATGCCTCTCAATACCAGTTGCAGGGGAGCAACAGCAGCAGAGAGGGCATACTCTCATCTCTTGCCCGTGAGCTTCTCAGAGACATCTGGTGGGCCACTATGTGAAACAGAATGCTGGACTAGATAGGCCTTGGGGCCTGATCCAGTAGGGTTGTTCTTATGTTAGTAAGTTCTCCAGGCAAGGAATGCATTGAAAGTGTGTCATAATGCTAATTACATGCAGGACTCTTTAATTATTTCATTAATTTCTTTTTCACAGCACACAGTGTAGGAATTAGCTTAGGGGCAGTGAAAGATTGGGGGTGGGGAATATGGAACTCCTATATATTCAACCTTAAAAATATCTCATGCCCTTTTCAGATTATAAAAGATGACCAAAAAGAGCACATTTACCCCTCATGGTTCCATGTTTTTCCCTCTCAAAGTGCTATACAATTCTTTGCCTTTTCCTCCTGTTAATAATCATAAAGGTTAAATGTGACTCACCAGTATATGGAAATCAGGAGCATGTTTCCTTTATCAATAGATTATGAGTGCATTGTGTGCGCTAATTAAGAAATTCTATGGTGATAGAACATGAACATTCAATAGGTCCCAGGTCACTATGCTGTCTGAAAAGATGTGTTAGATAATCAGTTTCTTGAATATTATCCTGCTGTTCAACCTCATCTGATAATACCAAATAGAGCCTGTCGCCTGCACCATGAGGTTGCTAGGGATTACCACAGCAAATACATTTTCCTCCCTATCTATTTCTCAAACAGCAATTACTCTTCCTGGCCAGGCTGTCAATCATTCTTCATAAAATGACTATCAGTAGAAAAGGCATTATAGAACAAGTTGTACCCGGTTAAATACAGCTGAGTGTTGAGTATCAGGCCCACTATGAAGCAAATGCAAGACGTGAAGGCAGCAGGAAGAAGGGTTGGGTTCTAAACTTGATCATTAGGTAGAAGTGATCATATAGTCCCCAGACTGTCCCCAGCTAGTCTCCTGTCATGGCCCAGACTGTCATGCTTGGAGTAGTGACTGAGTCAGACTCTGAGGAAGCAGAATCAGCACTAGACCCAGCCTCAGGCCTTGACATTAGCCCGGAGACTGAAAGAGCCCTGTGGCTAGAGTCCCCTGAGCCCCTGAAGAACCAGTCCCACCCACACTTTTGTCATCCCTGATATATGTGCACTAGCAGTGGCAACAAACTAGGCATGATCAGATAGTGTCAGGGTCTGGCCAACTGCCAGGGAATATCACGGGACAAAACGGAGCTGCTGCTGCAACAGGATACGGCTCAGAAAGTTCGTCTTGACCAGACTTGGCTGCACGCTGTCGACACGGAGGTTGACAAATGTTGCTTTTCAGCAGTGAGTAGAAAGCTGGTGACGTAATTTATAGTGCAAGCCGAGAGCTCCCAGCTGGCAGGAATTCAAGGCTTATCAGCCCTCTGCAAGAGGCGTTTGCTCCTCCTAATAGTCTCTAATTGAGTCCTGCCCTGGTTGCATATGGAATGGAGACTAGAAGTGTGAGCACTCTAAGATATTCCCCTTAGGGAATGGAGCTGCTCTGAGAAGAGCATCTAGGTTCCAAGTTCCCTCCCTGGCATCTCCAAGATAGGGCTGAGAGAGATTCCTGCCTGTAACCTTGGAGAAGCCACTGCCAGACTATGTAGACAATACTGAGCTAGATGGACCAGTGGTCTGACTCAGTATATGGAACTTCCTATTTTCCTATTACTAGCCTTGCCTTTTCTCTCCTTGCCTTCCCTCATGAGCAACCAGAACAGCACACCCCCAGAGTGAACTACAGCTCCCATCATCCCCAGCCACTTTGTAGCCGGGGACAATGGAAGTTGTAGTTCAGCAGCATCTGGAGTACCACCAATTGGGAACACCTGCTCTAAAGGTTTACACCACAATATCCATCATGCTAGAAACACAGTGCAGAAGACAACAGGACATGTATCAGTAAATCAGTCCCAGATCACTTGACAAAGCCACTGTGATGGGCTAAAAGCAGCATCAGATCAGAAGATACTTTTTGCCAGGGAATGGCAATCAATGCTTAGCAGAACCTTCACATCAAGTAAAACACCAATAGGCAAAGCTTGGCACTGCAGAGTACACTCCAGAGCATGAAGCAAAAGTGGAAGTATATCAAACTGCCTGGGACTCGATGGTTCATCTCTGTAGTTGTACATACAGTCTGCCAGCGTGTGCAACCCTGCAAGTATTTCTAGGAATCCATGATGAGTCTGGGGGAAGGTCATGGAAAGCCAATAGCAGTAAAGGAGCATAGCAACAGGCTTGAGGAACTAGATGCTGCGATTCCACTGTTCAGCCACAAGTATTCTAAGGATATTTCCACACATGAGGATTAAAGCAGTTCTTGCTTCCTCTGTTTTGCAATAATACCCATTCATCGCAATCATGTTAGAGGCACCGTGGTGTTTTTGTTGGGATGTCTCTCTGGTAAGAGATACCCTTCCGTTACAGCAGAGTGCACTGAGGCAAAAAACCAGCGGAGTCTGCTCTGGCATGCGTGTTTGCTGAGAGCGAAAGAAACTTGGAGCCAGTTCATAGTTTCAAATCAATATAAGGAGTCTTTATTGGAGAACTCCATTCTAGTTAGGAAAGTAGAGAGATAGAATCTCTAATCTAGCTAGCTAGCTGGATGCAGAGAGATGCTGTCTGCATCTCTGCACACATGGTGCAGAGAGAGAGGCAAGCGTATGTGATAGGGAGAAGAAGAAGGGGGGAGAGAGGGGGGGAAGGAAGGAAGGAAGGAAGGAAGGAAGGAAGGAAGGAAGGAAGGAAGGAAGGAAGGAAGTCCCTGAGAGTAGCAATCTACATATCAAAAGGATAGTGTCAGAGCAGTAGAGAGAAGGGATGACCAATGTCTTGACCCCTCTAGCCCTCTGACTCACTAATCTGTCTCCCTCTGTCATTGAGGCATGAGGCATCGCAGAGTCCTTCACTTCCAACAGTTTTAACCCTCCTGAATGAACAGGGCAGATTACGGTAGGCTGCCTGATTGTAGCAGACAAGGCTCAAATGGCAGCATCCCTGAAAGAGTCTTCACTACAGATAGCACAGGCAGTTGCTAATAAGGTGGCCGAATCTTCGGCAGCTCAGACATTGAGACTGGGGATGTGGCCATTGCTTGGTGGTAAGGCAACTACTTTCCATGCAGAAGGTCACTCTTCCTCAAGTAGGGCTGGGAGAGACTCCTGCCTTGATCCTCCTTGGAGTGCCACCACCAGTTAGCATAGACCAGGCTGGCACAACATAAGGCCTAGGAACCCGATCTGGCCCATGGAGACGTTTTTGTTGGCCCCAAGGGTGGCCCAAGATAGTGTGTGCTGCCTTGCCCCAAGGCCCTGGTGGAGGTCAGTCCCCTCTCAAAATTAACCTTTGCAAGCTTTGAAAGTGCACAGAGGGCGGGGGGAGGAAAGGTCACTAGCAGCCTCCTCTTCTCTCCTTATGCTGCATGCAAACTTTGCAAGGAGGGTGAGGAGATGGACAGTTTGCAAAGTATGCATGGGTTAGATCTTCTGCGGGATGTCTGAATGGAAGAGATGAAGGCAGCAGAGTGCGCTGCAGGGGAGGCAGCACTGTCATCAACAACAGAGTGGAGGTTATCAAGGGGGAACACCACTTCCCTAGGAGCAAGTAGCCTAAGTATGCCTAGGGCTGCAGCCTGAAAGCAACAGCAATTTAGAGAGAGGTGAGGATTTGGCATTTGTTTGTGGCTGGCATGCACTCTAGATGCCCCACTGATTCAGGGTCTGGGCGTATTTTCAGACCACTGTCTTTGGATAAGTTGGGAAAAATTGGATAAGCTGGGGAAAGTTGAAGGAAAGAGAAGAAGAGGACAACCAGCAGCAAGGTGGATAGACTTGATTACAACAGCAATCAATGCACCACTGAGAGACCTTAAAGGCCAAGTTAAAGACAAACCATCCTGGAGAGAATCTATCTATGTGGTCACTAAGAGTCGACACCGACTTCAATCAGTCAGTCAATCCTTGGATAAAAGTGTGGGTCCCTTGATAGGGAGGAGCTCCATGAATATCTAATAATTGCTTTCATTAATATTTCCAATAATGTATTTTAATGTAATAAATAATGCCCTGAAAATTGACCTCAGACCCTGCACACCAAGACAAGGTTGGTTCTGGCCCACCAAGGCATTTGTGGTTCTTACCTGGTACACCTGTATCCAGGTTCATTTTTAAAATGTACCTGGGTATAGTCAAGGATGATCTTGGTTGGCTCTGATGTTTTGGGGAGGGAGGAAAAATCTCTCCGTCCACTTTATCCACACCATACATAATGTGCACCCCTGTCATAGACGATACTGACCTAGATGGAGCAATGGTCTGACTCATAGGAACATAGGAAGCTGCCCTATAGTGGGTCAGACCATTGGTCCATCTAGCTCAGTATTGTCTTCACAGACCGGCAGCGGCTTCTCCAAGGTTGCAGGCAGGAATCTCTCAGCCCTATCTTGGAGATGCCAGGGAGGGAACTTGGAGCCTAGATGTTCTTCCCAGAGCGGCTCCATCCCCTGAGGGGAAGATCTTACAGCGCTCACACTTCTAGTCTCCCCTAGACTGCTCTGGACTCAGTAGAAGGCAGCTGCCCATGTTGCTATGAGACTCATCGAGGCAGGGCCTGGTGGTGACCTTTCTCATCTTGTTCTGCTCAAGTCAAAAGCAGGAAGGCTTTCTGTTCACCTACAGCTGCTGTGCATCTGTCCTTGTTTCGGGCTCTTACTCAATACCACATAACCCAATCCAGACGGTAACTCTGCCACAAACAGAAGGGAGGAAATGACCTACATACAGAAGGAATAACTGAGCTGTCATGCATTCAGCCAAGCATCATGCATCCAAACTTTATATATATGTCCCCCTCGCCCTGCCCCACCTCTCTCCCTCTCTCTCTGAATTTCAGAGGCTGGGAAAGGCTGCTGCCTTCGTGCTCTGCGTCCAAACTTCCCAGTCTTGCTTCTGCACTCGAGCCTTGTAGGGCTCCTGGAGCATTGCTTTCCCACAACCCACTGGAAGTAGAATACAAATGATGGTTCTGTACTGTTACTAAAGCAATGCTGGAGAAGATCTACACAGATGCTGCAGAGCCGGATAGTTATTAAGTTAGCACCCAACAGCCTGACTGGTCCTTTCTCACATTACTTTGCAGCATGAGAGCAGCAGCTGTGCCTAACCCCTCCCTACAAAAGCAATATCAGAAGACTGTGTAGGAGGAACAGATACTGTCGCTCCTCTCTGCACCAGAAGCTGGACAATTTCTGAATGGGCAAATTAAAAAGCACCCATCCCAATAATGGTCCTTTCCTTATCTCAGTTGTAAAATTGCCCCCAGCTTCTTGTTTATTTTAAGCCAGCTACCAGTCTATAGGAGAGAATAAGAAGAACCCTGCAGACCAAAGGTCCATCTAGTCCAAGGTGACCAATCAGATTGTTTGTTTGTTCATTTGTTCATTTGTTTACCAACCACTTTTCAGAAAAGAAGTTCTCAAAACAGTTTACATAGCTAAGTCATAAGAAAATTGTTCCCTGTCCCAAAAGGCCTCACAATCTAAAAATAAACTCAAGGTAGACACTAGGAACAGCCACTGGAGGGATACTGCACTGAATAGGACAACTATCCCTCCAACCTGGACAACTATAGACCAGTCTCTAACCTGCCCTTTTTGGGCAAGGTGATAGAGCATGTGGTGGCGTCCCAACTGCAGAGGGCCTTGGATGATGCAGATTATCTGAACCTTTTTCAATCTGGCTTCCACCCCGGATGTGGGACTGAGACTGCCTTGGTAACTCTAGTGGATGGCCTATGCTGGGAACTAGACAGGGGGAGTGTGTACCTGTTGGTTCTGCTGGACCTCTTGGCGGTGTTCAATACCATCGACCATGGTATTCTTCTGGGCCGCCTCTTGAGTATGGGAGTCAGAGGCACTGCATTGCAGTGGTTCCAGTCCTTTCTTGGGGGGATGGTCTAGAAGGTGGTGCTGGGGGACTGCTGCTTGGCTCCGTGGCCATTGGCCTCTAGGGTCCCACAGGGTTCGGTCTTGTCCCCCATGCTGTTTAACATCTACATGAAACCGCTGGGAGAGGTCATCCGGGTACTTGGACTGAGTTGTCAGCAATATTGAGATGACACTCAGCTCTATCTCTCCTTGTTACCTGATCCTAAGGAGGCAGTGGATGTCCTGAATCGGGGACTGGAGGCCGTGATCTGAACTATGAATCTGAAGGACCTGTGTCCAGGTTCACTTTTAAAATGTACTGGGTATAGTTATTCATGCAAAAAATGTACTGGGTATAGTTATTCACACAAACACAAGTATGAGGGTACAGACATCTGTACATTCGTATAACATAATGTCTGAATTGGGCTATTGTGGCAAAGCGTTCCAAAGATTAATTATGCACTGTGTGAAGAAGTACTTCCTTTTGTCCTAAATCTCAGCCAGTCAGTTTCATTGGATGACCTTGGCTCTGATGTTATGGGAGAGGGAGGAAAAACCTCTGTCCACCTTATCCAGACCAAACATCATTTTATAAACTGCTACAATGTCCCCCAAACCTTTAGTTGTCTTTTCTCTAAACCAAAAAGCCCCAGCTGTAGTAACCTCACTTCATAGGGAAGGGCAATTATTCTACCGCATGACCACCACATTTTGTGGGAAGTATATAATTTTACAGAATCATTTCTGTCTACATGTTTCTTGGCATGCATTTCGAGCTGAAGGCAAAGGAGCACCTTTCAGGATGTGGCATGGACAGCCTTTCTGCTCCTAAACTGCAAACAGAATGCAACCCCGAGGCTGTTATTTTCATGTGTGCTCTCCTAAAGCATTCTAAACACCTACATTTCTGAGCTGCCTGCTTATCTTCACTGCAGTCTATCTTGCTTCGTGTTAAAGTTTCATAAAGGAACCCAGCAGCAAGGTGAAAGATGAAGAGATTACTGAATAATAGAGAAAGGCTTTTTTCCCCAGTCAGCTCAGATTTGTTTGAGAACAGACACAAAATATATTATGCAATCTATTCATCCCAAGAGAGCTCATGTCTTTTGAAACTCACTATGAGCTCCAGTTTTCCTCAAAGCTTTGTACTACTGAAAATGCCATCCAGGTGAATGTAACCTCAGCCAGCAGAGTGCTTTCAGAAGTCAAAATGCAAGACTTAAACTAGTCTTATCAAGGGAGCGGGAGGGACCTACATTCTTAAATTAATATATGAGCAGATTAAGTCATATATACACTGTTCTGTTTATATTAAGGGCAGAATATTACATAATATAACATAACATATCATATCACAGAATGCATAATAACTCATATACTTTAGCTTCCTAGAGATCAGGCCTCAATTATTATTATAGTTGTTACAAATCCAAAAAGTTAACCCAAACAAATCTGAGCATTTTATGAATAACACCCATCTTTCCATATCTGGATATAACAAGCAGGCAATACTTTACCACAATTTCTTTGATTAATAAAAATTATTAAATCTTGCCAAATCGCAAAGAAAGAATATAGTTTTGATTGTCCTGTTCGAAGATGCAACAAATGGGTTAAGCCATTTCTCTGCCATAGCTATAAATCAAAGCTTATTGTACCATTCACCTAAAGATAATATTCCATGCTTCCAAATTTTACTTAACACCATTCTGGCCGCTATCAACATATAATTCACTTTAGAGTCTCTCTCTTTCTCTCCCTCTCTCTCAAGTGAAATAGAGATAGAGATAGAGATAGAGATAGAAAGCTACTTGGGCTTGGGCTTGGCCTCACTCACTCACATGAAACTCCCAGACCAAACCCGAAAGATAGAAACATGCCATTTTACAGGTAGATTCCAGATCTCACGCAGACTATGAGAAAAATCAAAAATCCCACCTCCACCAAAAAAATTTTTTTTGATTAATGTGCTGGGAAGTGCAGAAAAGCACTCCCATTGGACATGCATGGGGAATGATACCTTCCAACCACGTCTGACAGTTTTCCCGCTGTCATGGTACATGGTACTAGCTGCATGCCCTGCTCCTTTTCCTTGGCTGTGGAACCACCCTGCCATGGGTGTGCCTGGGGGCAGGGGTGGCTCTTCCAGGCACTCAGGTTTAATGGTTGCCTCTGGCAGTAGATTATTGGGGTGCCAGTGAGGCAGCAAGATATCCTCCAGCCCTTGCTTTAAAAAGGAGTGGGAGAGGAGGAGGAGGACAAATGGTAGCAGCATTTAGCAGACTTCCTCAGGTGCACAGAGGTCCTGAGCCTGCCACTGCCTGGGAAGCTCTGTTGGAGATGAACTTCTAGTGCATTGACCTTTTGCACCAACTGTCCTAATGACCACTAGGGGCATTGGGAGTAGAGACAGTGAGTCAGAGTCTCCCTATCTGTCCCTACTCTATGACCCTTGAACTGACTCTGCAGCACTTCCTGTGCTGCGTCACAATCCTTCCTTTCCTCCTAGAGAGCAGATGGAAACATCTCTCTCTCTCTCTCCTTACCTATCCACTATGCAGTCCTTTAGATTAGAGATAGGTCTTTCCTATCTAAGTGTATTTAACCAATAAATATTTAGTGTTTAGTCACACAAGGATCTCCATGTGCTTTCTCTAAACAGCTGTAATATCCAAACCATCCTCTGCTACCTACTCTGTAACCGGAGTGTGTGCTCATTCCTTGGTGCTCTGCTGTTTTACCTATTGTGGGTAAAAATCAACAACCTCTAACAAGCTCTCCCCAATCTGATCTACTGGGAGACTGAATCTGGAACTTCACATGTGCTAAGCCTGTGGGCTATGACTCCATATGAAGCCCCTCACCTCACCCACCAGGGCCAGCCCTAGTATAAATAGCACCCCAGGCATAGAATGCCCTGTTTAGCATATCCCATTGGGGGTTAGCATCCCCCCCATCAGAGGCACTCTTACCCCTGGACTTCCAAGACGAAGTCCAGGGCCTCCACAGCCCCTGAGGGCCCCCAAATCCTCTTTAGTCTGTCCTGGGTGGTGTGGTCGCCTGTCAAAGCATGTTGATGCTTAATTTGCAGGGGAGGGGGGCCCTCCAAAGGCCTTTAGGTCCAGGCTTCAAAACTACCTAGGTGCACCGCTGCCCCCCCCCACATGTGGCGTTTATCGGTGTTGTCAAGTTGTGTGGGACTGCAAAACCTAGTAGTGCAAGACGACCGACTGCACTGCTTTCCCCACAATGCCCATGGGACGGGCCCAAAGCTTCCGCTCAATAACTTGCTGCTTTGCTGCCAGCACTCTCCTGCTCCACCAGTTCTTGGATCCCACTGAAGACTCACAGGGCTTCTGCAGCTTCTTCTCCAGTCTTTCCTCCTCTTTCTTCCAAGCTCACTGCAGATGGTATGCTCAACTAACAGCAAGAACCAAGCTCACCAAGCTCACCCTGGCTCCTCCTTCAGGTGGGTACCTGGGTGACCATTGCCTGCTCACCTACTAAGGCCAGCCCTGCCCCCACCATCCTAGGCTATAGGGCTGTGTCCACATGAGGTTGGAGAAGGGGGCATGTTATGGACTGAGATTCAGCCCCCTGGAAGGTTACAAAGGGCCTACCCTGGGTCTTTCCCCTGTGGTTGTATAATTATGAATTTGCTCTGGGTAGTCTGAGGTCTGGGTTCTCGTTTTGCTTCTCATCTTCCTTTCCCCACCCCACCTCTGCATTTGCCCGTTGTTGTTGACAGAATACCCCAAAGCTAAGCTTTGTTTTGTAGGAGGCTTTCAAGCTCCATTACAACCACCACTATCACCCACACACACATTTCCCATAGCAGCATTCTTTCCCACTTTCCCATGGTCCAGGTTCCTGTGAGTTTCCTGTTGTGGTTTCCTTGTGTATGTGGCCTCTCCCTTGCAAAACATTCTCTCTCTCAGATGGGCACTCATAAAACTGCTGTACATTAATTTCTGAGTGCCTCAGTCTTCTCTTCTCCAAGCTAAACCTACTCGGTTCCTTCAGCCTTTCCTTTTAGGATTTGTTTTCCAGACCACAGGCTTCCCCCCTCCTTCCAGAACTGTCTGTCCTAGGATTCTCTCTTCTCATAGTCTCTGTGATTATCAGCCATTTTAGCCATTACTAACAGTCATGGCTAGATAGAATACTGAGGAACTGCTCAGTCCTCACAGATGAGGGCTATATCATGGATATTTCTGGCAACACTTTTGCCGGGAGGGGAGAGAAGCAAAAAAAAATTGCTTCCTGGTTATCTCCATTGATTCCCACACACTGCCCTTCTCATCAAGCCTGAAGGGGGACTATTCTGAAGGCTCCCTTCCTCAACACAGCTCTGATCAAGTCAAGTGATTACTGTGCATCATGTGGGGCATTGTTATCATAGTTATTATCAAGAGTATAGGACCAGTCCTTCTTTCTGGTAGACATGCAAAGATGGAATTATCCTGAGGAGCACCCCTTCACGCACACCTTGGGATGCAGTATCCCACCAACTCTCTGAGGCTATTCACACATGTGTGCCAAACTGGGCTAAGAGAGCCCAGCCCAGTTTTGCATGTGCATGTCCATGTGCAGGTTTTGCACAGGGTTTGGCCCGATTCTTGCGGCACCACAGCAGCAAACCCACCTATAGAGCCTCCCTTCTAAACACATTCTTCTTCTCATGCAGTGCTTTAATGGAGCTCTGGGAGGCAGTACAATATGGGGCAGTGCATCCCGGCACCCCAACGCTCAGAGCTACTGGCAAGAGCCGGTGTTCGTCCAGCCCGATCTGCCTGCCCAAGGAAGAATGACTGCTTGGGCGGGGGGGAGAAGCGTTGTTGGGCTTCCTCTCTGCAAACCGGGTGGCCCTTTCTCACTGGTCGTGAAAAAGGGCTCTCTGTGTCAGAATTCCCAGTGCATCCGAAGTAGAGGTGTGCATGGACCGATCCACAATCAAAACAGTCTGACGCAAACCGGGCTGGTCAAGCAGTTTGGTCAAAACTGCTTCAAACCAGTTCGAGTTGGTTTGACCAGCCAAGCCACTTGGTTCTACGAATCGGTTCATGGAGCGGGGGTTCAGTCCGAATTCAGACCAGACCACCACTACAGATCCATGCACACCCCTAACCAGAAGAGCAAGAGTGTGTGTTTGTGTTGATATTGGCCCGCCCTCCTTCCCTTTATGCTTTCTCTCCATTAGGCCACTGCACTGTGCACCCTAATAGACTTTTCCAATGAAGAGTGGGTGTATACGTCTTTATTTTCTCCATCACATGCAGAAGGAGTGGACTGTATCTCCCTGATTCTCTCTCTGCTTACAACAAGGAAGAAGATGGAGGATATTCACCCTGCTCCATGCAGCCCTTCTCATCTCTATCCATGCACAAATGCTAGTAGTGAGACTCCTGTTCCTGCAACAATATATAGTTCCAAAACAGTAGTATGAGAGAGTCTGGCTCATGGCACTGGGTATTTTATTTCTTTCCTAGACGCCACAGAGGGTGAGAGGCCAGAGAATGACAGATTACTGGATGTAAATGTTCAAGTTTCAGATTGCTGACTCCTCCCTGTTTAAATGCATAAAGAGGCAGCCAGGAAACCTGTAAATTCTATAAATACCTGTGAACATAAAGCCAGTGGAATATTTTGTAAGGCTAAATATCTGTAAATGATCGACTTACTTTTTCAAGATTATCTGGAGGTTAAGTTCTTTAACATCCCTTTGGTGGAGATGCAGAGACTAAATTGCTGTAACAGGATTTTGCTGGATTAGACCAGCATGTGGCAGCTTTTGGAGAGGAAGGCAGCTTTAATTGATGCAAAGTAGGAGGTTAAAACTTAACTGAAAAGTATCCAATTTTTGTAGCACTCAGAATAAGATCCTTCTGTGGTAACTATCAGAAGAGATATCAGAAGAACATTACCTGTTAGTAACGTTTCTGACGATGAATAGCATGAGAAAAAGTCTCATTAAAAGTTTCATAAATCATTTCCCCAAGGCATATGAACGTGAATCGGCAGAGGGGCACAGAAGTGTGCATGCACACACATGCACAGTGTTCTAGGGCCAGAAATCACCTGCATAAATATTGTTGTGCACCTCCAACCCCACCTCTCCGAGTGATGAGAAGTAGCAGAAGCACAATGCAACTAGGATACTGACTTTCTTTGGAGGATAGGTGACTGGAATATGATGGTGTCTTTGTAGTATTTGGTTTATTTACACAAATATACAAGTTGGACATTAGTTGGAGTTGGAAGAGCAGCAGCAGCAGCATTCCTATCGATCAGCAACAGGTGACAGAGGGTTTCATGAGAGACATCCCTGCACCCTAAAAGGTGCCACTAAGCATCTGCCTAGTTTATGCATTCCAGGCCCTTTCCAAATATCAGCTTCAGTTTATCTGCCAACCTGCTAATTTCAACAGTATTGGATGTAATTTATACTATTATTATTAGTCCACTCAATTTTTTTAAAAAAAGTAAAAATGTATCTGAAAGTAAGCAACATTCATTACATCTTGACTGCCTTGAGCCTCCACTTTAAAAACACTTTCAGGACCCCTGAATACTTTTCACCTACCTGTTTTGCCCTCTGCCAAGCAATCCTGGTACAACATCACAGACTATGCTCCTATCCAACATATACAGGGGAAGCTACAGTACTTTCTTCTTAGAACAGGTAAATTTGATCTCTCTGTGCCTTTATAAGATTATGCTCTCAAATAGGCTCACATGTTCAAAAGAAGGATTGGACTCATTTCTCTTTCCCTATGCTCTGTGTATTATTGCTCTGGGCAGACTTCCTTGATAGGATAGAAGCCATATATATATATGAGAGGGAGAGAATAATTTATTATTTATAAAATTAAAAACAGGACAAGGGGCACCACTTCAAACAGCTTTTGCAGGCAAAGACCTTTGAGGAGTGAGATTGCCTGTGGCAAATTAGTACAGCTTTTTGATGATTATCTATATTGTTTCATCTTACAGCAAACTTAACTATTAAAGATATGCCTTAAAATAAAATGGAAATGGGCTTATACAGATGCATTAACACAGTAAAAACTTGCTTCTTCTCAGAGGCCCAGCTCAAAGTTTGGGAGAAAGAAAACTTGTAAACCTTAGAACAGAGCATGGAAGGGATCCTGTGACTTGACTTGCCTTGCTTTATTTACTTTTTTATTTAAGGATCTTTTGTTTTGTCGGTTTTGAACAGGATCCAGAATGGAAATATTAGATTACCCATGAGTCAGTGTGTGTGTGTGTGTGTGTGCGCGCGCGCGCATGTGTGTGCGCGCGCGCATATCTGTCAGACATACAACAGGAAGCAGGAGGCACTGTTAACTGCATTTGTAAAGTTTGATTTCACACGTTTTCTCAGCAAGCTGTGACAGATCTGACCCATTACCATTAAGGGTTTAATCTATTTTCCAGTAAAATAGATGGCAAGTGCCTCTTGGTTTTAAATTAGCTGGAGTGTGCTCATAAAGAGAAACTGTCACTTGGAAAGACGATTTAAGAGCAAGTGAAGTAATTATACTGTGAGTGATGTTTCATGTAGGGCCTGACTCTAAGGCCTGAGGTGCCTTGTACCAGTATAGCTTGAGCAGAGGCCTATTGATGGCTATTAGCCATAATAACTAAAGGAAACCTCCATTTTCAGAGGCAGTAGGCCTGGGCTTGCCACCTCCCTAGTGGCAATGGCTCTCTAACCAGTCATCGAGTCAGGAGGGTTGGGTCCTGGGCACTGGAAACTACATGCGTCAGGAGGACTGAGAGAGTCTAGAACTCAGAGGGTCAGGTAGACAAGGCACCTCTGAAGGACTGAGGCAGAAGTCAGGAGCCAAATACACACCAGGAGTCAGCGGGATATGTACATCAAGAATCAGAAGGCTCCGGCAGGAGGCAAGGGCCAGAGTGAGCAAGGGGTCAGAACCAAGGATCCAGTGGATAAGGAGGTAGAAGCAGAAGCCAGCAGTCAAAGTCGCACCAGGTCAGAAGCCAAGTCAGAAGCCAAAAGAAGGAAGCGGGGACCAAATTCAGGAACAGGCCAAGAGATCCATTACAGGCATTTAGCTAGGGAAGAGTGGGCCCATGTTTTCCCCTCTCCCTGGTAGCCCTTCATGTGTACCAGCCATGCCCCCTGAATGTGATAGCACGGCCCTCCAGAGCTCATTTCCCAGTGGCTTTGTTGTCGGCTGGGTATTTTCTTTTCTCTCTCTCCCTCATTCAGAGTGAAAAAAAGAACGGGGCGGGGGGGGGGGGGTAGAATACCCAGACAATAACAAAGCCAGCTCAAAATGAGGCCAGTTGGAGCTTGAGGGGGTGGGAGCAGGGATGAGCCAGGTGGCTCCCAGGAGCTAGGTAGCTTGGATTCTTTGAACCCATTCGCTCAATTATAGCTCTGCCCCTGAGTTACAGCATGGCATCAGGAGACTGAGCAAAGGGATGTGCCCCAGGCCAAGGAACCCTTGATACTGAAGCAAAGGTTAATCCTGACAGAAGCCTCTTATACCCTTCCGGTCTGCAGAGGAATCAATGGCAAGCTGGCACAGACAGGGCCCACATAGAGCCTGGAGGCTGAGAAAATGCTGCAATATAGGATCCCCACTGGAGGCAGGAGCAAGCCAAGTCTCTGACACAAAGAGTTCTGGCGCACAGAGATACAAAATCCCACTTATCCTGTAGTGCTTTTAATAACTTCATGGAGAAGAGGTCTATCAGTGGCTGCGAGTCTGGTGGCTATAGGCCACCTCCAGCCTCAGAGCCAAGATGCCTCTCAATACCTGTTGCAGGGGAGCAACAGCAGGAGAGTAACAGCAGGAGAGAGGGCGTGCCCTCAGCTCTTGCCTGTGGGCTTCTCAGGGGCATCTGGTGGGCCATTGTGTGAAACAGGATGCTGGACTAGATAGGCCTTGGGCCCGGTCCAGCAGGGCTGTGCTTATGACCCAGTTCTCCTTGTGTGGTGCACCCCATCAAAGCTCAGGCCCAAACAGCAGGTCTTGTTGTGGTGATTTTGAAGTATGCCAAGCAGGGATCCCAGCCTGTGCACCGGAGACCAGCCAAAGAAGCCTCATCCCATAGGCCAGAATGGGTCAGGTGGTCCCCTTGATCCCCCTCTCCCAACCCTGGCTGAGTAAAGAGGCAGCTTTTCAGTCAGTGGTGGTTCTCTTATATTTAGCATGGGGACAGCAACTGTTCCTATCCATCCCAGCAGAGAATCCCTCCAATGGCTGTTGGTGGTTGCTATTTATTTATAGAGTGTGAGATCCTTTGGGACAGAAAAGCTCCTTTTACTACAAGAACAGCTTTGAGAACATTGTTGTTGTTGAAAAGTAGAATATTATATATATATATAAAATTGCTGCTGCTGCTGCTGCTACTACTACTACTACTACTACTACAGCTTCCAGGGTGCCAACTGATCTGAGCAACTAGGTGACCTTCTGTTGCTGGCTAAAGATAGTCCTCCTCTCAGCTGCAAGGAGTGCAGTCTGACCTACCATCTTCTCTGGTGATTTGGCTTTAAGGAGGAGCTGTCCCTTTGGGTAAGGGTCTTAGCTCAGTGGAAGAGCATCTGCTTTGCATGAAGAAGTTCCCTGGCTCATTCCCTGGCATCTGGGAAATACCCATCTGAAGCTCTGGAGAGCTGCTGCTACTCAATCTAGACCAGGGCTGCTCAACTTTGGCGCTCCTGCAGATGTTGGCCTACAACTGCCATAATGCCTGGCTATTGGCCACTGTGGCTGGGGATTATGGGATTTGTAGTCCAGAAACAGCTGGGGGAACCAAAGGTGAGCAGGCCTGGTCTAGATCAGGGATTCTCAATGCTGGGTCCCCAGATGTTATTGGACTTCAATTCCCATAATCCCCAGCCCCAGTGGCCTTTGGTTGGGGATTATGGAAGTCCAATAACATCTGGCAACCCAACGTTGAGAATCCTGGTCTAGACAATACTGGACCAATGGTCTGATTTGGTATAAGGCAGCTTCCTGTGAAACCAATGTTAACAAAAGCTAGAATGTGTGTGCACTTCACTCAAGAGAGCTTGGAATTTGAGAAACTTGAGGTGAGCAGAGGAGAAAATAAAATAATAAATCTCCCTTGAATTTTGCCTCCACCCAGTTAAATTTTTCAAATGTAAGGATTCAAAGATGGTTCCAGAGTTCCTCAAGACAGTTATGCTCTGATCTGTATTATTGTCTGTTCTTTACGTAAGCCTTACATATGAGCAATTATAGGTTGCACTTCCTTCCAGATATCTTTTTCTCCCTCTCTCTCCTCTGAAGAGATGGAAATCTTTCTCAGGAACTTAAATTTAATATAAATAAGAATGGGAGAAGAAAAATTCTGCTATCTGGAGTTGAAAATAAACTTTACTCAATACAATTTTCTTTAACTTTCCCGTGGTAAGGAATTTATAATTACCATGTCTTCTTCTTATATCCTGTAATCCAGACATGATTGTTAAAATTGCAGCATCCTTGCAATTTTGTACAGTTAAGTAGGAAACAGCTAGCATTATCTTCTGGGAAACCTCAAACAATATAATTTTACAGACTAGCAACCTTACTGCAATGCCAGCAGTTAAAACACAAAGTCTCAGAGGTCAACAGTAAATTTTATTTACTGCTGTGTTTTGAATCCAAAATTCCATTTTTAACTCCATCATTGTTAACCATATGCAACATCATGTTTCTCATTGCACATACAGGTGAAACTCGGAAAATTAGAATATCGTGCAAAAGTCCATTAATTTCAGTAATGCAAATTAAAAGGTGAAACTGATATATGAGACAGACGCATTACATGCAAAGCGAGATAAGTCAAGCCTTAATTTGTTATAATTGTGATGATCATGGCGTACAGCTCATGAAAACCCCAAATCCACAATCTCAGAAAATTAGAATATTACATGGAACCAAGAAGACATGGATTGAAGAATTGAACAATATCGGACCTCTGAAAAGTATACAGTGTACTGTGCTTGACTGGCCAGCAAACTCGCCTGACCTGACCCCATAGAGAATCTATGGAGCATTGCCAAGAGAAGGATGAGAGACATGAGACCAAACAGTGCAGAATTGCTGAAGGCTGCTAATGAAGCATCCTGGTCTTCCATAATACCTCATCAGAGCCACAGGCTGATAGCATCCATGCCACGGCGCATTGAGGCAGTAATTGCTGCAAAAGGGGCCCAAACCAAGTACTGAATACATATGCATGCTTATACTTTTCAAAGATGTATGCGTGTGTACAGACATCTGTACACTTGTACAACATAATGTCTGAACAGAGTTAAGGAATGTGGTTGAAGCACTTCATGCATTAAAGTAGCCCTATACACATGTTGTGTTCAACACTCGTATGAGTGTACAGTATACACAAATACAGTTCTGTACACAGATACAGTTATTCATGTATTATGCTGTACACAAGTACAGCAGTACACTTCCTATCTGTACGATACATTTGAAGGGTCTGTACCCAGGTTCACATTTTAAAAGAAAACAAGTATAGTCCTTCACACAAAAACATGCATGGATACATCTGTACTCTTGTACAAATTAATGAGGTCATTCACACAATCAAAAACTGTGTTCTACCAGGGTTTGGGAGTTCTGCGTGCTCCCAGTTTTCAATTGTGTGGAAGCAAGGTGTGAGGAAAACATGAGTAGAAGTGATTGTGTGGAAACAAGGTAGGAGGAAAACCTGGGTATATATGATTGTGTGGGGGCAAGGTAGGAGGAAAACCTGGGTAGCTTTTCCTCCTACCTCACTTCCACCCCATCACTTCTATCCAGGTTTTCCTCCTAACTTGCTTCCACACAACCAAAAATTGGGAGCACAAAGAGCTCAAAGACCTGGGTAGAACACAGTTTTGGGTTGTGTGAATGACCCCAATATCTGAATAGGGCTACTGGGGTGATCAGAAGTGTTGAAAACAGTGCTCTCAATTCCCTAAATTTTAGTTATCTGGACGTCAGCTTCCATGTATGAGGCTGGCGCCATCAGGTGAATCCCTCCCAAGAACAAAAACTTCCTAGTAAAATGTTCACTATATTTTGGCAGTGAGAGGTGGCAGTAAGGAGAAGAGCAAGAATGCCAGTAATTCCACAGTATTTCCATGGGCCAGTGAAAGGTTGTTCTGACCTTAACGTCTCCGTCCCTCTTGCTTGTGCTTGCTTTTCCAGGATACGGTGGGAAGGGATTGATTTACACAGGTTATATAATTCGGGACTGCTGAGTAGAATTCCTTTAGTGGCAGAGAAGCCAAAACTGACACCTAGCCACGTGGATCCATCATGTAACTCATATTAACTTGTCATAAGACCGATCTGTGAAAAATAGATCACCAGTGTAAATTTATACTAGCATGTCTGGTGCACTGAAGTCACCCATTATTTTCAGAACTCTCCTCTCGTTTAGCCTCAATGAACTTTTCAAGATAGAGTTGTGTTATGTTAATGACTTTGTGACGGTCATGTACTTTAGAAGAACGCTCTTCCTTTCAAATATGCATGATACTGCAGGTACAAGGTATTCTAGTAGAGAGAGAAATAATGTAGAGTCCTATAGCTGGATTCATATCTCAAAATTTGGGGTACTTTATGGAAAGGTGATGTCTCAGTAATTGGAGAGCCTTTCCTCTGTCTTACTAAGTGAATGGCAGGGCTTTTTTAAATGCACAGACACAAAATGTGCCTTTCTAAAAAATAAATTGTGCGGTTCTAAAAGGACATTTGTGCAGTTCAAAAATCCAAGTAATGCACAAGTTGTATTATGGCCACATTGTCATGCTAAGAATAGTGGCAGTTAAAGAGTTAACTGGGTTTGGCAAACTCCAAACATTTCTATGGGACATGTCATAAGAATTCAGAATTTCCAGGCTATCCCGGTTAAATGGCTGAAGTTAACCGGCATTTAACCAAGATAGATACCACTTGGCTTATTTTCAAACTTGGAGCTCTTCAGATGCTGACGTATTCTAGCTGCAGCACAAATTACAATGAAAAATAAAATAGGATGGGAAATCCACACTGCAAAGAAAAATGTTGCATGATATTCCTAGCGCCCTCTACTGGCAAGTTGCAGCAATCCACGAAACAACCATCTTTTTTCAAGTTAGAATAAAAGGAGTTTGAAAAAAGCCCGTCGTCGTTTCACAGATTGCTGCAGATTGCCAGAAGATTGTGCTAAGAACATTATACAGCATCTTTCTTTGTAGTGAGGATTTCCTGTTTTATTTTTTGGTAGTAATTTGCACTGACATTGGACTATATCACAGTCTGGAAGAGTCCCAGTTTGAGCCTCAGGCATTCCTGCTTGATCAAGTGTGATGTATTTTATTGGCGCAGTTCTGCCCATCTGCCACAAGGTGGCAGCTTGGCACTTGCAGTTAAAGGATTTTTAAAACCAGCTTTCTTTTCCTACTCTAACCTTCCTGTTGCTGAACTAACAAAAGTTTCTGTCCTCCTCTAAAAGGCTAACAATTTATTTTCCTTATGTTCTCTTTCCCAAAAGGGATTCATTTTTTAAAAAATAGTAAATTAATATGATGCATGTTTTCCAAAGTATGGAAGTTTCCCCAAGAGCTCACTGCTCCCATCCAGCTTGCCTTCCGCTTAGCTGAGAAGGGAGTGGAGACAGCTTTTAGAAGTGCAGAGAATCAACGTGAAATGTCTGCTGGTGTGTTAGATTTTATTCAGACTTTAGAGGGTGAGAGAGGGATGAAGAAGGGAGGTATCTTGGATGGCAGACAGACACATCAGACATTTTAGAATATGGATGAAAAGAATACACATCAGCCCTATTCAGACATACAGTTGTACTGTGTATATAGGTGCCTGCTCGTGTGTACATGCTTTTGTGTTAATGATTGTACGTGCATTCATTTAAAAAGTGAGCCTGGGTACAGGCCCATGAAGATAGGATGTGCCTTTCCCAAGAGAGCCATCTAGTCAGTGTCGACTCGGTAAAGTGTGCCGTTGAGTCGGTGTGGACTCCTGGCGACCACAGAGCCCCGCGGTTGTCTTTGGTAAAATACAGGAGGGGTTTACTATTGCCATCTCCCATGCAGTATGAGTTTATGCCTTTCAGCACCTTCCTATATCGCTGCTGCCCAATATAGATATCTCCCATAGTCTGGGAAACATACCAGCAGGGATTTGAACCGGCAACCTCTGGCTTGCTAGTCAAGTCATTTCCCTGCTGTGCCGTTTGCTGACTGGTCTTGTGGTAGCAAGCATGAATTGTCCCCTTTGCTAAGCAGGGTCCACCCTGATTGCATTGGAATGGGAGACAACATGTGTGAGCACTGCAAGATATTCCGCTTAGGGGATGGGACCCCTCTGGGAAGAGCACCTGCCTGCTTCCGTGCAGAAGGTTCCCAGTTCCCTCCCTGGCATCTCCAAGATAGGGCTGAGAGATATTCCTGCCTGCAACCTTGGAGAAGCTGCTGCCAGTCTGTGCAGGCAATACTGAGCAATGGACCAATGGTCTGGCTCAGTATATGGCAGCTTCCTATGTTCCTACTGCTGTACAGTGCATTGAATGTGGCATATGAATAGAACATAGGACTATAGGAAGCTGCCTTGTACCCAGTCAAGCCATTGTTGGCCCATCTAGCTCAGTATTGTCTCTACTGACTGGCAGTGGCTCTCCGAGGTTTCAGGCAGGAATCTTTCCCAGCCCTACCCCGAAATTCCAGGGAATGAACCTGGGACCTTCTGCATGCAAGCAGATGCTCTGCCACTAAGGTACAGTCCCACATCTTCTAAGGGGAAAACCTTCCAGCAGATACACTCACATGTAGTCACCCATCCAAATACAAACCAGGGCAGACCCTGCTTAGCAAAGGGACAATGCATACTGGCTGCCTCAAGACACGCTCTCCTCCCCTAACTGTAGGTGTGTATACAGATTGTAACATGCACTGAACATAGCATGTGAATACAGCTAGACACACACAGTATGGAGCATGGGGTTGTCATCAAATTCACCACTCTGGGTATTATATCGGGGGCAAGCAACACATCCTATGCGGCTGCACCTTCCCAGCCCCCACAGAAAGTAGGTGGTGGGAATGTGCCACAAGTACCAGAATGCCAAGCAAGGTGGTTGCTACAGTGGAGTCAGCTCTTGTATTATTTCAAATCAATGAGCAGAGATCTGACAGTGGTGGCATGTTGGGCACTGTTCCCTCTAACAGGGATACCCAGATGTGGCTCACTACAATTCCCAGCGGCAGCGGCCTTTGGCTGGGGATTCTGGGAGTTGTAGTCAACAACATCTGGGGATCCCTGTTAGAGGGAACACTGGTGATGGGGAGACTATAACCGTCATATTCAACTTAACGGAGTGTTTTACAGCCACCAAGATAAGGCTGGAGTGTACTATAAAAATGAATTGGAAGGCATCCCCTTTCTCTCCCCACCCCATACGGAATTGCACCTTGGCCACAAAGCAGAGTTCAAAATCTTTACTCTGCTCAAAATATCTGCCTGCCTGCCTTCCTAGGAAACAATCTGGACATGGCATGAAAAGTTTAATTAACACTGTTACACCTCAAGAATGCAAATCTCATTGTGCTGCAGTGTGACAAATTTAGGCCTCACGACTCTTTCCCCCACCCCCACCCCCACCCCTCACCCCTTCCTAGCCTCCAGTGGTTGCCCAAGTTGGCTCTCTCCCACATCTCCCCTTCCTCCCCAGCAACTGGGATCTGCCAATCACTTGTTTTATCTATCTATCTATCTATCTATTTAATTTATATACCGCCTGTTCACAAGCCATCAATACAATAAAACACAATAAAACAAACTATTAAAACAACCCTGAGTAAAACGATTTAAAACATTCAAGGATTACGAAAAGCCAGGCTAAAAGAATGTGTCTTAAGGGCTCTTTTAAAGGCTGACAAAGATGTTATGCCACAGATATCTATCTATAGGGAGTGCATTCACACAGCCCAGGAGTGATTACAGAGAAGGCCCGCTCCCGAGTCACTGCCAGAGGAGCTGGCAGCATTCTGAGACGGGCCTCTCTCGATGACCTTAATGCGCAGTGGGGATTTGTTTTAGTATGTCCCTGCAAGGTCCGTAGAGGGGAAAAGAGAGCCCATTCCAAGGTTTGGGGCATGAAGAGGCCCAGCTCTGGCTCACATGGCCATTACTGCTTGAAACGGTGAGGATCCAGTGAGGCTGTGGTTGAGGCAGCCGTGTCTGTGAGCACCCCAGTGCATGTCTCCAATCCCTCACCTGAGGTAGTTGCCTCACCAGGACTCATGGAGGGGCCATCCTTGAGTACAGTGCCACAGACTACAACTACTCATGGCTATCTGGGTGTGTGTGCAAGGGGAGGCAGTTGCCCCCTCCCTGGATTGAGCCAATGGGGCTTAGTCCCAGGTACATGAATACAATACTGCACCCTTTCCCACCCAGCCCTCAGAAAAAGTCCTGTGGACACTCATGCTTACTACTACTACTACTACTACTTCTATAAATATTCATATACCACTTTTCAACAAATGTTCCCCAAGTGGTTTACACAGAAAAACAAAAACATAGGATGGCTATTTATTTATTACTCAAGCACATCCCTTCATCAGCATATGAACCTGCCTGACCTCTCAGATCATCAGGGGAGGCTCTGCTCCAGATTCCGTCACCAGCACTAGGAAGAAGTAGGTGGCAGTGTTCCCGTGGATAATGCTTCAGCCCATAAATCCATCAACACTTTATCTCCTAATCATAATGTATCATTATTATAGCTCCATGCCAGCCATGGCCTTTTGTTGGATGTGATGAGGTCTAGATACACAAGAGTGAGAGGCAGCACACCAATGAAGACCAAAAAGGAGAGAGAATGGTGCAAAACATTTTATTTATTACGTACAAAGGCACTCTACGTGGGCTGCCATTGTACCTAGTCTGGAAACTACAACTGGTACAGAATGCAGCAGCCAGATTGGTCTCTGGGAGAACATGAAGGGACCATATAACACCAGTTTTGAAAGAACTGCACTGGTTGCTGATATGTTTCTGGGTGAAATACAAAGTGCTGGTTATTACCTATAAAGCCCTTAACAGCTTGGAACCAGGCTATTTAGGAGAGCACCTCCTTTGTCATGAACCCTCCCACCTTTTACAATCTTCTGGAGAGGTCCATTTATGGTTGCCACAAACTCGTCTGGTGGCGACTCAGGACCAGGCTTTCTTTGTGGCTGCCTCAGGGCTTTGGAATATAATAAATAAATAAGAGCATCTGCTGAAATAAGAGCATCTCCTTCTCTGTTTGTTTTCAGGAAGACCCTCAAGACTTTCCTGTTCTCGCAAACTTTTAATTACCATTTTTATAATTTTAATAATTTGTCTTATATCGTTTGTATCATGTTTTATGTATCTTAACCTGTGATTTTTAATGTGATTTTTTAATGTTGGGATTTGTACACCGCCTAGAGATTTACATATCAGGTGGTATAAAAATATTATAAATAAATAATAAATGAAATCTATAGAAAAGTCCCAATGTGTTTTGAGGCAATAAAACCATTTCTCCAGGGGGGAATCTTTATCCAACGCAGTGCAAAGCTTTTCTCGAACTAGTAGAGTGGCTAACGTTTATCCGCTGTGTTAGATAAAGACTTTCCCTAAAGACAAGGTCTTATTGCCTCAAAACGCATTGGGACATCTTTCTAAAAAATAAACAAAGTTTTACACCCATTTTTCTCTGCTCTATGTGATGAAGGCCAGCCACACTGCTGCGCGTGCAGCCGATCCTGAGTACTGCATGCAGAACTCAGCCGGGGTGAGGTGGGGTTGGGGGGGTGGTTTTTCAAATGGCTTTGTAACTTCTGGCAAAGCAAAGTTTGCAATGGACTGGCGGGTGGGGTGATCCTTGCTGTAGGCTCAGTCTGGCCCACAGGGCATATTCCCAGTGTGCCCCGCCACACTTGGCAGCAATGAATACTCACACCCTTCAGTACCCATTCTGCTCAAAACCCGGCGACCTCCCCACATACATTCCAGGGGGCCCTCTCAGTGCCCCCAGTCCGGCCCTGCCTTGCTGACCAGCATTCACACGCTTGGCCCTATGCAGGGCATTTTTGCTAACAGCTACTGCCTGCCCCACCCAGCAAGTCTTGTGAGAAAGATGCCCTAGTAAAGCGAAGTGTTTTACCTCATCTCTGGCCATAAAGAGACCGAACTGGGCCTGATTAGCATTCCCCCAACTTGCATGAGGTGTCTGCGATAAGAGAAGCAGTATAACGGCATAAAATGGTACACACCTGGCTGCGCCAAGATTACAGGCCTCATGCAATCTGTCCTAACTTGCATGAGTTGAGACAGATTGACCTGTGAACCCTGGCCAGAGGCCTGTGTGCAATGAAACCAACTGCACAGCCCAATGCTATAAAAAGGAGTCAAAAGCACCCGAGGATCATGCTGCAGTGATCAACGCCTTTGAAGGTGTTCTGAGTCTCAGATAATGCTGTTATGTTGAACAGGAAGCCGGTCGCATAACCCATCTTTCTGTACCAGAAGGGGAAGCGGGTAAGTTTATTCAGGAAACATCAACACAATAAAAGGTCTACCTTGTGAGGGTGCTTTTTCTCAGCCCTTTAACCCTTACAGGCAGCAAGCCAGGACTGTAACATGGCAACGCCTGTCTTGTCTCCCATTTCCACATACAATAGGATCCTCTTACATACTGAGCAGGCCGGGGGTTTGGTGTGCCAGTGCTCACAATGGCGCCAGCAGCCATTTAGTCCCATCAGGTTAAAGATATAGGCTGACATCCTGACCAAACAGTCCAATAGAAGTCGCATTGGAATGAATAGGTCAAATTAGGCATGGTGAACATATATGCAACAGACATATTGCATTGTTGCTAAAAAAAAAAAAATTAATAATAAATGAAAAGATAGTTCACATAGGATCAGCTCCTCTCTGAAATCCCTGGCAGATCTTTTTTCCTGTGCATTCCCACTGGCTTCGTCTGAGTTTTTCTTCCAACCAATCACAAATCTCTTCACAGAGAGGAGGAGGCAAGAGAGCATTGTTGTTGTTAGTTTGAGCTATGGAGGAACAGAAGACCAGCATGACAAGTTGCCAAAAACTGGATCAAACTGCAGAAAGCTTAACCCTTGCCTTTGTGAGTGACTGCCTTCATCACCTCATGTTCCCCCCCACCCCACCCCGCCCCACACACACACCTCAGACAATTAAAGAGGCAGGGAAGTTTAAAGCAGAATTCAGAGCTTTTTCTGTTTCATGAATAAAATTGCAGGCTAATGGAATCAGCTCAGACAAAAAGGCTCAGGTTACATCCATTCTGCATAGCTCAAGCCTATGTAAGCTCCTCTTCATTGAGTTTTGAAAAGCTGAATTACTGGCATGGCCACTCCACACATCAAGGGAGAAGTGGCGGGGCATAACAGAAGCCTCGAATCTTTTTTCAAAAGCTGCTGAAACCAGAAGATTTTTTAAAGTTGGACATACCCTGGGCTAAGCCAGAATGTGCAGCCTCGATTCGGGGGGGAACAAAGTCCTGTCTATCCTGGTCCCTGAAAACACGCAGCTACTTCAGGGTAAATGCAGTGAATATGTGGAATGGCCCACTCCATTCTGGAGGAGATTTGAAGTAAAAGCCCTGTGTGTGAAGCTTCCTGCAGTGGTCTGGAGCACATTGTAGTGGCCCAGCAGAGTTGCCATAAAGAACGCCAGACCACTGCCACCTAGAATTCTGAGGTATGGGAGATCAGAACGCCATTGGCGGTGGAGAGTGCTAAGACTGGGCCATGGTTTTTTCCCCAGGGCCCCTCAGCAACCTGGCATCAGCACTGCTTATTATTATTTATTTATTCGATTTCTAGACCACCCTTACAAAATACCTTAGGGCAGTTCACAAACACCACAAAACAGTTAAAATCAATCAATGATCAAAAACAAAAAATTTAAAATACAATAAAGCAGCTAAAACCCAATACATTAAGAACCCTTTAAAACAATTTAAAAACCCTGGAAGGCCCGGCCAAACAGGTAGGTCTTTAGGGCTCTCCTAAATGCCAATAAAGAATTCAAATTATGGATTTCTGCAGGGAGTGCTTTCTGTAGTCTAGGAGTGGCTACAGAGAAGGCCCACTGTATATTTGAAATGGGTTTGACAGAAGAAGTGTTATTGCCTCGTCTGGTTTGGAACTGTTGCATTTGTTGCAGCTGGTGATAGTATGTAATCCTGCCTCTCGTCATTACCCCAATTACACCTCACATCTGTTTCCACATGCTTTTCCCCCAGTGGATGCAGGATTTTTAATTTAGGGTGTTTCTTCATCTACTATTTTTCTGAGATACCTAATGATGGGGGGAGTGGGAATCAGGGGATCCCTAAATCTGGGATGGGGGGTGGTATCCTGGGGGTATCAAATGTGAAGCCTGTGCACTAGAGTTGACCTCCAGCCTCTGAGTGGCTATCCCTATATTACTTAAGCATCATGCTGCCATTCAACTATGAGAAAATAGAAAGGCAACTGGATGTTTGTATACAAGACCTGATTAAGGTTTCTGTGTCTTTAACAGGCGCAGTAACTTATCAGAGTCAAAAGTCACATTTAAAAGCTGCTTTATGAGCTTTGATTACTGAGTCATCCCAAATTGCTTCCCAAGACTGGTGAGGGCAAAACCCAACATTCATACCATGCGGCCAAAGTTGTGCAATTAGGCCTTGGTCTCAGGGGCGTAGCAAGGTTGGAGTGGGCCCAGAGACAAGATTTTAAAATGGGCCCCCCCCCAAAGTCCAGGGCCTCCGCACACCCCAGGCCCCCAAGGATTTAAGTCTGATATTCCAAAATAAGTATGCTGCCTGCAAATACATTTCACTGAATACACACACACACACACGTCACAATATATAGTGATATACATTGAGTACTATACATTTGTATTACTTTTAATGCCTAGAACACACTAGAAAGATGAATGATTAAAATGGGCCCCTCGCTGCAGATTAGCAAAGGAGACTTTCAACCATGCAGGGTGAGCCTATGTTTGTTTTCTCAGAATTCTGAACAAATTCAGTCAAGTTTGATTGCAGGAGGTTTTTCACAGGAGGCTTTTAAAGCCCTTTAAGACACATCTCCTCTGGAATGGAGGTGCTGCATTCACATGTTGGCCAGATTTACCCTGAAGTCCCTGCAAGTTATTGGGGAGCAGTTCACACACAAGAAAAATAAAATAAAAGCACAAGACATGCTTCACAGTTCTCACTCAGACCTTCTGGGTTGCAAAACAACTTGAACATAAGTGCATTTATAAATGAATGAATGAATAAATAAAATTAATAAAATACTGTTCCAGAAGTTTTTGCAATTTTCTGCCATGAAACAAGCCACTTATAGGACTTTTTAGATAGTTTTTTTTAAGTCAGCAAATTTTCCAAGCTGTTTCAAAATAAATATTCAGAGACTTCTCGGTCCCTCCCCCCCCCCCATATCCAAGCCCTATGGCAAGCAGATCCCTATATATGGGGGGGGGGCGGGAAAGGTAACCACAAAAAGGAGTTCACACTCTACCTGGCAAATGCTGGTCTGGGTTAAGCAGGGCAGCAAGGGGTCTTCTGCTGCAGAGAACACTCTGGCTGCCTCCTCCTTCCTGGCTGGCTTGGGCCCTACTCGAGTTCAGGCTTCACTGCGGCCTACACGGAGGCCTCCGTGGAAGCCCCGCCCACCCGCCGATCAGCTGAGAGGCGGGAGAAAAGGAGCTCTTTGCAGCTTGCCTGCTGCTTCAATTGCGGGCCAGCAGAACAAGCAGGAGAGACGGCGAAGAGGGCAAGTGGCTGAGAGGCTATGGGGCTGGGCAGGGGGCAATGGGGAGTCATGTGAGGTGCCCCTGGGGTGCCCCTCCAGGCAGTGGGGCCCCCAGACAACTGTCTCCCCTTGCCCTATCATTGTTACGCGCCTGCTTGGTCTATCTGAAATGTCTTCAGGGGTGTAGCTATAACTGAGCGAATAGGTTCAAAGAACCCAGGCCCCTGAGCTCCTGAGGGGCCCCCAACTCCACCCCTCCTTATTTTCTTCATTATCTCCCTCACTCCAAGGGGCTGCTGGAGAGAGGGGTGAACACGGGCCCCCTCTCCCCTTGCTACACCACTGAATGTCTTATAAATATTTATATGCATAACTTTGTACTCTCTATCACAGAGAACTATCTGCCTGATGAAGAACTCTGTATAATTCAAAAGCTTGCATGCAGTTTACGTATTTTGTTTTACTTAGATTGTATTAGGAACCAGGTGCTGGCAATGGGCTTTGATGTTCTCATTCCAAATATCACAGTGCTTTCCTTTCTTCCTGTTTAGGCCGACTGATCTTTATCTCCAGGGATTCATGCAAAACTCACAAAGATCTGAATTAACCTTGAAAGTTACACTTGCAGTGAGATACTGAACTCCCAGCAAACGGCTCATTCATCTCTCTATTCCCTCCCCATCCCGATTCCTGCAAGCTACATGCAAGTGGGCCGGGTCACTGGCACTTTATCACACTGTGACTTTAGCCTTGCCTGTGCCATGTGTCAAGAGCAGTGTCAAGGTTTTTTCCCTTTTGTGCTGTAGCATACTAAGTACTGTGTTGTAATTGATTTATTATATTCATGATGGTTTAAACATTAACCTGTCATTTCTGTTGGAGCCAGAGTCTGTTGTGTTCAGCAACACATGGAGCAAACAAAGACGTATGACTGCTTGACTAGTCACAATGGATATGGGTATTTGATAGGGATGTGCAGAAGAACATTTCTACAGCAAAACATTTCGACTCAAAATGGGCATTTTCAAGGGTTTCGAGCTCAAAACAGAACACTCTTTAAAAATGAAGGGCCTCTTTCAAGCTCAGAGCAGAACAGCCCCACTTCAATCAAAATGTTTTGACATTCCAAGCACCATTTTGGATGGCTGTTTTTCCCTTGCTGATTGGTGTTCTGGCACTGGCTTCTGATTGGCTTTCAATCTCTTTGCTTTTTGGTCAGCTTGTTATCATACAAATCAAGCATTGTCACGGGCAACTGTGCTCTCATTGGCTAGGAGCAGCCTTTTTTAAAAAAAATATTTTTAAAAAATGGCCACCGTACATGCTCAAATGGTCCCTGCGAGGCCCTAGAGGCCAACGGGGGGAGGGGAACCTTTGCAGACCCCCCATGTCCTTTAGGAAGCTCCCCAAAGTAGTTACCGGTTTAAAAAAATTAATGCAAGTCACTGTACACATATTCAGATTGGCACTATGTACAGAGAATCAGGGCTTGTGAATACTGAGCTGAAGCTTATGAGCTACGATTGTATTCATTTGCTCTTACTTTGCTTCTTGTGATAAGTGAGTTAAATGTGAGGTCTTAATAATATGGCTATTAATGGTGAGTTTGTTTTTGAATCCGTGTGAAATCCTTAGTATTAAGGCCCACTAGGAGTTTCTTGCATCCTTTCTCTCATTTTAACTGTCTTTCTGAAATACTAGAATATATTCCAAGCAGTGACACAGTTTACTCTGCATATCCTTTAATTATTTTCAGAGTATCTGGGAAAAGTCATATTCTCCATTCATTTTTAAAACGTATGTAATAGTGATGCTACAATGCATAGTAGAGAATTAGACAGGCACTTCTGTTTAGTTTTCCAAGTACATCTTCACATAGTATTTGGGTATTTCATGAGCCCCAGCATACTGAAATTTGTCCTTTTCCAGCATTTTTTAGTCTGGCTACGTCCACTGCTAAATAGTTTTTGAAATATTAAAAGATGAACGAGCTTGACTTGTATTTTTGAGCTGATATGATGGTAAAGTTATCTGAAAGATGGGTGTCAGATGTTTGGACAGGGGGCGCAACTTCAGTGTTTGCCCTAGGCGCTATTTTCCCTAGATAAGCCTCTGCTTCAGAATGTCATTGGACTACGGCTGCCCTCGTGTCCAGCCCCAGTGGCCAAAGTCTATTGGGACTGAGGATGACGGCAGCTCTAGTCTAACAACATTTAGGGGCCCAAGGCTGGAACTCCTACATGAATCCATAAAGCACCACATAGTACAATAGTGGCATATAAATTATAATCAAGTCTCAGAAGGAATTGCCCCAAGGTAAATCGATGACTTCTTCACTGTGCTCTGCAGCCTGTGGATAGGAAAGGAAGAAAGACCGAGACAGTGGCAGTGGAGTGAAGGGGAAATGTATTGTGTTAATTTTTGAGATCATCTGTACTTTTGTGGTTCAAATAGAGAGCCAGCGTGGTGTAGTGGTTAGAGTGCTGGACTAGGACCGGGGAGACCCGAGTTCAAATCCCCATTCGGCCATGAAACTAGCTGGGTGACTCTGGGCCAGTCACTTCTCTCTCAGCCTAACCTACTTCACAGGGTTGTTGTGAGGAGAAACTCAAGTATATAGTACACTGCTCTGGGCTCCTTGGAGGAAGAGCGGGATATAAATGTAAATAAATAAGTAAGTAAGTAAATATGTGCATTGCTTTAATGATATTGTAAACTGCTTTGAGATTATTTTAATGAAAAGTGGTATATAAATTGAATAATCAATCAATCACCAGAATTGGAGCCCTATCAACAGGACAGACTAGGACCTAGAGTCTGCTCTGAACTAGCAGCTAATTGCTTTATAGAGTACTATCCCCACAAACAACCTGACTGTACAAGCAATGCAAACAGTAGCTTGGGCTGGCAAGGCTTTTGTGGGTGCCACTGAAGCAACATGCAATCTGAGAGGTGCACCGCCAGTGGATCTTTTGCAGTGTCACAGAGGAATCTGGAGCATGGTTCTTGAGTTGAGTGCAGCTACAAGCAATCTGAGAATTAAGCCTTCATGTGCTCTCTGACCTTGCAAAAGATCCTGGGTGCTCCTATGCTGCTTGGAATGACAAAATGGCTACCAAGTGTTATACATCCGAAAAGGTACACAAGAGCAGCCCTGATGGATCCGACTCAAGGCCCATCTAGTCCAGTATCCTGTTTCCCACAATGGTCCACCAAATGCTTCTGGGAAGCCCACAGGTATATCTAGTTACCAAAATTAGAGCCACTTGGACATGTGTGTGTTGGAAATGGAGTTCCAGTGCATCGACCTTTTGCACCAACTATCCTAAAGACCACTAGGGGCATTGGGAGTAGAGGTAGTTAATGAGGGTCTCCTTACCTGTCCCTGCTTGCCTCTACTCTATGCAGAGGCGCTCTTACCCATGGACTTTGGGGTTGAAGTCCAGGGCCTCCACAGCCCCTGGGGGCCCCCAAAGCCTCTTTAGTCTGTCCCAGGTGGTGTGGTCACCCAGCGGAGCATGATGATGCTTAATTTACCAGGGACAGGGGCCTCCAAAGGCCTTTAGGTCCAGGTTCCAAAATTACCCAGATGCACATCTGACTCTATGACCCCTGCCTTGACTTCTCAGATACTTCCTGTAGTGAGTCAGTCCTCTTCCTTTCCTCCTAGAGAAGATGGAAACATCTCTTTCTCCCCCTACCTATTCATTATGTAGCTGATAGATAGGATAGGTCTTTACCATCCCAAATGTATTTCACTAATAACCCTATTTAGTTTAGTGATCTCCACAGTGATCTCCACGCATGTTACTTAAATAGCTGCAACAACTAGTCTGTAACTAGATTGGTAGCTTCCTTGGTGCTTTGCTAAATGATCACAAACCCCAACAGTGTGATGCCTCCATCCTCAGCTAACATGTCCTTTTTTGACTGACTCTTGGTAGATGCTGTCACAGAAAACCAATACAGGGTGCTTAGCAAATTATGGTTTTGCTGGGCTTCGAATGTTGTGATAAGTGAAAACTGTTACAGGACACATGTGGGGAAGGTGAATGTCTCTGGGATCTTCTAAACCAAGGGGACTCACCTATGAATTGGGACAAAGGAGTACCAAGGGAGGCAAGACAAACTTCTGATGAACAATAACGTATTATAAAGAATTAAGGTGTAAACAGTGATTAAACAGGATGAAATTCTGTAAAAGCAGGAGGGGAGAGGAAAGACACAGGAGTTCAGGAGAGGACTTTTCCTTGGATGGAGAGTTTGTTGTTTGGGGGAAAGGGTTTTAGTGGGGCTAGGATTAGGGAAACCACCTTAAGTTGAAGGGAAATACCTATATTGGGCAGCAGTGACATAAGATGGTGAAAGGCATCATCTCATACTGCATGGGAGGAGGCAATGGTAAACTCCATTATTATGTATTCCACTAAAGAAAACCACAGGGGTCTGTGGGTGCCATGAGTCGAAATGGACTTAACGGTACATTTTACCTTTTACCTCTAGGACTAGTGAAGAGCATGAGAAGACAAGCTACTGTAGACAAAAGGGGCCTTCTTAGCTCTGCCTCTGTTTAGTAAAAGAACAAGAGGGCTGCGAAACAGAAGAGGTCGCTCACCTTAGGGGAAAAGAGTGGACTGCAGGTTGGAAAGAAGTGGGATAGAGGTGAGGAAGAAAGCTGGGCTGAAACCACATGTGAGTTTCATCCAGAAGGTATACCTTTCCTTAATCTGCAAAGAGATCATGGAAGCCACATGGAGATGCAGGACAGAGACTTTTTGGCATAGCAAAAGCCCCTGGGAGACAACCCTGGATGTTGTCAGGATACTTTTTCTTGAAACTGAGCTTTGGACACTGAGGTTTATGAAAAACCGATTGTTCTGCAAAGGCAGGACTTTTGAAAAGAACAGGCATGGGAAGACTTGAACAATAGCCTTTCCTTGCCCTGCCCATGATAAGCCTAGTTGGGTTAACCTGGCATTGTTTTGGAGATGGCTCTTAGACTGGGGAAGGGGGTGTTTCAGCCCTTCTGGGAAGATTTCAGGGGTTTATGATAAGCTGATTGGTTTAGGAATTTCCACAATTCTTGTCTTCCTGGGAAAGCTCCTGGGGTCTGATTAACTAACTCTAAACCTTTCAGTGAATGGATGGTGGCAATCATTCTCAGTGGAGCAGCATTCCAATTAGAATTTGGAAATACCTGAGAGGTGTTATGCATATCAAGGTAGCTTTTTCCTGGAGCAGCAGTTAGACTGACTCATGCCTCTGTCAGTTGCATGCCAGAAATCCCTTTAACTCTTTAATAACATAAAGGAGGGTGCTGTGGATTTTTGCAAAGATTGCTTCTTCTCTGACTTTATGGTTGCTGAGACACAGTGAAATGTAGGGTCCTCTTTTTCAGAGAGACCGTCAGGACATGAGTGGAGTGCACTGAAATAGGAGGTGCTCCTTGCAACTGACCTTACTGGGAGTCAAACTGAGGGATTCAGAAAGTGAGTGAAAGAGGAAAGGTGGTTTGGGAATGAATTGATAAGTTATATTTTACATGCTTTTATCATAATCTGATTGTAAAGGTAAAGTGTGCCGTTGAGTCGGTGTCAACTCCTGTGGTGACCACAGAGCCCAGTGGTTTTCTTGGTAGAATACAGGAGGGGTTTACCATTGCCATTTCCTGTGCAGTATGAGATTATGCCTTTCAGCATCTTCCTATATCACTGCTGCCCAATGTAGGCGTTTCCCTTCAAACCAGCAACCTCTGGCTTGATAATCAAGTCATTTCCCCGTGGCACTAGCATCATATCTCCTGTAGAATATGCTTGCATTCTCTCTTTCGTTGGGGGGGGGGAGGAAAAAATGACTCTGTGCACTGCAAATAGTAATACAGGTCAAACCTTTTCCTCTGTTTTATGAAGATGGTCTTCTTGACATTTAGCAGTTTAAGCATTTAGCCAACTATTTCTACCCTAGAGTGGTTTATCTAGGCCTTTGTTCAATAAATCATGCCAGATTAAAGATATTCCTTGTAAATAGTGCTCTGCCCGAAATTGTGCCATAGAGCTGAGGTTGTGCAAAGGAAACCTCTTGGCAAACATACAAGACAAAATGTGACTTGGTTTTTCTTGACATGTAAAAGAGAGGGCTACCCAGTCTTTGGCAAGACTTTACAGTCTCCTCAGGAAATTGTAGTGCTCACTAGGACCGGCAACATCCCTAGTTGGGATACACTAGCATATTTGCCAAAAATGATGACCACAAACGACACAACTGCCGGAAGCAATTAGAGGTAAAGAAAGGTTTCTTCCGTGCAGACAGTCCACCCACATATGTGATCAACTGGCTTTATGCCCTTACTGTCTGGCATTAAAAAAGCAATACGTATAAACCTTTTGGGAGTGGGCAGGGGAAATGAAGGCTGGCCAGCAGCCATTTTCTAATCTGCAGAGCTGTGTACAGTAATGAAACCATTGCACTTGGGGCCTCTTCTTTAACACATCATCACACTAATCGTCCCTCTTAGTAATGTTGATTCCTAAGAAAGCTATGGTGCTGTCATGTATCCGCAGAAAGCATCCTTGAAATTGTAGTTGGGAAGAAAATGGCAGGAGCAAAAGACCTCAAGGTGCAGAGAAGATCATTTACTGCCCAGCATATTCTGAGTATTAGTTATTATTTACCAGAGGTAAAGTCTCATGTAGTGATTTCTGAAATGTCTTGTTTTCTTTGCCAAATACTTTTAGACTCTTTCGAGTCTCCTTCAGTGTCAGTTTTATGGAAAATCTCTTTCTACTTGTGGTCTCTACCCACCATGAGGACTGAGCTGTTCTCTTCTCCCAAACAGCCAGAGGCGTATCTAGGGAAAATAGTGCTTAGGGCAAACACTGACGTTGCGCCCCCTGTCCAAACATCTGACACCCATCTTTCAGATAACTTTACCATCATATCAGCTCAGAAATACAAGTCAAGCTCGTTAATCTTTTAATATTTCAAAAACTATTTAGCAGTAGACGTAGCCAGATCAAAAAATGCTGGAAAACTACAAATTTCAGTATGCTGGGGCTCATGAAATACCCAAATACTATGTGGAGATGTACTTGGAAAACTAAACAGAAGTGCCTAATTCTCTACTATGCATTGTAGCATCACTATTACATACATTTTAAAGATAAATGGAGAATTTGACTTTTCCCAGATACACTGAAAATAATTAAAGGATATGCAGAGTAAATTGTGTCACTGCTTGGAATATATTCTAGCATTTCAGAAAGACAGTTAAAATGAGAGAGAGAGAGAGCAAGAAAATCCTAGTGGGTCTTAATACTAAGGTTTTCACACTGATTCAAACACAAACTCACCATTAATAGCCATATTATTAAGATATCACATTTAACTCACTCATCACAAGAAGCAAAGTAAGAGCAAATGAATACAATCCTAACTCATAAGCTTCAGCTCAGTATTCAGAAGCCCTGATTCTCTGTACATAGTACCAAAATGAATATGTGTACAGTGGCTTATATTATATTAAATTTTTTAAAAAAATTACCTGTAGCCCCTTCGGGGGGCTTCCTGAAGGCCAGGGGGGCTCTGCAAAGGTCCCCCCTCCCCCCGCTGACCTCTTAATTCACCACCACAGCCCTTCCCATGCTGATTTTAAGGCCTGTTTGGGCCTACAAAGATTTGCGTGGTGGCCATTTTGGAGGCCACCATGCATGCTCAAATGGCCTCTGTGAGGCCTGGCAAGGCCTAGGGCCTCTCAGGGACCAATTGAGCATGTGCGGTGGTCATTTTAAAAAATAATTTCTTTAATGGCCACCAAAAACAAAATGGCCACCACGCATGCTCAAATGGCCTCTGCTGGGACCTCACAGAGGTCATTTGAGCATCCACAGTGGCCATTTTGTTTTCAGCAGCCATTTTTTAAAAAATTCATTTTAAAAATGGCGCACCCCCCTTCAAGTGGCGCCCGGGGCACGTGCCCTGCCCTCGCCACCATAAATACGCCCCTGCAAACAGCTCAATAATCATGGTGGGTAAAGACCACAAGTAGAAAGAGATTTCCCATAAAACTGACACTGAAGAAGACTCAAAAGAGTCAAAACACGTTTGGCAAGAAGACAGCACATATCAGAAATCATTACATGAGACTTAACCGTGGGAACATCCACTCGTAGTTCTGCCACTTCACCAGCAATAAATTTGCAATATGAACTACTGGATCCAATCTTTTAAGTTAGATATAGTGACTATTTTGATGGCCACTCTGTATAAATGTTATTGAAACATTCAGATCTATTTTTATTTCAGTATTATTATAAAATATGCAATTGCACAGTCTTTCAATCTTATGATTTTATTAAGACCACTCCATCACAGTTTTTAGAAAGCTGGTTAAATCTTGGCTTTTTATCCAGGCCTTTGCATGATTGTTTTATTGCTGCTTCTGTGTGTTTTTATCCATGTATAGTTTTCTGTGTTTGTATATTATATATTTTAATATCAGATTTGTTTTTATATTTTTAGCTAAATACTTTTAACTCATTTTTATTATATGTGTTTTAATTTTTGTAAATCGCCTTGGGATTGTTTTTAATGAAAGGTGGTATATACATCTAACAATAAAATAAATAAATAAAATCCTGTGCATGCTTTCTCAGAAATATGCTCCATGGTGTGCCCAGTGTGGCTTAGTTCCATGTAAGCATGCCTAGCAATGCAGCCTGAAAGCAACAACAATTTAGGGAGAGGAGAGGACTTGGCATTTGTTTGGGGCTGGCATGCACTCTAGGGGCCCAACTGATTGAGCAGGATTGGGACCTATTCTTTGGCCACTATCATTGGTTAAAGCAGGGGGAATAGATAGTAACCAATAATAATAATATTTTTAATCTTAATGTAGTAACGTGCTAAAAATATGACCTCGGCCCCTGCACACCAAGTTGTGGATGGTTCCAGACCACCAAGGCATTTGAGTTGTGCAGCCCTACACCATGCAAGACGAAAGTATATATTTTTACCTTGGAGAAGTACAGGTGAAACTCGAAAAATTAGAATATCGTGCAAAAGTCCATTAATTTCAGTAATGCAAATTAAAAGGTGAAACTGATATATGAGACAGATGCATTACATGCAAAGCGAGATAAGTCAAGCCTTAATTTGTTATAATTGTGATGATAGCAATAGCAATAGCAATAGCACTTACATTTATATACCGCTTTATAGCCGGAGCTCTCTAAGCGGTTTACAATGATTTAGCATATTGCCCCCAACATTCTGGGTACTGATTTTACCGACCTCGGAAGAATGGAAGGCTGAGTCAACCTTGAGCCCCTGGTCAGGATAGAACTTGTAACCTTCTGGTTGCAGGGCGGCAGTTTTACCACTGCGCCACCAGGGGCTCCAGGGGCTGATCATGGCGTACAGCTTATGAAAACCCCAAATCCACAATCTCAGAAAATTAGAATATTACATGGAACCAAGAAGACAAGGACTGAAGAATAGAACAATATCGGACCTCTGAAAAGTATAAGCATGCATATGTATTCAGTACTTGGTTTGGGCCCCTTTTGCAGCAATTACTGCCTCAATGCGACGTGGCATGGATGCTATCAGCCTGTGGCACTGATGAGGTATTATGAAAGACCAGGATGCTTCATTAGCAGCCTTCAGCAATTCTGCACTGTTTGGTCTCATGTCTCTCATCCTTCTCTTGGCAATGCCCAATAGATTTGCTGGCCAATCAAGCACAGTACACTGTATACTTTTCAGAGGTCTGATATTGTTCTATTCTTCAATCCTTGTCTTCTTGGTTCCATGTAATATTCTAATTTTCTGAGATTGTGGATTTGGGGTTTTCATGAGCTGTATGCCATGATCATCACAATTATAACAAATTAAGGCTTGACTTATCTCGCTTTGCATGTAATGCGTCTGTCTCATATATCAGTTTCACCTTTTAATTTGCATTACTGAAATTAATGGACTTTTGCACGATATTCTAATTTTCCGAGTTTCACCTGTATCTTTTTTCTCTCCCGTGAGAATTGATTGCAGTTTCTTGTAAACTGGGGAATTACCTTTCAATCTGCAAAACAGTAATCTAAATTGTCAGATCAACACTTAATCATGATCGATGTCTTCAGTGATTGGTTTGAAAGGGCCAGTGGGACATAAAAGAAACCAAGTAGCCATTTGCTTTGGCAAGAAAGGACTTACCTCTTAAGGACTTGCTGCCTAGATGTTGGTGGTGACCACCTGTGATATTTTAGACTTCCTCCTTCATCAGACTTTTTGTTATGAGTTTGTTGCTTTGAAAACCATGCATTTCAAGCTGAGCAATTTCCTGCTAATAAAGTACATTGTGATGGTGCTGCCTCTCATGCTCTAGGAAAGAAACCCAATGGCTGTTTTCTTTAGTAATAAAGCACTTACCTGTGTTGGTTGATGCTGATTTCCAAAGTTTTTTACTTCCCTGTTTCTGAAACAATGCAACACCTTATGATCCTTACTTTGCATCATTCCTTACAATACGTCACAATTTTTGTTATGAGTTTATTTTCTTAAACTCAGCAGAATATATGGGGTTTTTTATAGCTTTTCCAGACGATTCATTCCCAAAATGAAGGTTGTCTTATCGTTGTACATTGATCTACAGCTTCCTGTTCAAGTTGGTCTATTTTCAGGATGAAGATTTTTCTCCACACAATGCAGTATCTTTCCTACTACTATCCCTAGAATTAAGCCTTGGTAAAAGTTTTTTACAGAGCCAAAGAAAGAAAGGAAGTGAAATATTTTGGCATTTAGAGATGCTGAAATACTCTCATCTGCCGAATCGCTTGGTTTCAAACCACCTCCAGTCATTACAAATTCCGGTTCTAGAACAGAAAGATAATTCTTACCTGGCAGCCTTAACACTCCTGTGTATATTTAAAAGGAGCACAACTGCTTTGGCATGATTATCCCATCTGTTCTTGGGACAGGAGGAGGAGAACCCAGCTGCTCCTATGAGGTGCTTCTTCTTCTCTTGCATCCTCCACACCTTGATGGCTAAAGCTTGGTGATGGAGCTTTAGCCATCACCAAGGAGACAATGAGTGCATTATAACAGAGAAACTATAGTCGATATCATAATTGCCACCTGCAAAGATGTAACACTTCAGCATTGGGGATGGATGTAGTTTGTGTGCACCTATCTACACTAAAAACATATGCATGTTTTATACCAGTCCTATCCTGGGATTTCTAGTTTGGAGACAGTGCTGATCATTCTCAGAGTTCTTGTTGTTGTTTTAGTTTCCCACTGATCCCTATGAAGAAATTATCAGATGGTGCCTGTGATCAATTCTTGCACACAGACCCCTTCAGAGCTTGTTACAACACTGGGTCAGGCCTTTCACTAATCATCACCATCAACAACAACAACAACATTATTTGTTAGCTGCCTCACAACAAATTGTTCTCTGGGCAGCTCACAACATAACATTAAAACATCCAATGAAAACACACAAAGCACATCAAATCACAACCCCCCCCCCCAAAAAAATACAAAACAATTTGAAAACTTGGTTTTTAACGATCAATTTAAAAAACCAATTTTAAAAATAAATAATAATAAGATAGAGCAGAAACCGAGCAACATAGAAAGGGGGGAAACGACTGGATAAAACTGACCAGGAAGCTCCTTCATCAAACAGATTCAAGACAATTATTTTTGAAGAAATTATTAAGTCTCAAATTGGCCTCATTGGGCCAATTGATGCCTTGATATTTGAGTCAACATGGGTCAGGCCTGGTGTAGGCGATCCTTCAGTTCTCAATATAGCTGACTCCAAAGTTTGATCACTGTGTGCACTTTAACTTTTCTTAATAAAGATGTTATTACTCATTAAAGGTTTGTCTCACCTCCCTTTGTACCACGTTGTTCCAGTGCACAAGTGAGCCCCTTTGTTCTGAAAGATCCCATAGACATGTGCCTTCCTCACGTGTCCCATAACAGTGTGCATGCGCGCGCACACACACACACACACACACACACACACTCCAATAATTACTAGATGGTTTGATATTTACAACCTGATTTTAAGCATGCAACCACATTTCCTTATATGTATGGTGAACCACTTGCTTTGGAAAGGAAGCCTGATCAAGATTTTCTAAGACCCTGTAAGGATGACTTTTCATCTGGTCTTTGGGTATGTGTGTGAGGAGAGGGGAGCAGGATTGTATCTCTGCTCCGAATCTCCACATGTTCACTTGAGGGTCAACCTCCATATGTACAACTTCATGCATGTAGGGCTCTAACTACACAGTTGGGAACCCCAGGTTCTTGGTTGCTGCTGTAGGTTGCACTCTCCAAGGTTACAGGCAGAAATTTCTCCCAACCCTATCTGGAGATGCCAAGGAGTGAACCTTGGACCTTCTGCATGTAAGCCTGCAGATGCTTTTCCACTAGATGATGGCCCCATTCCCTAAGGGGAGTATCTTAAAGTGTCCAGATAGATAGACAGATAGATAGACGTTGACCACAGTGCATACAGTGCTCACATAGTCTTCTATCCAAATGCAAACCAGGGTAGACTTTGCTTAGCAAAGTGGATAATTCATGATCATCACCACAAGAGCACATCTCCTCCTCCAGCTCTCCTACTTACAGGTGAAACTCGGAAAATTAGAATATCGTGCAAAAGTCCATTAATTTCAGTAATGCAAATTAAAAGGTGAAACTGATATATGAGACAGACGCATTACATGCAAAGCGAGATAAGTCAAGCCTTAATTTGTTATAATTGTGATGATCATGGCATACAGCTCATGAAAACCCCAAATCCACAATCTCAGAAAATTAGAATATTACATGGAACCAAGAAGACAAGGATTGAAGAATAGAACAATATCGGACCTCTGAAAAGTATAAGCATGCATATGTATTCAGTACTTGGTTTGGGCCCCTTTTGCAGCAATTACTGCCTCAATGCGGCGTGGAATGGATGCTATCAGCCTGTGGCACTGATGAGGTATTATGGAAGACCAGGATGCTTCATTAGCAGTCTTCAGCAATTCTGCACTGTTTGGTCTCATGTCTCTCATCCTTCTCTTGGCAATGCCCCATTGATTCTCTATGGGGTCAGGTCAGGCGAGTTTGCTGGCCAATCAAGCACAATACACTGTATACTTTTCAGAGGTCCGATATTGTTCTATTCTTCAATCCTTGTCTTCTTGGTTCCATGTAATATTCTAATTTTCTGAGATTGTGGATTTGGGGTTTTCATGAGCTGTACGCCATGATCATCACAATTATAACAAATTAAGGCTTGACTTATCTCGCTTTGCATGTAATGCGTCTGTCTCATATATCAGTTTCACCTTTTAATTTGCATTACTGAAATTAATGGACTTTTGCACGATATTCTAATTTTCCGAGTTTCACCTGTATGCTGCTGTTGGTTACAGTGGCTTACATTCTCCATAGGACTGGGACAATGGAAATAGCCCTGTGGAGATGCAAAAAATACTGGCACTTAAGTGCCCTTTAGTCTTCCTCCGTAGCCCTGGTGGAGAGCACAGTTTTCCCTGCTCTCTCCTCCCTCCAGATCCAGTTTTGACTGTCCCTGAGGGGTGCATCTGAAAACAAAGGAGGGTGCTGTGGGCTTCCCAATTGCATCCATTCCAAAAGTCATTTCTTTTCCGATTTAATGGCTCCGGAGGCACAGTGAATCCCAAGGTCTTCTCTTTCAGGGGGACAGGCAGGAGTGGGGTGCACTGGAATAGGGAGTGCTCCTAACAAGGTAGGGGTGTGTGTGTGTGTGTGTGTGTGTGTGTGTGTGTGTAGATAGCTATAGATAAAGAGGCTATTCTCATGACTGCACGGAACCAGGTTAAGGGAGGCCAGCCCAGTTCCATGTGGCCATGTGCTGCAACGGGAGTTGCACAGCTCCCAGCAGCAAACTTTCAAAAATACCCCTCCCTTTAAATGAGGCTAGCAGAGTGAGCGCTCCGCTAACATTGTTTTGAAGATCATGAGATGCTGCGTTGCAACTCCACACTGCAGTGACCCACAAGGAGACCCCCAATGGGGAGGTCCCCGATCCCTGCCACCCCTCCTGGCTCCGTGACGGAGCCGGTAATCGTGTGGGCGAGCTATGTAGCCGCCCAGGGATGGCTCCCTGATCATCTGCAGGGAGAGCGGGCTAAGCTCAGTAACACTCTACACCGATCGTGTGTAGAGCCTCATAGAGTTGCTTGGACCTTACTCACTGAGGCTATTCACACGATCTTCCAAAACCCAGCCTGGTTTTGCACACTTGCGTGAACCACTGGGATTGCACCCAATCCCGAAGGCTACATGGTGGCAAACCTGCCTATGAAGCCTCCTGCTAAAATGAGATTAAGGGAGTGAGTGCTCCCTTGACATCATTTTTTTGCTCATGTGTCAACCCTGTCTGCTTGCACTTGGGAGGGAGGGGATCCTAGTAATGCACTGTGTACTCATGCAGTACATTAATGAGCCTCTGGGGGGTGGGGTGACATGCAGAGGTGCATCCTGGCACCCTGATCCCTGGGGCTGCCAGGAGCGCAGCCAGCCGTCTGGGTGGGCAGGAGATCGTCTGCAGTAAGGGCAAGGGACACCCACTCTCCCTACAGACTTCCACAGAGCTCTTCTCCCTGATCATGAGAAGAGCTCCACTGACAGACATGAAACTCCCAGACCAAACCATGAAAGATAGAAATATGGCATTTTACAGGTAGGTTCCAGACCACACACAAACTATGAGAAAAATCTACAATCCCAGGGAAATTGATTCATTTGGTGGAAAATGGGGGGTGGGGATTTCTCATTTGGAAACGCATGGGAAATGATAGCTTTGGACAAAGTTTGGCTGTTTCTCAGATCGTTTTTGAGATAGAGAGTCCAGACTTTCACACAATTACAAAGCAATGAACAAGCTATATTTTTTCAGTTCACTGGACACCAATCTATGTCAGATTTCCATGAAAATTGCTCACGACATAGAAAAACACAGAAAAGCTTAAGTATTATCATGATTGATTGATTGTTCAATTTTTATTCCGCCTTTAATAAAACATCCCAAGGCAGTTTACAGAAGTTAAAATACAATAAAATTCCATAAAAATCATTCAAAACCTTAAAATCAGTTAAACAGTAAAAACCATAAAGCACAAACAGAAGCAGGAGAGCTGAGAGGCCAAGCAACCCTTAAGGGGTAAAAGCCTGCACAAACAAAAAGCTCTTCCATTGTTTTTTTCAAAGCACCCACAGATGTCAACAATTGAATATTTACTGGGATAATATTCCAGAGCCTGGGGGCAACAACAGAGAAGGCCCTGTCTGAGAACTTAACCCCTCTCTCAATGTCAGCACATGGAGCAAAGGCCCCTCTGATGACATTATTAGGAGGGCAGAAACCCTTTGGAGCAGGCGGTCCTTCAGGTATCCAGGGCCGAAACCGTTGTGTTTATTTAAGTTTATAAGTACAGTGTTCTAAACACATAAACTCCTCTGGACATCAGGCTGGGCTGGGCTGCATACTTAAATAAATGGCATGGAACACACACACACACCCTGTACCTATACCTATATTGTACCCACAGTATACCTATATATAAAAGGGGCTTGCAGTTGTGCATGGTCATTTTGTGGTGCAGGAGGAATGCTTGAAAACTGCAAGCCCCCTTTTAAACATGTGCAAATACTTGCTGACTGTATCCTTTTGCGCAAGCATCTGCTGTCATCGCTGGCAGGTTCTGGCTCTGATGTTGTTCTTATAGGGAAAGCTATGCAGCTTTTATTTCGTGACAAATGCCAGGGCCTGTCATATATAATAACAGCCTATTAATAATTCCAGTGGCTGTACCCACATAATCAGAGCTATGCCATAAGAACCAAAATGTTAACATTTATTAAAGCAAGCACAGTCTATCTGGGTCACTTACATAACATGGGCATATTGGGCTTGGTTCTGGTCTAGTCATAACAAATGGACTGGGGGGAAACGTGTTGCCCAGGATGTGAGAAGTCCTAAATGACGAAGGCAGTTTCACATTACATTTTTAGCAAGTGCACATTTGTTACACAACCCTTTGGCACCAGGAGTCCCAATATGGTCCCACTGCTTTCCATACCATCATGAGCAGGCTTCTGTTTGATCTCCTATAGAATCTGAGGTGTAGGCAATCTTGTCTCAATCCTGTACCAAACTAGCCTTTATTTTCTAGAGGACCACAGCAGTGCTTACCCCATACACATAACCCTTCAAGGGGCATGGCATGAATTAGAATAGAAATGTCACATCTGTAGAGAATGGAACCACCCTCACTCCACAATCAGCTCATCTCAGTGCTTCATCCCTTAACCATGCAACATTCCAGGTGATTCAGATACAGCCCAAAGAAATGAAAGCTGTGTTAGAAATTAGGTAACAGCTACTTGGCCATCTCCTCTTGTTAAGTAGAATTACTGGTAACAATTCAAAGTCCAACTTGATGTTTCTGAATGGAACGGTTAAGAACTCTGCTATCACCTCCTGAAAGGGAGATGCCATCAGGAATCTTGTGAGACTGCCTCATCCAACCTGGGGGGAAGGGCTGGTGGTGACATCATCCTGCCCCCTCCTGGCCTTCCCCCCATGCAAGGTGTGTCTGTGTTGGTCAGAATGAAGAAGCAGTAGGCAAGCCAAACTGGCAGAGACAAGGAGAGAAAGGGGATTTTTGAAAGCAGACAAACTGCAATGTGAAAGCCAGACAGATGGCTAGCAGCATCTTTTTAGGGTGCAGGGGTGTTTCTCTGTATACCTGATGATGTAACCTGTTGCTGTGCCTGCAGGAAGGTTTGGGTGTTACAACTCCAGCTCATGCTCATACTGTGTACTTGTGTAAATAACTAAAGACGATAAAGGCACCATACATGGAGGTTTTTCACACAGGGCTCTATGCCTTGGGGTATCTGAAGGGCAGCAGATTCAGGCATTTTAATTCGAGGGATTCAGGCCTGCACAGCATAAGGCCCGGGGGCTGGATTCGGCCCACAGGGACAATTTTACTGGCCCTCTGGTATCCTGCAGCAACTCAGGAGCTGGAAACTGACTTATAGAGCCATCCTATGCATGTTTTCTCAGAAATATGTACCATGGTGTACCCAGTGAGGTTTACACCCATGTAAGCATGCCTAGGATTGCAGCCTGAATGCAACCACAATTTAGGGAGAGGAAAGGACTTGGCCAGCAGTTTGGGGCTGGCATGCACTCCAGGGGCCCCACTGACTGAGGTACAGGTACAGGACCTATTTTCTGGTCACTATTCTTGGGTCAATTGACAGGCGGAATAGATCCACAAGCAACTAAAAATATATTTATTTTAATGTAATAATGTGCAAAAAATTGACCTTGGCCCCTGCATGACAAATTGTAGATGGTTCTGGCCCACTAGGGCATTTGAGTTGTGCAGCCCTGGATTAGATGGAACATTCGCATAGCCACCAGCACCTCCACCAACACCTTCAAAGAAAGCAAAGGCTCCAGAGATTCCCCCCACCCTCCCTCAAAAGCTGCTGGAAATAGAGGGTTTTTGTTTTTTTACCCCAGACATAACTCAGGCTAAGCCAGGATTCGTAGCCTCCCTTCAGAGAAAAACAAGCCCTGTCTGTCCTGGTCCCTGATAGCCGCAGGGCAGTCGGATTAAATCCAGCGAATATGTGGACTGGCACACTCCAATCAGGATTGGGGGCGGGGGGGAGCCCTGTCTGTAAAATCTCCTTAATCCCTCCTTCAAAGGAAGCCTGAATCTCAGCAGTGCTGGGACTTCTCACTGCTCCGAGAATGGGATTGGAGCCAGGCGTATAGCAGTGGATGGTAGAAGAACAATTACATGGAATGGGGCAAAACAGCAAGTTGCAAGACAAAGGAAAGTGAAATGAGAATGCATGGTGCCTATAGGCAAGGGCGGAACTTCCACTGAGCGGCCACATTAAAAGAATGCAGGGTGCTGGGGCCGCCAAGGGGACATTCACCCCTTGCTACCTATCAGCCAGCCCTCTCAATCGCCTGCCAGCCACTCCATGGTCCCCACTAACCACCGGCATGAGCTGCCTGCCTTTGCTCCTCTGCTGGCCGGTCAACCCAATAAAATGATGCCTCCATCTGGCATATGGTGGCTTATGCAGAGCAGCTGGTGGATGCAGTGACCAGGAAGGCTGGTTGGCTAAGGCACTGGCGGGAAATGGTAGGGCCAGTGGCGGGAAATGGCAGGCAGTGGCGTCCCTGGGGGAAACGGCGCCCAGGGCAAGCTCTGCCCCTGAAATTGCGCCCCCGCCCCCCCCAAAATACCTGAGTGCGCCCCCCGCCCCAAGTGAGTGCAGCGGTGGTGAGAGTGAGCGCGGCGGCAGGCGGCAACGGGAGTGAGTGCGGCGGTGGCAGGCGGCGGCGGATTGTCACCCAGTGCGGCGGTGGCGGGTAGCCCAGTGTGGATCGCCCAGTGTGGCGGTGGCGGGTGACGGGTGGCGGGCGGCAGCAGCGGATCAAGTGCAGCAGAGCGATGCAGAGGCCTGCCTTCTGGCCCGGCGTTGCTTCCCAACTGCGAGGCGCGCTTGCGCAGTTCATTCTATGAACTGCGCAGGCGCGCCTGTGCAGTTGGGAAGCGACACCGGGCCAGACTGCAGGCCTCGGCGTTGCTCTGCTGCACTCGATCCGCTGCTGCCGCCCGCCACCCGCCACCGCCGCACTGGGTGATCCGCCGCCACCCGCAACCGCCGCACTGGGCGATCCGCCACCGGCCTGCCGCCCGCCACCGCCGTGCTCACTCCCGCCGCTGCCCGCCACCACGCGATCGGGGGGGTCATGCAACTTTTTGGTGCTCCCCCACATGGCCCACCAGAGTGGCGCCCAGGGCACGTGCCCTGCCTGCCCCCCCCCCATCGTTACGCCCCTGATGGCAGGGGAGCGGGCAGGCTGCAGCAGTGGCAGTGGCAGCAGACATGGAGGCTTGAAAAAGACCCCTAACAAATGGCACATAAAAAGGGGGGGGCACAGCTCAGCTCCAGAACACCCTTTAAGAGGTAGTGATGCTCCTGCTTATAGACTGGACAGTAGAGTAGAGATTCAGTATCTTACAGTATACCAGTTTATCTGATGTCTCTCTCGTTACAGCTTCAATTGACATCCCATACTGATCCAAGATGTAAAGCTTAAGGTTCAGCTCCAGTCTTTGATTTCATTATAGTTCACAATGAACTATAAGAACAGCCCTGCTGGATCTGGCTCAAGGCCTATCTAGTCCAGCATCCTGTTTCACACAGTGACCCACCGGATGCCTCTGAGAAGCGCACAGGCAAGAGGTGAGGGCATGCCCTCTCTCCTGCTGTTACTCCCCTGCAACTGGTATTTACAGGCATCGTGTCTCTGAGGCTGGAGGTGGCCTATAGCCACCCGACTAGTAGCCATTGATAGATCTGTCCTCCATGAATTTGTCTAAGCTAAGCCTCTTTTAAAGCCATCCAAGCTAGTGGCATCACCACATTCCGTGGCAGAAAATTCTATAGCTTAATTATGTGCTGTGTGAAAAAGTACTTCCTTTTGTCAGTCCTAAATGTCCCAGCCTTCAGTTTCATGGGATGACCCCTGGTTCTAGTGTTTTGAGAGAGGAAGAAAACAATTATCTCTGTCTATTCTCTCTACTACATGCATATACACCTCTATCATGTCTCCCCATAGTCACCTCTTTTCCAAACTAAAAAGCCACGGATGCTGTAGCATTGCCTCATAAGGAAGGTACCCAGAACTGTATGCAGTACTCCAAATGTGACCACACCATAGTTTTATTTATAACATTATAACATTAGCATTTTTATTTTCAATCCCCTTCATAATGATCCCTAGCATGGAATTTGCCTTTTTCACAGCTGCCGTACACTGGGTCATCAGTTTCAACGAGTTGTCCACCATGACCCCAAGATCTCTCTCCTGGTCAGTCACTGACAGTGCAAATCCCATTACTGTATATGTGAAGTTGGGGTATTTTGTCCTAATATGCATCTTTTTACACTTGCTTGCATTGTACCGCATTTGCCATTTTGTCACCCACTCCCTCATTTTGGAACTCCTCACAGTCTTTTTTGGATCTCACTACCCTAAATAGTTTAGTGTCATCTGCAGATTTGGCCACTTCGCTGCTTTTTGGAAGCCAACATATATTATGTCAACCAGATCACCTTTATCCACATGCCTGTTGACACTCTCAAAGAACTCCAGAAGGTTAGTGAGGCAAGACTTGCCCTTGCAGAAGCCATGCTGGTTCTCCTTCAGCAAGGCTTATTCTTCTATATGTTTAACAATTTTGTCCTTAAGTATGCTTTCCATCAATTGTCCCAGCTCAGAAGTTAAACTAACTAGCCTTTAGTTTCCCAAATCCCCGCTGGATCTCTTTTTGAAAACATTAGCTACTTTCCAGTCCTCTGGTACAGAGCCTGCTTGTAGGGACAAGTTACATGGTTCCCTTGTGGGCTGTCTCTTGAAGTTTGTTCCCTATTCTAATAAATCTCTGCTGCCAAACTGGTTGAAACACAGAAAGGCAATCTTCATTTGCTTTTGGCCCAACACTCATTTTAACCCTCAACATGGCAAAACAATTTAGGTGGTTGGCCAAGCCTGTGAAACATGCATGCATTTGTGAGCATGATTGAACCTAGTCACTAGGAATTGGGATTGCTTCCTTAGTAGCTAACCTTTTGGCAATAACAGATAAAACTATGACAGTGGTTTTCGAATTATAGGTCATGACCCACTACTGGGTCATGTGGGATATTAGACACCAGGTTTCTTGTTAATTAAAATTTTTATGACATCGTAAAACATCATCCTATACATTTTCAAAGTAAAATTACAGTCATTCAGATTTAGATCTAATAGCTTGTTTCTGGTGACTGCTAAATTTAAGCTACACACTGCATGATAGTATAGCAGCTTTGAATGTAGCTCATCAACTAATGGGAATGCTTTCCTGCTTGCTACTGTGTCAACTTGATGTGCAAAACGCAATCAATTATTCCTTGAGGTTGAGGGGGATCAGTGATAGTCTTCAACTGAGTTGCAAGAAAAGAAATATGAAAACTGTTGCACTATGGACCTGAAATACCCTCAGAGGTTCTAACAAGTGGTATACCTGTTTCACAGATTCACATTGTGAAATATGTAGTCCAGTTAAAATTATAGGCTGTTTAGGCCTGTTCGCAGGCTGAGAAGTATTTCATTAGTAGAGAGCATTTGCAGACATTAAGGTAAAAGTAAAGTTGTGCCATTGAGTCAGTGTCGATTCCTGGCACACACAAAGGCCTGTGGTTTTCTTCGGTAGAATACCGGAGGGGTTTACCATTGCCATCTCCTGTAAAGTATGAGATTATATAGCTTTCAACATCTTCCTATATTTCCTTGCTAACTTGGCAAAGAGGTACCTTTAATGTGGTGATTCTCTTTATTTAGCAGGGGTAGAATAACTAGCCCTATCCACCCCCAGCACAGTACCTCCAGTGACGGTTGCTGGTGTCTATCTTATGTTTCTGTGAGCCCTTTGGGGACAGGGATCCATCTTATGTATTTGTTATTTCTCTGTGTAAACTACCCTGAGTCATTTTTGGAAGGGTGGTATAGAAATCGAATAAATAAATAAATAAATCGCTCTATCACTGCTGCCTGATATAGGTGTTACTCATAGTCTGGGAAACATTTTATTTTATTTTATGATTTTTTTTCATTTCTATCCCAATTTTACACCGAGGAGCTTAGAGCAGTGTACATACCAGCGGGGATTCGAACCAGCAACCTCTGGCTTGCTAATCAAGTCATTTCCTTGCTGCACCATTAGGTGGCCTTTTGCAGACATTAAGAAGGAGGTAAGATTTGTATTTGTGTTCCAGTTGAGCTGGAAGAAGTCTCTGCTCAGCAAGCTACAAGGTCAGGCAGCTGAGCCATGGGCAGTGGTCACAGGAGGGCGGGGGCAGGGGGGAGGGCACAACTCCAAAGCCAAGACTGGGAAGGCCAGAAACTTGCCAGAAGCTTTAGACAGGAACCAAGATTCAGGAACACAGCAGAGTCCAGTCAGGTAGGTGGTAAGGCGCCTGAGGGTCAAATTGGGAGCCAGGAGTCAGGAACAGGGACCGAGCCAGGAGTCAGGAACACATCAACAATCAGGAACCAGGGGCCATGCAGGTAAGAGCCAGCATGGTGTAGTGGTTAGAGTGCTGGACTAGGACTGGGGAGACCAAGTTCAAATCCCCATTCAGCCATGATACTAGCTGGGTGACTCTGGGCCAGTCACTTCTCTCTCAGCCTAACCTACTTCACAGGGTTGTTGTGAGGAGAAACCTAAGTATGTAGTACACCACTCTGGGCTCCTGGGAGGAAGAGCGGGATATAACATGTAAATATAATAATCATAATCAGCAGTCACAACAAGCAATCAGAGAAAACAAGCACACCAGGGCAAGGGGACCTTGATATACTGAGACAAGGCCTGCCTGAGTCAGGAAGCCTCTTCCTGCTGGAGGGAAAGGCCTATGAGTGATTCCAAAAGGCAGGACCCACCTGTCCTGGGCTCCAGAAGCCTGGGAATCTGCTGCAATGTAACGGGCTGCCCCAAGGGCAGCCACCGCCTGGCATGCAAAGAGTGTCTGGCTCCACACCCTAAGGTTTCCTGTTCTCTTTCTCATCTGCTCTCCTCTAGTCTGGATCCCGAGTTTCTCCGCTTAATTATATTGTTCATGATGCAAGAAGAACAAAAGTATAATTTAACTCTTGAATTTTGTTGTCCTAAATAGGCATCCATTGTTGTGCCAGCTTCCTTGCGTTCATCTTGAGACCCAGGGAGAGAGAAAGAAAATATAAAGCATTCCTTTCTAGCCACATATTTACAAAACAGACCACATGTTACTTTTCCACCGTTCTACTGTTCTGTTTGTACTTGCAATATGAGATTGTTGCAACCAAGCCTTTTGGGTGTAGCTCCCATTTGTTTCCAGAGGAGAACTTACATAGGAACCTGCCATATACTGAGTCAGACCATTGGTCTATCTAGCTCAGTATTGTCTTCACAGACTGGCAGAGTCTCCTCCAAGGTTGCAGGCTCTCTCAGATCTCTCTCAAACCTATTTATGGAGAGATTCTAGAAGTGGGTTTTTAAAAACCCGATTTAGAACATAAACGCTACAAACACCACACTTCGCAGTACTTGTTGCAACCCGATCACCCTATTGCTCTCTTTAAGGAGAAAAAGGTCCCTTTTCATGTATGGGCAACGAGGTGGCGTTTATACCACCAAGTACTGCTAAGCGGCTAAGCCATGGCTCCCAGAGGACAAGCAAGAGTGTCCTAAAATCACCTGCAAACAGAAAGCTAGTGAGCTAGGCGAGACATTCAGGGAAACCCTCTCAAATTTCTTAAAAGAGTGTGTGGTAGCCAAAAGAGTGTGGCAGGGAGTAAGCAAGTTGTTAGAGTGGCCTGATTTCGAAAAACAGACTTGGGAAGAACTAACCTCGGGTTTGAGCGATAGAATCTCTTTTCGAGGTCCCAGAAAGAAACCTTCAAGGAAACGGGACGGAACAGGTGCCCTCATACTAGGGAATTAGATTGTTCCCCTTCTCATAATCAGTTTAGTAAACTTGTATGTCATTTATGCAATGCTCCTGCATAGGAATAGGGAGGGAAGACGTGACCAAGAAGTTCACGTAGATGAGACAGTAAATTTCTTCTGGAAAGGTTTGTATGGTTATGTGCAAAAAGACAAGTGTATCTCTTCTAAACAGCAATGGGCCAAATTATGGAAATGGACGTTGGACATAACCCCCCCTGATGTGGACATAACCCCTCCGATTACCTGATGTGCCTTGTAATCCTCCCCGCCCCCCGTGTTATAACCCTGTGGGTTACCAAATCCTTGTTTGTAAATCTTTGTAGATATATGATGTAAAAACAACCACTTTGTATATAATTGTGCTTTGGTAACGTACTGTATGCTTTGGTAGTTTGTTAGTTCAATAAAAAAAATCTTGTCCTATTTAAGAAAAAAAAAATCTTGTCCTATCTTGGAGAGCCAGGGAGGGAACTTGAAACCTTCTGCTCTTCCCAGAGCTGCTCCATCCCCTGAGGGGAATATCTTGCAGTGCTCACACATCAAGTCACCCATTCATATGCAACCAGGGTAGACCCTGCTTAGCTAAAGGGACAAGTCATGCTTGCTGCCACAAGACCTGCTCTCCTCTCTCAAAGGAGAGGAGAACTTACCCATTTTGGGTAATGACCCCTTTCACTGTCCTCCATGCTAGAGGTTTTCAAGTCTTGAGTTACTTAGTTCCGGTGGTCTGCTGAGATGAAATGTAACCCTTGCATGCTAAGGCTAAGTAGACTAATGAAATCTGATTGTGATGAACCCATTTTTATTTTTGGCAGTGCAGATTGCTAGATAATGTAATGTCATGTTGATTAAAGCATGGGTTGTTCTTGTTAGGGCAGTGATCTTCATTATTTTTCAAGCAGGGGTCACTTTGGCACAAAACTTTCAATGTGAGAGCCATTTCCCACTGTGCTGACCTCCGCACAGTATCGCACTTTTCTCAGTGCTGGGAGGGCCCTTTAAGAGAGACAGAGCCCCTTTTCTGTAGGAGAAGCACTGGGAAGGACTACAATTCCCAGGGTTCTGTGTACACCTTCTAAGATGGTGCAGGGGTTCAAGAGGGTTCTGTTTCCTTTAAAGGAAGCCTCCCCAGCACCACACAATTAGTCAAGGGGCCACACTTAGAGATGATAGGAGTCACCACTGGCTCCTAGGCCTTCCAATGAAGAACATTGCAGGCCCATTCACACATTATGTTCAGTTCTTGTACAATGAGTGTACAGTGCACACAGGTACACAGACAGTCATTCACATGTTATGTTGAATGCAGGTACAGAAGTATGCTTCCTATCTGTAGTATGCATTTGGAGGATCTGTAGCCAGGCTCATTTTTAAAGTGAACACAGGAACAGTCATTCACACAAACACATGTACAAGACAACAGACATCTGTACTGAATTGGGCTTATTGTGTTGGAGGATGGAAGTAAGGATAGAACCTATGAGGGACTAATCCAATCAGTGAAGCTGAAGCATGTTTAAGGCTCAATGGCTGTTTTATGTCTCAGTGGCTGACATGATGAGGAAAATCACTCAAAGGCGTCCCATGACCTAACTTCTCCTTTTAGTTTCAATGGGACTATTTGAGTAACTTTCCTCCTCATGAAATCCATTGATTTCGATAGGAAATATCTGAGCAGGTGTTAAACTGAAATAATGAGGCCACGCTTAACTTGGATAGCGCCTGTACTGGCACGTAGCAAGCAGTACTCCTGTGTTTCCTCCCTTGCTAAGAGGTGGAGGTGGAGGGTAGCCAAAGAGGATGAAAAGCAGCGGCACTTTCTCTCACTGTCCCCCAACACATTTAAAAGCATGGGCTATTCTATATCATCAGCATAACATAACATATCAGAATTTTAAATGTAATATAATTATTTGTATATATGATGTTTTTCATACAATATACTTTTAATATAAAATTATAATTGAATATAATAACATTACTATTTGATATAATAAAATCATTTATGGATGTTTTGTATGAATGAAATGGGCCACATAACTGTACAGCAGCTGTACATATGACGTAAGTAAGTAAAAGGAAATGTTACAGTGAATCTATGCATGGAGGAGAGCTGGTCTTTTGGTAACAAGCGTGAATTGTCCCCTTTGCTAAGCAGGGTCTACCCTAGTTTGCATTTGAATGGGAGACTACATGTGTGAGCACTGCAAGATATTCTCCTCAGGGGATGGGGCCTTTCGGGGAAGAGCACCTGCATGCTTGCATGCAGAAGGTTCCAAGTTCCCTCCCTGGCATCTCCAGGATAGGGCTGAGAGAGACTCTTGCCTGCAACCTTGGAGAAGGCGCTGCCAGTCTGTGTGTAGACAAATACTGAGCTATTTGGACTAATGGTCTGACTCAGTATTAGACAGCTTCCTCTGTTCCTATGAATCTATCTGTGGAAATAATCGGGGCAGTGGGAGAAATTAAAATGCAGACAGGAGTTTTTATATGTTTTTATACTTTTAACATGATGTTTTAATTGTCTTTTTATTGTGTGTTTTTAACTTTTGTAAACCGCCTTGGGGTTATCTTTTTAACAAAAGGTGGTATATAAATGCAAAAATAAATAAAATAAATAAAATAAGTATAAGTAGCACAGCTGATTATTGGAGGACTGTTAAATAAGACAATCTGTTCTCCAAAATAAATAAAACAGGCATATCTTTAATTGGTTGAAAACCATGGAAAGGAGGCATGACTCAATGACTGAGTATCTGTTTTGCATACAAAAGATCCCTGATCTCCCTGACCTTGGCATCTCCAGTTTTTAAAGGAGTTCAGGTAACGGGACTGGATAGGACCACAGGCTGAGCCCTTGAAGAACTGCTGCCAGTCAGAGTTGGATAGTTTAGACTGCATGGATCAGTGGTCTGACTCTAGGGCTGCCAAAAATTGTAATGGTTCCTCCTTAACAGCATCTTTATCCATGGAATTTAGCAGGTGATTGTGCTTTTCTCCATGCTGTGGAAATCAACACCAGCTTGTCTGTTAAACAGCTGTTAAAGGCACAGAAGGGCGTCCGTCCCCCCCAGCCAATTGGCAATCCTATCTCTAACAGGAAAAAAAAATTGCTGCCTAAACTATGAACTGCTTTCAGGACTCCACCAAGTTTTAAAAGCTGTGGTGTTTTTTGCACTCGGTTGCAAAGAGCTGCTGCAGGGGAAGCTGTTTGGCTAAGAACCAGGCTGTGTGCGTGATACTTCTTGGGCTGGTATTCACAGCATGTTCCATTCCAAAGATCGAAAACAGAAGAGAAAGCCGCATGAGTTTAGAGCTGATGACAGAATTGTCCTCTTACAGCTGTTAGCTCCAGCTTTAGGTTGAAGCAGTTGCAAAGCTGATGAATGACATCTAAACAGTTCTGGATAAAACACACAGCCTGAACTCTCCATGTAACAGTATGAAAAGGCGGTGATCTAATAGGCAGAAGTATTCTGTTTGTTAACTTGTCTAAAGTAGATGTTTCCTCATGTGCTGTGACTTGGTCCTCTTTCTTATGCAAAATTGCTGCCCTTCTGAGGGATGTACTAAATAAGTCCTATGAGAGCCTTTGGCTCTTGACGCCACCATTTTATCTTTAGTGCTGTATTCCTGCTATTGCTGATCTGACACCAGTAGCACAATGTGCTTATGTAATTCTGCAGGGGATTGGCCTACCATAATATCAATTGCTTTGAAAAAAATTGGGCTGGAGAGTTGCATACTGCAGAACTGGACCAGGGATGGGCACAGGGTGTAAAGTAAGAACAAAATATGAAGTTTTAATGTTTGGAGAAAAAACCCCAAAGATTCACACAATGATCTTCATATTTTATTTGTTAATCACTTGAAATTACTAACACTAATTTGTTTTAAAAAGAGATATTATTCCTTGCTTGCAGCATTGCAGTCCAAAAATAATAAACACAGGATAAAGGAGTGGATAGGGAAAGTAGTGGGGAAGAATTACCCTCATACCGATAAGAGATTGTTGCTGGAGGAGATGGTAGCTTTGCTAGGTGTTACAATGTTTTGCCTACTTCTCCTAGGGTAGAAGACCACTCTAATACCAGGGCCTGCCTTAGGATAAATAGTGCCCTGGGTAAGAAGTGGGGGAGCACTCCCCCATCCTGGTAACTGGTGGGAATTACCCCATCTTGTTAATCTGTTGGGAGAGAAGCAGCATGGCTTCTGCAAAGGGAAATCTTGCCTCACAAACCTTTTGGAGTTCTTTGAGAGTGTCAGCAAGTGTGTGGATAAAGGGAGGCAAAAAGAGAGTTTGAGGAACATTTAGCTAAAAGCATCAAGGGAGATAACAAAAACTTCTTTAAATACATCAGAAGCAGGAAACCTGCCTGGGAGGAGTTTGGACCATTAGACAATGAGGGAGTGAAATGGATTATTAAGGAGGAAATCGAGGTTGCAGAGAAGCTAAATGAGTTCTTTGCATCCGTCTTCATGGCAGAGGATACTGAGCATATACCTGTTCTTGAAACAGGCTTTTCGGGGATGGAGGCTAAAGAACTGAGTCAGATAGAAGTGACAAGAGATGATGTTCTAAACTGTCTGGAAAAACTGAAAACTAGCAAATCGCCAGGGCTGGATGGCATGAATCCAGGAGTCCTCAAAGAAATCAGATGTGAAATTGCCGACCTCCTTGCTAAAATATACAATTTATCCCTGCAATCGGGCTCTGTACCGAAGGACTGGAAAGTAGCCAATGTAGCACCGATTTTCAAAAAGGGATCCAGGGACGATCCAGGAAATTACAGGCCAGTCACCTTAATGTCCGTTCCAGGCAAATTGATGGAAAGCATCCTCAAGGATAAAATTGTAAAGCACATAGAAGAACAGGCCCTGCTGGGAGAGAACCAGCATGGCTTCTGCAAAGGTAAATTTTTCCTCACAAACCTTTTGGAGTACTTTGAGAGTGTCAACAAGTGTGTGGATCAAGGTGATCCAGTTGACATAGTATACCTGGACTTCCAAAAAGCTTTCGACAAAGTTCCTCATCAAAGACTCCTGAGAAAACTTAGCAATCATGGGATAAGGGGACAAGTACATGTGTGGATTGCTAACTAGTTGAAGGACAGGAAATAGAAGGTAGGTGTAAATGGAGAGTTATCACAATGGAGGGAAGTAAGAAGTGGGGTCCCCCAGGGATCTGTACTGGGACCTTTTTAATTTATTCATAAATGATCTAGAAGTAGGGGTAAGCATTTTTGTAGTTAGTATCCAAATGATCTATACAGCTTTTAATAAAAGGTTAAAGACACTGCTTTTTCCCCTCCCTAGCTCACTGTAGACAGTACCCTCAACAATTAGCAAGTCACCAACTCCATTGGCTCTCCCTTCAGGTCGGTGTCCTCCTGCGTCACCACCCAACTCAACCATCCCTGGACTGGATCTGACTAGTACTCCCTTGGCTTGTATGGTTAATAAAAACAAAAATGAAATCTTAAAACACCCATAACATGGTATGGGAAGTTGTCTGATTAGTGACACCTTCCTAAATTTATTTATTTATTTATTTATTAAATTTATATACCGCCCTTCCAAAAATGGCTCAGGGCAGTTCACAACATGATAAAAACAATTAAAACAAATTAACAATTAAAATCAAACTATTAAAACACAGTAAAACCAACAAAACAGCTAAAAGCCCTAAAACAGTATAAAATTAAAACTACACATTTAAAAAGCTGAAAAAGCTTGGGTGAAGAGGTGGGTCTTCAGATGTTTTTTAAAAATAGTCAGGGATGGGGAGGATCGCATCTCAGCAGGAAGTGCATTCCACAATCTCGGGGCAGCAATCGAGAAGGCCCGTCTCCGTGCGGCCACCAGACGAGCTGGCGGTAACTGGAGACAGACCTCCTCAAGTGATCTCAGTGGATGGTGGGGCACATAAAGAAGGCGTTCTCTTAAATGCCCAGGGCCCAAGCCGTTTAGGGCTTTATAAGTTATAACTAGCACTTTCTATTCTGCCCGGAAACCAATTGGCAACCAGTGTAGCTCCCTCAGCAAGGGAGTAATGTGGTCTCTCCGAGATGATCTGGAGACCAACCTGGCTGCCGCATTCTGAACCAACTGAAGTTTCCGGACTACGTACAAAGGCAGCCCCATGTAGAGCGCATTACAGAAGTCCAGTCTGGAGGTTACCAACAAATGTACCACTGTTTTGAGGTCATTGATCTTGAGAAACGGACGCAGCTGACGTATCAGCCGAAGCTGATAGAAAGCACCCCTGGCCACCGCCTCAACCTGAGAAACCAGGGAGAGGTGTGAATCCAGAAGTACTCCCAGACTGCGGACCTGTTCCTTTTGGGGAAGTGTGACCCCATCTAGAACAGGTAGATCAAAATCGTCTCTGGAGTTCCGACCCTGCACAACAAGTACCTCCGTCTTATCTGGATTCAGCTTCAATTTATTCTCCCTCATCCAGCCCATTACTGCCTCCAGGCAGGCATTCAGGGAAGATATGCCATCTCCTGAAGAAGTTGACATGGAGAAATAGATCTGGGTGTCATCAGCATACGGATAACATCCCGCTCCAAATCCCCTGATGATCTCTCCCAGCGGTTTCATGTAGATGTTGAAAAGCATTAGAGAGAGTACGGAGCCTAGAGGGACACCATACTTAAGCTCAGATTTTGAAGAGTAACAGTCTCCAATCGACACCATCTGGAATCTATCCAAGAGGTAGGAGTGAAACCACTGTAAAACAGTGCCTCCCACCCCCAACACCCTCAGACGTTCCAGAAGGATACTATGGTCGATAGTATCGAAAGCCGCCGAGAGATCCAAGAGGACCAACTTCCTCTGTCACACTTCCTCTGTCAATTCTCAACTGAAGATCATCCAGCAGGCCGACCAAGGCAGTCTCCACCCCATAGCCCACCCGGAAGCCAGTTTGAAACGGGTCTAGATAATCAGTTTCCTCCAAGACCGCCTGGAGCTGACAGGCCACCACCCTCTCAATTACCTTGCCCAGCCACGGGAGGTTGGAGACAGGCCTATAATTGCTCAACTCTGAGGGATCTGATGTAGGCTTCTTTAAAAGATGTCTAATGATTGCCTCCTTGAGACAAGGAGGCATCCTGCCTTCCCTCAGAGAAGCATTTATGATTTCCACCAGGCCTCCTACAACAGCCTCCCTGCTAGATAGAACAAGCCATGTTGGACAAGGGTCAAGAGAACAAGTGGTAGGCCTCACCGCTCCAAGCAGCTTGTCCACATCCTCAGGAGTCACAGACTGAAACCGATCCAGTCGAACCACATAAGAGGAGTTGTCAGACACCTCCAGTTCAAACATCAAATTAATTGTGGAGTCTCCGTCTAAGTTGGCCCAGATCCGAGAGATTTTATCTGCGAAAAATTCTTTAAACACGTCACAGCGAATAACTGATGGTAGGGGTGTGCACGGAACTGCGGAGCTGCGGTCGGGCACCGGGGTAGGGGGTTCCAAAAGAGTTCGGGGGGGCTTTACTTACCCCCTCAAGAATGCCGCCGTATTTCTTAGAGCAAGCGGGCGGCATACCTCCCTGCCGCCCGCTTCATTCCCCCTCTCGGCACGGTTCTCCTTTTGAATACTGAATCGGGCGGCAGGGTATCTCCCAGTCCCTGCCGCCCTTTTAAATGCCCCCGCTCGGCTGGCGGCCGCCCCCTTTAAGCCCCCAAGACACCTGCCGCCCCTTCCCTTCCCATTTCAACGAGGGATCAGCAGGAGAACTCCCCTGCCGTCCCCGTCCGCTTCCCCAGCTGGCTGCAAATGGCTTCTAGGAAGCCTTTTGTGCATATGCGCAAAAGGCTTCCTAGAAGCCATTTGCAGCCAGCCGGGGAAGCAGACGGCAGGGGAGTTCTCCCGCCGCCTGCTCTCTCCCTGCCTGCTCTCTAAAGTTGAAACTCTCCTGCTGATCCCTCGTTGAAATGGGAAGGGAAGGGGCGGCAGGGGTCTTGGGGGCTTAAAGGGGGCGGCCGCCAGCCAAGCGGGGGCATTTAAGAGGGCGGCAGGGACTGGGAGAGACCCTGCCACCCGATTCAGTATTCAAAAGGAGAGCCACGCCGAGAGGGAGAATGAAGCGGGCGGCAGGGAGGTATGCCGCCCGCTTGCTCTAAGAAATACGGCGGCATTCTTGAGGGGGTAAGTAAAGCCCTCCCCGAACTCTTTTGGAACCCCCCACCCGAACCAAAACCACCCGTGTCCGGACCGGTCTGGAGGCCTTTAGAATGGCCTCCGAACCGGTCTGTGCACATGACTAACTGATGGCTCCAAATTCTGGTTCAGGGAAGGGGGGCAGATACAAGTCCCCTCACAACCCTGAACAGCTCCGCCGGACGCGAGTTCGCAGAAGCAATACAGGCAGAAAAGAACCGCTTCTTTGCTGCACTTATCATCTGAGCATAGATCTTTAAGTGTGCTCTATGACATAATCTGTCGAATTCAAGTTGAGTCCTTTTCCACTTGCGCTCCAGCTGCCTACCTTGCCACTTCAGCCCCCGTAGATCTTCCGTATACCAAGGGGCCAGTTTTGAAGCAGGTCGGAGGGGACGCTTAGGAGCAATCATGTCTACTGCCCTGGTGAGCAAGTTGTTCCAATTCTCAACCAGGCTATCAACAGGATCACTGGCAGAGCCAACATTAAATCCCTCCAAGGCTTCTTGGAATCCTACCTGATCCAATAACCTCTTCAGGCAGACCATTCTAATAGGCCCCTCACCCCTACAGAGGTGGGAAGTGGCTGTAAGTCCAACCTTAACCAGATGGTGGTCCGTCCATGACAAGGGGGAGATTGTAGGAGTCCCCACCCATGGAACACCACCCTGATCAGAATAAAAGACCAAATCAAGTGTGTGACCTGCAATATGCATCGGTCCAGAGACCACTTGGGATAGGCCCATAGCTGTCATGGCCGCTATGAACTCCTGAGCTGCCCCGGACAAATTGGTCCCAAAATGAACATTGAAGTCCCCCAGCACCAAAAGTCTGTGAGACTCCAACGCAAGCTCTGCGACCAAGTCCGTGAGCTCAGTAAGGGAATCCGTTGGGCAGCGGGGCGATTGGTACACCAACAGAAGTCCCAATCTATCCCTGGTCCCCAAACTTAGGTACACACATTCAATATGGTCTGATACCCTAACAGGGAACCTGGTAAGGGAGATGTTATTCTTATAGACCATAGCCACTCCACCTCCCCGCCCACGTCCCCTCACCTGCTCCTCTACAGAATATCCTGGAGGAAGAAGCTTGGACCAGACAGGGCCACCAGCCTTCCCCAACCAAGTCTCGGTAATACACACCAGGTCGGCCTCTTCATCCATAATCAAATCATGGATGAGTTCTGATTTATTTTGGACCGACCTGGCATTGCAGAGGAGCAAGGTAAGGTTATGTGGGTTGTTGGCAGTGCTCCCCGAGGTCGAAGAGCTGGCAGGACAGCCGGAAGGGGAGACAGCTATTAGGTTTCTCACTACCCTTCCCCTGGAATGGCCTGCTGACCTGCCAACGGTACATTATTAAGTACTATTTTTTGTGTGTGTGTCATAGAGCTCAGGGTAGCACATATGGTTCCCCATTCTCAATTTTATCCTCATAATAACTTTGTGAGGTAGGTTAGGCTGAGAAAGAGTGATTGGCATGAATCAAGTCACCAAGCTTGATTCATGGCTGAGTGAAGGTTGAACCCAGGTATCCTCAGTCCTTGCTTTTCCACTACACTGTATTGTCTCTCTCTCTAGATGCTACTAGATTGAATTGCTGTGTAAAAGAGGGAATATTTGCAGGTGCAGGTTTTCTCATCCCCACATGTTCCATACCCCTATGGAAGTCATGCTGTGTTAGAAAAATAAAAGTGCCTACCAGCTAGCAATATGCAAGATTCCTGAGTCTGTCTTGGAAATACTGCAGGAAATACTGCAGGATGGAATCAATCACTTCAAATGCCTTTTTAAAAAATTCTATTGGTTGAATATTTATGTTTCTCTATGTACTTTTGAAAACATCCAATTTGTTCAAGTATATCTGAATGTATTACCTGGGTTGTTTTTTGTTTTTGCAAGTTTATACCACAAAAGCCTCTCTGCTGGTTCCGTTTAGCTACTGGACAGGTATGGGAATACTGGTTTGTTGAAGGATGCCACTGCTGAGATGGACGAATGAATTCAGGGCACCAGATTCTATGCATGACTCTGTTTTTCAATCCAGACAGAGTTTAAATAAATCCCAAACTAAACACTCTGTATGGAAATACCCTAAAGGAATAAAAAAGAAGAGGCTTTTCATGTGCCCAGAGGCATGTTGTCTAGACTACAGGTGCCAAGAAGAAAAACCCTTTTACCTGGAAGAAGCATGTTCTGTGCCCAGTCACACCCCCAGCACTGTCAGTCTTCGGTGGAACACTTCCTAGGTTCTTTCACAGGTGGGATTTTGTCCAAGGCATGATGCCCTTCACACTGAAGGGCACTTGGGAGGGGTGAGCCTTTGGCGCTCCCTGTTCTTTGCCCTCAATGTTTTTTTCATAAGGTTCTGCAATCTCCTGTTTGCACCAGCACGGGTGGCACATGCGTTTCATAGACATTCCAAATGCCGTCTATCAGCCTGGTTGACTTTTAGCAGCAGCACATTACCTTTGAAACTGAACAACCTTAGCTTGAACCTAAAAAAGTTTCCACATTTTGACCTCTAGTGCTTATCTGATGTCTCATTTAAATCATGAGTGACTACACACAAGCAGCTGGAGTGCCGTACACTTGTAAACGCAGAGTTTTTCGCAAAGATTCGCAAACGCAAGAATCACGTCCCTTTGAGCCCCCACAGGGTCTGACAGCCGCATTATTGATACATTATTAAAAGTAAGGCAGTGTCTTGGAAATGCTGCTTGTTTCTTCAGCAGGCTGTGATGGACAACCTCCTGCAAGGGGGAGGAGGGAAAGAAGAGCTTCAATACCTTGCCTTCTCTAAGGTTTTACTGTGGTGTAAGAGGCTAGAGAAGGAAAGAGGAAGGGGTGCCCAAACACTAAAACTGTTGTAGCTATAATTGAGCAGATGGATTCAAAGAACCCAGGGGGCCCAACTCCTGAGGGCCCCTCAGCTCCACCCCTGTCTATTTTCTTCATTATCTCCCTCTCTCTGAGGGGCCACTGGGGAGATGGGTGAATATGGGCCCCCTCTCCGCTTCCTACGCCCCTGGCAGACGACTCTAAACAGAATCGGAGGGGTGCTCAGCCAAAGTAAGTGAGCCATGCACACACTCCCAATCTGCGGTCATGTGAACTCAAAAAGCAAGGTAGGAGGAGAGGAGGGTGGTCATGTGGGAGCTGGATAGGAAGGGCGCATGCCCTACCCAGAACCTGTCCCCAGCCTTTTGCCCAGGATGAATGAATAGCTATCCGACCCAGTTCCCACCTCCCATACGATCACTCTCCCCTCCTCCTGCCTTGCTTTTTGAGTTCACATGACATCAGACTGGGAGGGTGCACATCTTTCCTACCCTGGCTGGGCCCTCATTCAATCCTGTTTAGGGCCACCTGAACAGCCTTCCTATTCACTTTCCCCCTCTTTGGTTCTTTTCACCAGAGTGAAGCATCTAAAGAGTGAGGTTAGGTCAAGTCCCAGCTTGATGTAATAAAGAAGGGGAGATAAAAAGCACCAGTGAACCAAAAAGGAGAAAGGAAAGGAAAAGGAAAGGAAAACCCAAGGTGCTGAGCCACAGCTTGAAATGCATTAGACACTTTTTGGAAGTATTTTAATAAAACTAGCTTAAGCCACACAGAGCATCTGCATGCTAGTACTTGATTGCTCCCCTCACCCCTGCCACAGCCCCCCTCACCTCAGAGATCTCCCCACCATCCTCACCTGAGCCTCACTCCTGCTCCTCCTTCTCCATCCCGTTGCTTCCATCCCCCTCACCCCTCTTGGTCACGGCTGCAGCGTTGCTGGCGCCTGTTGGCCAAGCTGCAGCCCCCTATCCCCAGAGACCTCCCCACCCTCACCCAAGCCCCACTCCTGCTCTTCCCCACAGGAGCAGCAGCAGCAGTTGATTGGGCCCATCCTTGATGCCACCACTGCCATGGCCGCTTGTTCCTCTCAGGCCACTGACAGGCTAGACCCATCCCTTGCCTGCCTGCCTCCCTCCACCAATGGCCCAAACAGCAGCAGTGGTTGACTGGGCCCTTCCTTGCTGCTGCTGCTGCCGCCATGGCCGCTTGTTCTCCTCAGGCTGCTGACAGGCTCTGGCCCATCCCTCACCCTTCCTTCTTTCTTTACCCCCCTCCTTTTCTCTCTCTTTCTCTCGTCTCCACTAGCTTTCCCCCCTCTGTCTTCCTCCCTCTCTCTCTCTCTCTCTCTCTCTCTCCTTTCCTGAGTTAACTGATCTTGTTCATCTTGTTTCCTCATCTAATTCACACGATGGCAGCCTTCTTCTTCTGAAGGGGCTCTTTGCTCCCTCACGACCCCTCTCTTCGCAGACCCCTGACCACTATCCTTTTATATAGATCAAGAACATAATCCAACCAGTAACAGTTGCATTCCAACTGTCCTTAACCATCACAGGCTCCTCCTCCTCCCTATCTGCATGTGGAATCCTCACTGCCCAATCACCATGGTGCTTCTGCTCTCACAGGCCCCTCCTCCCTATCTGCATATGGAATCTCCACTGCCCAATCAGGTGCTTTTGCTCACTAACTCTCACAACAGCTGCCACTCACGGGATTAGCCATGGGTATGCCTTAGAGAATTAAAAATATAGATAATTTTCTCAGCATCTTGGGTTGTGCCAGTATCAGCTCCTCATGTTCTCCTTTCTAACCCTCACAGTCTCCTCATAATTGTCACCTATCTGTTATCTTTTCTTTTTATTTTTGTTATATCATGCTATGCAGTGCATTTGAAGCCACACTTCCCCTATCTGTATCCTGCAGTTATTTTCTCCCATTTCCCCTCTGCTCTGCCCATGCCAGGCCTGGAATACTTGCCTACTGTGTGCAGCTACAATCTACTGCTTCCCACGTGGTAACTGACCATGTGACAAGATGATCACGAATAGAACTAGCCTATCTAGTGAGAAGACCTTTCCCACTTCCTTGTACCTAAGGAGGGTAGAGCCCCTTTTGCACACATCCTGATCCATAAGGAAACCACTTCTACATGGTGCTGTCCTGCACATCTGAATTCTGTGAGAGTACCAGGAAGCCGAGACCTCTATAATCTGTTTACACTGTTGGTCAATGGATATTTTGACTGACCAGCCCTCACAATTGATTTTATCCACCAGGCTGCAGTATTTGCATACCCAAAAGCAACATGAGAAAGCACTATGGGGAACCTGGCTGCTGGGTAGTTCACTGTACATGTGAAGGGTGCTCTCTATAGGTGCAGATGTGTTGTAAACCTCTCCTGCCAATGTGAGCAGACAGAAGCTAGGTGACAAATTTCCCACATGGCTACATGCACAATAAACATTTAGCAAATGTTTAACTATGTCCACTTTGTCTAAGAAAAATTGGCTGTTCTTGCTAATCGAAAGCAGGCTGTTAGACCAGGATAATGCTCCATCTCCCCCCCCCCTTTTTTTTAAACCACTAGTGCCTGTGCCATCAGTAATTCATTAAATATAGCAAAGGTCTCTAAGTGGAAAGTTTTCTTGCTTCCTTCCCATCTCATTCTGGTTAAAATAAAACTATTAGTGATTGCAAATCCTTTACAGTATTTTCTAAAAAAGCATTTTGCATGCCTTCACCATTATATTACGTAGAAGCCTGATCAAATGATCCATAACACTCTGTTTCATTCACATAGCTTGCCTGAGCCACTCTGTATAAAAAGAGGTTTTTAAAGCCCATTTCTTCAGGTTCACAATGAATCTGGCTATATTATAGGATAAGTTGGAGGATACTGCAGAGAAGCTGAATGAATGAGTTATTTAACTCTGTCTTCATGGCAAAGGATCCTGACCACATACCCACCCAGGATAGGAATAAATGGACAGTTTTGGCAATGGAGGGAAGTAAGAAGTGGGGTCCTCCAGGATTCTGTATAAGGACCAGTGCTCATTAACTGATTAATAAATGATCTAGAATCTTGGATAAGCAGCTAAGTGGCCAAATTTGCAGATGACACTGAACTATTTAGGGTAGTGAAATCCAAAACAGATTGTGAGGAGCTACAAAAGGATCTCTTCAACTGGGTGAGTGGGTGACAAAGTGGCAAATGCAGTTGGTGGTATATAAGTATGATTAGATAGATAGATAGATAGATAGATAGATAGATAGATAGATAGATAGATAGATAGATAGACAGAAGCAAGCATATACATGTGTATGGACACTTGTACAATGTCCGAATAGGGCTAGAGTCTCAAGGGTCTCCAACAGAAATGAGAAGTGCAAACAGATCACAGCCAAATATGGAGAAGGACATTTTCTGAGTCGCATATGGTTCTACAAGTAGGTTTGCCAATCAGTCCCAGGACAGGCCTGGAGGGAATTGGCATCAATCTGCAGGTGAGTATCGAAAGCAATTCTAGAGATGTTGATATTGTGACATTGATATTGGTGCTTGATATTGCAACATGGGGTGGGGAGCAATCTTCAGGAATAGCTTCAGTCAGAGTTGACAGACAATGCTACATGCAGGGCATTTAGAAGGAAGGCCATGGCTCTTCCCTTCGGACTATCACATCTTATCATACTTGTTCATGATCTTCCTGTAGAGCTTTGACTACTAGGACATATCAGCATAAATAGAACCAGCGGAAAGAACCACTTCTTGTATTCATTACAGGGTTTTTGGAAGGCAAAAGTCTGGCAAGAGAATGGGGAGGGGAGTTGGTCTTGCAGTAGGGAGCATAAATTGTCCCCTTTACTGAGCAGGGTCTGCCTTGTTTGCATTTGAATGGGTGACTGAGCACTGCCTGTGGTAAGATATTCCCCTTGGGGGCTAGAGAAATTGAATTGCTTGCATGCAGACAGAGGTGCACCTAGGTAATTTTGGAGCCTGGACCTAAAGGCCTTTGGAGTCCCACACCCCCACTGCAAGTTAAGCATAATTCCCCTACACCCACACACACTGTGACACACACAGTATTTTTAACACATGGGTTCTAGGGGGCACAAACAGCAACTGAACTCACAAGACTGTAAGAATATTTGCAGAAACATTTCAACACAGCAGCAGCAACCACCTGCTGTGTGTTTCAACAACACACAGCATAGTTGAACACTATGGTGACCACCTGGGACAGACTAAAGACTAAAGAGCATTTGGGGGGCCCCAGGGGGTGTGGAGGCCCTGGACTTCTGCCTGGAATCCCAGGGTTAAGAGCACCTGTGCATACAGAAGGTCTCAGGTTCACTCCATGGTATCTTCAAGCAGGGATGGAAGAAACTCCTTCCTGAAACCTTGGAGAGCTGCTGGAACAATAGTCTGACTCCCTATAAGGCTGCTTCCTATGTTTCTAAAGTATTTTATTTGAAGCAGGGGCGTAACGAGGCTGGAGTGGGCCGAGAGACAAAATTTTAAAATGGGCCCCTCGCTGATACACACACACTCACTTCAAATGTGACTTGCCTCTGGGGGGGCCCTCAAGGCATGGGGGCCCCCAGGCAGCCACCTCCCCTTGCCTAATGGTAGTTACGCCCCTGATTTGAAGCTTACAAAAATAAAGCCATCAGTGATGGGATCTGTCTAGTCTGTGCAGTAGATAGAGATGAGTATACCAGACTTGATGGATTTTTTAACCATTAAAATGCAGCTGTGCAAATATACTCATGAGTATTCTTATTTATATCAATGAGTCTTTCCTGCTCCAGCCAGAATGCATGAAAAAATGTCTCCCGGGTGATTCGTAAACTTCCATATGTGTACAACTCCCATCTGAAAAATGCAGGTGGTATGGTAACCAGGAGTGAAATATGTTTGTACTATATTTCTGCACTAATAAAGGAGTGCTCTCACACCCCACAAGAACATGTAGAACCATGAACGGGGTGATTGGAGTTCTGTTTTGTGTCAGCACATTAAGGGGTTGGTTGTGATTTTTCTGAGAAAAGTCTTAACTGAGCAAGGGGGGGTGGATTTAAGATAAGTCAGCCAAATCTCTAAATTACTAGTTACTATTGATATAAGGCACTCCCAACAGCATTTGGGATTGAGGAATTCATGTGATATAAATCTGATATAACTGAGAGCAGATACCAAGGTCTAAGCTTCTCAAACTGAGAAGCTTGGAATTTTTTATTTTTATTTTTACATCTATATCCTGATCTTCCTCCAAGGAGTCCAGAAGAGTATAAAGGTAAAGTGTGCCATCAAGTCGATTTCGACTCCTGGCGCCCACAGAGCCCTGTGTTTTTCTTTTGGTAGAATACAGGAGGGGGTTACCATTGCCTCCTCCTGTGCAGTATGAGATTATGCCTTTCCGCATGTTCCTATATCGCTGCTGCCTGATATAGTACCAGTGGAAATTCGAACCGACAACCTTCTGCTTGTTAGTCAAGCATTTCCCTGTTGTGCCATTAGGTGGCTCAGAACAGTATACATGGCTATTTTTATTTTTTTTAATTGGAGAGATGTCACTGGCCAAAAGTCACCCAATGAGCTGCATGGCTGAATGGGGCTTTGAACCCATGTCTCCCTGGTCCTAGAACAACATATTAGCCATTATAAAAAGGTAAAATGTGCCATCGAGTCGGTGTCGACTTCTGGCGACCACAGAGCCCTGTGGTTGTCTTTGGTAGCATACAGTAGGGGTTTACCATTGCCATCTCCTGCGCAGTATGAGATGATGCCATTCAGCATCTTCCTATATTGCTGTTGCCCAATATAGTCTGGGAAATATACCAGTGGGGATTCGAACCAGAAATCTCTGGCTTGCTAGTCAAGTCATTTCCCCGCTGCGCAATTATACCACACTGATAATAGATAGAAGATTGTGGGCAAGGAGATGGCATGAGGGATAACACTACACTTTTGCACGAGGTCATAGCAAGTGGATCTCATTGGAGTGGGCCTGGGGTAATAAGTGAAGATGGCCCTTGCCCTTACCACCAACCTCCTTTGCTTCCCCCCATCCCCTTTGCTGCAGAAGAACTGCAAAACAAAATGATGAAAAACAGATCGTTCTCAGCATGCTTTTTCTCACACTCCTATGTAAATAATATCACACACTCCCCCCTGCACACACTTTCACACACGTACCTGTGCACACATTCTCCTGGTTCAGAAACCTTTTATATACCTATAGCAGCTCATATATTCATACATCAACAGTGCTTCTATCTTTATTTGCTTATTGTCTGTCTCTCTCTCGTGCGCATGCGTGCGCTCTCTCGCGCGTGCGCTCTCACACTCTCTCTCTCTCACACACACACACACCACACTCCAGTCACAGTTTTCCACGAAAAACTGCATCCCAGGTTTCCCTCTAGGATTTAGGGGTAAACTGAACCCTGTTGCTAAATAAGGTTTGTAGAGGGGAAAGCAAAGAAAAGGAGTTGCTATGATTTTACCCTGTTCTTTTTAACAAGACTAGGATTCAAAAAGTGTCCTTAATATCCTGTAATTGAAGATCCTTTCAGCTAAGAACATAGGAAGCTGACTTATACTGAGCCGGACCATTGGTCCATCTAGCTCAGTATTGTCTACACAGACCGACAGTGGCTTCTCCAAGGTTACAGGCAGGAGTCTCTCCCAGCCCTATCTGGAGATGCCAAGGAGGGAACATGGAACCTTGTGCATGCAAGCATGCAGATGCTCTTCCCCAGAGTGGCCTCATCCCCTAAGGTGAATATCGTACAGTGCTCACACGTGTAGTCTCCCATTCAAATGCAAACCAGGGCAGACCCTGCTTAGCAAAGGGGACAATTCATGCTTACTACCACAAGAGCAGTCTCAGCTTTGGGAGGGGAAAAGGTGGGGGGTGTCAGGCAGCATCCCTCTCTCGTCTTCTGATGCTCAGGAACATTTACCTCACTGTTCAGCATCTCAGTCAGGTTAAAGGAGGGGTGGGTTAAGCCTGCTAACTGGGCAAAGAGGCACCTTTTACCGTGGTGATTCTCTTTATTTAGCAGGGGGAGAGTAACTGCCCTATCCACCCCCAGCACAGTACTTCCAGTGACTGTTGCTGGTGTGTGTCTTATGTTTCTTTTTAGAATGTGAGCCGTTTGGGGATAGGGAGCCATCTTATTTGTTTGTTATCTCTCTTTGTAAACCGACCTGAGCCATTTTTGGAAGGGCGGTATAGAAATCGAATTAATAATAAATAATAATAATACTAGCCAGCCAGTCTGGAGGAGAGGAGGAGGGAGGGGTGATACCTGACACTCCTCCCCTCCCCTTCTGGAGATGAGTTCTCCTATCAGCCAAGATGAGTCCCTCCTATCAAGAGCCAGCAGCATGCCAGTGAGTTGGGAAGGCAGGGATGAGAGGTGAGCAAAGTGTGAGCTGTCACCCAGCTGGCAGGCTCCCCCTTCCCTCAGGGGCCCAGACACACACACACACACACACACACACACACACATTCAATTATAGCTACTTTCCTGCTTTTGCTTCTATTTCTTAATTTGTTTCTGTTATTGAATGTATTGTCACCTCCTCAGATCCCCCTGGGACTCTTGCCCCATCAGATCTCTTTAAACTATATGATCCCAGACTTACAAATGTCCAGTTTTGTTTTTGTTTTTTCAAACAAAGGTGCAGACATCCTTCAACAATAACATACATTCAAAATCATTTGTGCTTTCATCTAAAAATGTACTTTATCTTTGTTTTCCTTTGGGCGGGAGTTTAATTACAGTGTTACACAAAATGAGTATTTTGTTAACATTGGAAAGAGGTTATGCTCCACACTAAGCTCTAGACAAGTCTGTGTTTACAGTACATAATTCTTTTTCCAGCTGTTTCCTTACTCATTAACAAAGTAAATTAGATATTTCTTAAACCAGCACCTTACTTTGTTGACTTGATCAAAATGCAAAACGTAATAGACATGGAAAATTACTACCCTAGGAGATGTTCAGTTAGGGTGACTTCTTCAAGTACTGTAATTATCATTTCATTGGGAAATCAGCTATGGTTGCAGCAGAACTATACTAAAATAATCTAAATCTGTTCCTTGGGTGTATCTTCTTACATAAACAAAAATAAATACATACCTTGTAAGCTATATAATCATTACTTGTTTCTGTTAAAGTGGGAAACTGAACATTTTCATAAAGAGGCAGAACATGTGGAAACAGGTTTTCATACATTGGTTGTACCCACTAAGCCCAGAAGAGACTGATGGATGGAGAAGAATTCCCATTTCCTCCTGCCGGGGAAATGAACTTGCTCTGTTTACTCTCTTCCTTTGCAAATAACCTGTTCAGAAGGAGAAAGACAGGCTGCATAATGTGTGTGTGTGTGATTATAAGGCTGTCCACACAAGCAGTGTGGAGAGCCTGAATGGAATTTGTGCGGAGAGTTGGCTTGACCCACTCCCCCCCCCCAACATGAGCAGGAAGCCCTCCCTGGGCGGTGTGCGGGTCATTCTGGGGAAACACCCCCCCCCCGTGCCAGGAGGCTTGTTGTAGGCTCTGGGTCGGGGTGGGGGGGCTACTCGAGAGTCGCTGAGGCATGACGCTGCGCTGTGATGACACACGAACAGTTAGCCTGCTTTTTGGGCGCTCCTGCACCCGAAACCCAGGTTAAGTGGCGGGCTACCCAAGAGGGTTTGCTGCCATGCTGCCGCCGGGAGCTACACAGCTCCCAGCAGTTCTCACAGTGGCTCTCTTAGCCCAGTTCCTGCTGTGCATGAGGATAGCCTCTATATGTTATTCTTGTAGGTCTTATGACTGGTTAATCGTCTAACAGCAAGATTTTATTTATGTATTATTTATTTTTCTTTGTAAACCACTTTGTGAACTTTGGTTGAAGAGCGGTATATAAATATTTGTTGTAGTAGTAGAAGTGTATCAGACAATATGATGTCCAGCAAATACAACTAAAGAGCATGATGAAGATGAATTTATATAAATGACTGACAACCAAACTAATGTTGAGGAGGGGGTCATAGCTCAGTGGTCAAAGCATCTGCTTTGCATGTAGAAGGTCCAGAGGCGTAACTATAGGGGGGCAGGGGGGGCACGTGCCCCGGGCGCCATCTTTTCTGGTCACGTGGGGGGGCGCCGTCATGACCAAATTTTTCTAAATTTTTTTAAAAAAATTGTTAATACAAATGTTTCCTGCTCAGTGCAGCAGCGCTGCAGCAGTCAAGGGAGCGCGTCGGTGCCCCCTTCCCCACGAGCGGTCCCTTCCGCGCCACCTGCACCCCCCCCCCCATTGCTTTGCTGGTGCCTGGCGGCCAGTCAGTGGCCTGGCTTGGCGGGAGCGGCGGGCGCTTGTGAGGAAAAACCTAAGTATAATGTAGTATGTTGGGGGGGCGGTGGGGGGGCGCCATTTCAGTGCTTGCCCCGGGCGCCGTTTTCCCTAGTTACGCCTCTGAGAAGGTCCCAGGTTCAATCCCTGGCATCTACAGGTAGGACTGGGAAAGACTCTTGTCTGAAACCTTGGAAAGCCACTGACAGTCAGTGTCGAGACCCTACTGAGCTAGACAGACCAATGGTCTGCCTTGGTATAAAGCAGCTCCCTGTGTTCTTAACACTGCACACACCAACAGAGGGTCAATTTTGCCAATCTTCCCTTCCTTCTTCAACCCTCTGTGCCTCCCAAAAATATGTTCCTGAGGGTCCCACAGTGCTCAGGGACATATTTTTTAGGCATTGAGGGCTGTTGAGGGAAGGGGAAGATCGGTGAAAATCACCCTTCCCTTTTTGCTCAAACAAAATGTTATTCAGCAAATGTAGCAGTCACCTGGATATCAGCCATTGTCTTCAAATTAAATGGTGCTCTGATGGAGGGAGGGGAGGAGGAGGAGGAGGAGGAGCCCAACAAGGAGTCCAGAGTGGAGTTGAAGGCATCTGCAATGAACACACCAGTGAGTGTGAGGATAAGGTAAATAGTCATGTTTTATTTCGTTGGAAGGAGGCATCACTGATTGATCACAAGGGCTGATGGGCCATCTCTTAGACCAGGCCTGCTCAACCTTGGCCCCCCCTCAAGTGTTTTTAAACTACAAATCCCATAACCCCCAGCCACAGTGGCCAATAGCCAGGGATTATGGGCATTGTAAGCCAACATCTGCAGGAGGGCCGGAGTTGAGCAGCCCTGTCTTAGACACCCTGCACAGCTTCCACGATCTCAGGTCAGCTGTATAAGTCTGCCTCAGATGAACCTGTGGAACTCCTCCCTGTTGAAACACATGCTGTCACTTCCATTGTGGCCTTTCTTGACTACAACTACAAATATTTATATACTGCTTTCTCAGGCAGGTTACCCTCACTCTTTCTCTGAGAGGATTTTTTAGCTGCTGTGGTAGTAGATATGGTTTTATTTGTTCCTGTGTCTGTTTTAGTTGTAAATTAGTTTTTACTAATTTAAAATGTTTTATTAGAGATTGATGTTTTAATTCTTAGGAGAAGGAGGAATGTTTATATAATTCTTTCCAACAAAAAGTTCACAAAGCAGTTTACATAGAAAAAGAAATAAGAATAAAATGATGTCAAAAGAGGAAAGGTAACCTAAAAATGCAATAAACAGTCTGAACTCATCCTTTCTAAGTTAATAAAAGTTTACATTTCATATGGAATTACATCTATAATAAAGAACATGTTGCAAAATGAACACTGACTGCTGTGGGAGTGAGCTGGTTGTGATTGTTGGTCACCTTTAATAGGTATGTGAAGCTACTCATAAAGAAATCTAATACAACATGGAACAGTTCTTGTTTGGACTCAGTGACCTATTAGGTTGTTTTCACCTCTAAAGACTGTGTTACAGGTATATTATGACAGCAGAGCTCAGGGCTTAAAATGTTTATTGCTGCAAGATGTGTGTTAATGAAACTAAGTTGACCTCATGAATTCTGATGCCCTCAATGCCCCTTCCACGTCTCATCAACAACAGTGTGTCAAAGGATCTACAGGCCCCTTTTCTGTGATACAACGGTACAAGGTATCACAACACAACTTCCTTCCTGAAATATATTTCACTCTGATAGACTAAGATGCATATTTTATTGCATTGTTTTCACTAAGACTAAGTTGTGATTACTTTTTATAGAAGCAGTCCTCAGTTAAGCGTGCTTACACCCATTTATTTTGATTTACTTAACTACACCTTCTCATCTGATTGTGCTCATGTTTACTTGAAATAAGTTGCAGAGTTCAGTTTTTGACTGTCTTTCAAGTGAGTGCGAATAGGATTGCTGCTTTACTCTCTTTATGTTAACAGATTGAAACAACATGTCTGTTTTGCTTCAGAAACTTTTCCATATGTAGCTTTGTTGACTATTATGAAGGACAGAGGAAAGGGCACACCTACAATATTATTCATCGCTATGATTTCCTATTGGGAAAATCATAAGACCAATAAAAACAATGCCAAAATAATCTTTATGTTACATGTAATACAATAACCTTCATTAAACTAGGACACTACAGTCCATTATCGAGTTACATATGTAGATCCAATAACTATACTTTGTGGGGGAAAGTTAAAGACCTCCCTCCATATCAAATCCACCAAGGGAAGTTGAGGGATACATAGGAGACTACTGCAAATCTCGAATACTAATCAAACTCCTAAAAACATTGCTGTTCTCTGTACTTATTTATTTATATACCACCTGATATATTTTTGTTCACTCGGGCCTTTTAAATTTGGGTTTTTTAATTCAGCTTTTCAGATTTTATCTGACTTTTAACTAATTTTAAAATGAATTTTTAATCCTGCTTTGTATTGTATTTTGTATGTAATTTTCACATTTTTTGTCTGTTATAATTTAATGTGTTATTTATTATTTTTATTTATTTTATTATTTTATTTTACATATTTTTATACTGTCCAAAACTTACGTCTCTGGGCGGTTTACAACAAGATAAAAACAACATTAAAACATTAGTTAAATACAAAAACCAAGGAATTTAAAACACAACAATTTAATTTTTTTAAATATTATTCTAAAACAACATTAAAAACAATCAAAACAGTCTCAGTTAAAAGCCTGGATGAACAGATATGTCTTTAAAGACTTTTAAAAAATTGTCAGAGATGGGGAGGCTCTTGTTTCACCAGGGAGCGCATTCCAAAGCCTCGGGGCAGCAACAGAGAAGGCCCATCCCCGAATAGCCACCAGACGAGCCGGTGGCAAATGCAGACGGACCTCTCCTGATTATCTCAATGGATGGTGGGGTTCATAACAAAGAAGATGTTCTCTTAAATACCCAGGACCCAAGCTGTTTAGGGCTTTATAGGTTATAACTAACACCTTGTATTATGCCCGGAAACATATTGGCAGCCAGTGTAACTCCTTCAATACAGGAGTAATATGGGCTCTCTGAGATGACCCAGAGACGAGTTATGTGTTTTTATTGCATGTATTAATCCTCTATTGTGAGCCGGCCAGAGAGCAATTTGTTATAGGGAGGCTAACAAATACAGTTTATTATTTATTGTTGTTGTAGTTGTTGTTATTATATTGGCAGGATTCCACCCTAGGGCCATGGGTCAGAGCCAGTCCCAGAACCAAAGCCCAAAGCAAATCCAGATGAACTGGAGCTCCAGAACAAATCCCAGGAACTGAAGACAAAGCAAACCAAGACCAGAACTCCAGGCAGTGTGCCAATACTACCACTCCTATTTAAATACCACTTTTCAACAAAGATCTGCAAGAGGTATAATAATAATATCTAGCTGGCCTGAGCGCAGAACATCTGCACCCCTAGTTTGGCCCAGCCATTTTCTCCCACTTTCCCGCCTGTCAGCCACCTCTGGCTAGCCAGCTGGCCACCTCCTCCTCCAGTCGGCCGGCACAGCTCCACCAGCCGGACATCTTATCCTGCCGGCCCATTCTCTCCTGCTCACCCACCTCCTTCTCCAGTCGGCTGGCACGTCTCCGCCACCTGGCTGCCTCCTTCCACCGGCTTGGCACCACCGGCCAGCTGCCGCCTCCCACCGGTGCGGCTCCACCGCCAGCCTCCTCCTCCTGCCAGCCGCCTCCACTGGCTGGCTGCCTCTGCCCACTGGCATGGCTCCAGCCACTGCCTCGGCCTGTTGTCCTCCTGGTCAAAGCACTGTCTGGGTCCGGCCAGCCACCTCCTGGTGCGCGTGCAGCTCCACCACTCGCCGGAAGTACTTGCTGCCTGCGTCTGTCAGGAACTCTCACGAGTGTTCTGCCACTCTCGCAAGAGGTCCGCCACGCATCCCCACACATCCCCACGGACCAGCACATCTACGAGAAATATATTATTCTTATTATTGTTGTTGTTGTTGTTGTTACTATTATTATTATTATTAACTAATAAGCTGCTTTCAGTTGAACAGAAAGGAAATTGCCCGAACACCAGAGGCACAAAAGACCAGCTGCTGATTGACAAAATGATTTTAGAAAATTGCAAGAGAAGAAAAACAAAACTATGTGTTGCATGGATTGACTACAAGAAGGCCTTCGACTCATTGCCTCATACATGGATACTAAAAGGTTTAGAAACAACTGGTGTCAGCAAAAACATTCAGATATTTATTTAAAAAGCAATGAGCATGTGGAGTACACACTTAACAATCAATGGCGAGACACTTGGACAGGTTAACAAATACGCAGTGATGTAGTGATGCAGATAGTGATGTAGATAGCTATACCTCCCTTGCAGCTCAGGTGGAAGAGGAATGCTGCAAGTCCATCAAACAGTAGGTTAGCATTAGAAGAGGTATTTTCCAAGGGGACTCACTATCCCCTCTGTTGTTTGTAATCTCCATGACTCCACTCTCACAAATACTAAACAAAACAGGCCTCGGATGCCAAACATCTAAAACATCAAGTAAAATAAACCATCTGCTGTACATGGACAATTTGAAGTTGTATGGAAAGTCCCAATCAGAAACCAAATCACTGCTAAACACTGTCTGTATATTCAGTAGCTATATAGCAATGGAGTTTGGACTAGACAAGTGTGCTGCATTAATAATGAACAGAGGGAAAAACAAAAACAGAAGGAATAGAACTGCCCAGTGAAAGCAACATCAAGAACCTGGAAGAGAAAGAACATTACAAATACTTGGGCATTCTCCAGGCGGATAACATCACATACACTGAAGTTAAAAGAAAAATAGGAAGTGAATACATCAGGAGAGTCAGAAAAATCCTCAAGTCCAAACTCAATGGCGGGAACACCATACAAGCCATAAACACCTGGGCTATACCTGTTATCAGATACACTGCAGTAATAATAGACTGGACCCAGGCAGAGCTAGAGACGCTAGATCGTAAGACCAGGAAAATCATGACCATCAATCATGCTCTGCACCCCCGCAGTGATGTAGATAGGCTATACCTCCCTCACAGCTCAGGTGGAAGAGGAATGCTGCATGTCCATCAAACAGTAGAGGAGGAGAAAAGAGGCCTTGAAGAATATATCAAGGACAGTGAAGAAGATGCACTTCAAATGGTCAATAACGAGAAACTATTCAACACCAATGAAAAAAGCAGGTCTACAGGAAAGAACAAGTCAAGAACCGAGCAGAAGAATGGAAAAATAAGCCGCTGCGTGGTCAATATTTGCACAATATAAGTGGAAAATCAAACATCGCCAAGACCTGGCAGTGGCTTAAGAATGGCAACTTGAAGAAAGAAACAGAGGGTTTAATACTGGCTGCACAAGAACAGGCACTAAGAACAAATGCAATAAGAGCAAAAGTAGAAAAGTCAACCACAAACAGCAAGTGCCGCCTTTGTAAAGAAGCAGATGAAACAGTGGACCACCTAATCAGCTGTTGTAAAAAGATCGCACAGACTGACTACAAACAAAGGCATGACAAGGTAGCAGGGATGATACACTGGAACATGTGCAAAAAATACAAGCTACCTGTAGCCAAACATTGGTGGGACCATAAAATTGAAAAAGTGGTAGAAAATGAAGTGCAAAAATATTATGGGACTTTCAACTACAAACAGACAAACACCTGCCACACAATACACCAGATATAACTGTAGTCGAGAAGAAAGAAAAACAAGTCAAAATAATCAACATAGCAATACCAGGGGATAGCAGAATAGAAGAAAAAGAAATAGGAAAAAAAATCACAAAATAAAAAGATCTACAAACTGAAATTGAAAGGCTGTGGCAGAAAAAGACCAAAATAATCCCAGTAGTAATTGGCGCCCTAGGTGCAATTCCAAAACAACTTGAAGAGCACCTCAACACCATAGGGGCCACAGAAATCACCATCAGCCAGTTACAAAAAGCAACTTTACTGGGAACAGCCTATATTCTGCGACGATATCTATAATAACAACAGCAACAACATTGATAATAAAATTCAGCCATCCCAGGTCCTTGGGAAGGACTCAATGTCTGGATAAAACAAACCAGTCAATGACACCTGTCTGTGTCAACAAAAATAATAATAATTAATAATTAATGATATGGTTCCCTGTTCTCATAGGGCTCACAGTCTAAAAAGAAATGCAAGGGATACACCAACAGTCACTGGAGTGATGCTGTGCTGATTAGGGCCAATTGCTCTTCCCCTGCTGCTAAAAACAAGAGAACTACCTACCGCTTTGAAAGGGGCCTCTTTGCCTAGTTAGCAGGGGCCATAGGATGGAGCAGTGACCTCTCTTATATGACCATCAGTGAACAGAATGACAGCAAGATGAAACATGTTCTATAGACACACTGTCTGCCCCATTTAAGTTGGACAAGGGAAATCGAGGACTTGTGAAGCTCAATGAAAGATTTGTCAGTAATTTCGTAGGACCATTTTCCCCTGCAGCTATCAAAGCTCCAATAAGTGAAAACTTCTCTACCAACTTTGATGTGTGTTTAATCAAGATCTATCACAGCTTGTTAAGTACTTCTGACCCCACTGGAACATATCTCAGCAGTGACTGATATTCTCCTCTGATTACCAACTGGCCAAAACAACAAAGCCAAGCTGGGTCACTTTTTTGCTTTTGGGATAGTTGCCAGAAAGCCAAGGCAGCAAGTCCATCTTTGCTCACTGATGTATGTGGAATTTCTGCTGTGCTGTGATGCCTCAGCCCAGACTCACCAAAACAAGTTGGGCTCTGCCATGTGACTCAGGGTTCTGCCCAGATATTGTACCACAATTTATTTATTTATGTTTCAGGTTTTATACTGTTTTTCATAAGGCATCTCAAGGTGGTCTACAAAAGTGAAAATAAAATAAAATTTCATAAAAATGACATTTAAAACTTTGAAACCAGTGAAAAAACCAGTAAAACCCAGTAAAAACCAGTAAAACCCATAAAACACTCCCCAAAAAACCAACCATAAGAAAGACAAACAGAAGCAGAAGAGCTGAAAGACCTGGCAGCCCCTAAGCCCAAAGCCTGAACAAATAAAAAGTTTCTTAGCTGTTTTTTAAAAGCGATCACAGATGTCAAAGAGCAGACATTAACTGGGAGAGCATTCCAGAGCTTGGGGACAATGATAGAGAAGGCTCTGTCCCACATGGACGACAATTTAGCCTCTCTCAATGTCAGCACACAGAGCAAAGGCCCCTCTGAGCAGGCAGAAACCCTAGGGAGCAGGTGGTCCTTCAGGTATCCAGGACCCAAACCATGAAGGTCTTTAAAGGTAATAACCAGCATCTTGAATGGGATCCAGAAACAAATTGGCAGTCAGTGCAGCTCTTTCAAAATAGGTGTAATATGCTTTGAGTGAGCAGTTCGAGAGAGAACCCTGACAGCTGCATTCTGCACAAACTGAAGTTACTGAATATTCTTCAAGGGCAGCCCCATATAAATCATATCGCAACAATCCAGCCAAGATGTGATAAAGGCATGGGTAACGATGGCCAGATCTTCCTTCCTGAGATAGGGACACAGCTGGCTCACTCATCAAAATTGTGCAAAGGCACCCCCCGGTCACTGCCTCCACCTGAGCATCCAAAAGCAGAGCTGGGTCCAGCAACCACTCCCAAGCTGCACAATTGCTCTTTCAACGGAAGTACAACCCCACCTAGAGCTGATTGAATCACCCTATCCTGATTGGCTTTTCTACTGACCATTAGCACCTCCATCTTGCCTTGATTTAACCTCAGTTTCCTAGCCCACATCCAGCCCATCACTGCCTCCAGCCCCCCCCCCGTTCAGTACATCTACCGCTTCCCTAGGATCTGATGTCAGAGAAAGGTAGAGCTGAGTGTCACCTGCATACTGATGACACTTCGGTCCAAACCCCGATGGCCTTTCCCAGTGGTTTCATGCAGATGTTAAACAGCATGAGGGTCAATACTGAGCCTTGCGGGACCCCATAGGCCAAGGAGTCTAGCAGAAGTCCCCCAGCACCACCTTCTGGAACCTCCCCCACAGGAAAGGGCAGGATCCACTCCACTGCACACACACACACACACACACACACACACACACCAATCCCTATACCTGAGAGGCGGTCCAGAAGGATACACTGGTTGATGGTATCAAATGTGCTGCTGAGAGGTCCAGCAGAACCAACAGGGACAATAACAAATGTTTATCTAAACAACTAGCAACTCTTTATGCTCTGATTCCTTAAGGGTTCTATCATGGAGAAATTCCCATTACTTTAGTGAGTAAAAATGAGTCCCTCTCACAGCTGAAAGGAAAGAACAATTCTGATTTATAAACACACAGTCTGAAGAGAGTCTAAAAATACCATAGTTGGGGGAAATAAGAGACTGTTTTAATCTAAGAGTTTTCAGAGGGAAGGGAATGATATTCTGGGAAATGAACTGGTTGTTCATACTTTTGTCAACACAGCCTTTAGTTACTGTCTTGCTGAAATGAGAATAGTCCTGCTTTGACTGGTCCTAATGATGTTTTTGCTAAGGGCAAAGTTTAGTAAGATAGATAAGATACTTGGTCACTTGGGTGAAGCAATCAAACATACACACCAAAGGAACAAATCTATAGACTTTGAACAAGGATTTCCTCTCTCAGCTGCATCTCTCTGCTCCCCTGTGGCAAAACTAAGCTCTGCCATAGCAAGATGACCTTGGGCAAGGAACTTAAACCTCTGTTTTCTACTTTGCAAAGTGAAGGTGCTGTTTCTTCCGATAGTACAATTACAATCCATGCCATATTTCTGTAGAAATACAAAGTGTATGCTTCACTCAGCGTTGTTATTCTGCTTCGTTAAAGTAGCAGGATCGGCAGTGGTACATGGCTAGATGTTTTGGTGATTCCCACCACCACTACCACCACTGCTAGCCTCAGCCTGCCTGCCTGTCTCCCTTCACAGCTCGACTTGGCCATGAACTCACTGCGGCCCTTGTCACTGCCAGTCTTTGCCAGTCATGGTCTACTGACATCATCACCCAATACCATGCACGGGGCGGTGATGTCATTAGATCCCGTTACTGCCAGTTCTTTGCCAGTGGCAGTGAGTCTCCGACTGAGAGGGGCCATGAAGGGAGAGGGGGTAGAAGGTGGGTGGGTAGACAGATGGGCAGCTGCAGAGATGAGTAGTGCATAGCCTCCCCTGCCCTGGCCCCACTGGGTGGCCTGTGTCTTCTGCACATGGTCACCCAAGGATAGATCTGCCCCTTCTCTGCTTTGCTTCTCTAGGGAATATTTAGGGTTACCAACTCTCCAGAATTGGCCTAGATTCTTCAGGAATCAGCATCAGTCTCCAGGAGCTTTTTCTGATGGCGATTTTACCGCGACTTTATTTTGGGAGGGTGGGTGTGGGTTCACACATCGGCCAGATTTACCCCGTAGTCCATACAAAATTTCAGAGAGCACTTAAAGTGACTTCACACACTTGAAGTGACTTCACACACAATTTGGGTTTTCCCCTCTGTATTGGAACCTAGCCTGATTTATATCCAGGGTTTTTAAAAAAATCCTCTTTTTGTGTCAGAGTATCTGTTAATGCCCTGAACTCACGGTAAAGCTCTGTAGCCGGGCCTTCTCTGTGGCGGCTTTACCGCAGGTTTATTGCAAGGCTTTATTGCAAGTTTCCCCCCAAAATGGATGCAAAAAGTTGATTTTTTTACCCCAAATATAAATCAGGCTATACTCTAACATGCAATTAAAAACCCAAATTGTGTGTGAAGTGCTCCCTGATAGGTCACAGGGTCTTGGGGGTACATTTGGCCAATTTGTGAATGTACCCCCTCCATTCCGGAGGAGATGCAAACTAAAAGCCCGGTGGGGAAAGCTCCCAGGTGACTGTTAAAAGCAATCCTGGAGATTAACTACAGTAGCTATTGTTATTTTACTGATTGCCAGTGCTGTTAGCATCCCCACAAGTCTCACAAGCTTAAAAGGGAAGGCTGTGCCTTTTAGGATACTAACTGACAAAAATATATAGGATGAATCACACTTTACAAGCCACAAACTGTTTCACACAGTCTCTTTTTACCAACAAACTTTATGGTAAAAGCTTCTCTGCCGGTGCACCCAAATGTATTATTTATTTATCTGAAACACTTATACCCCACCTTTTAGGACAAATCCACCAAAATGACTAAGAGCAATCAATAAAATAATAGAACAGACACAATCACAATGTAAAACAGTAAAAGCAGAGCAGCAGCCAATCTCAAATTATTTGCCAACATCAACAGTTAAAAGCTTTCTGGAACAGAAGAGTTTTCATTGCCTGCTTAAAAACAGAGAGGGAGGAACCTGATGGATATTTCTGGGGAAGAAGTTCCAAAAATGAGGTGCAGCCATTGAAAAATATCTCCCACCATGAGTGTGTCTCAAACATATATTAGAATTAATGCTTGTGAGCTGATTCTCTCCTCCCACACCCAACATGTGCCATTATTTGTTTTACATTATTCCACACATCCAGGGTGTAGAGAAAAGCGGACAGAAGATGATCTTTTAAAACTGGGAGCTGCTTGCTCAAAATAGCTGATTAGACAAGCATGACGATCCAGGTTGCTTTTGTGCTGAGTTATGGGCGGTGGTGTTGTTTCAGGCTGCCCTGTGCTCAAATATTCTGAACAAGCAACATTTTACATCACAAAAACAACAAAGAAAGAATCTTGCAGCACCTTAAAGAACAGGTTCCTTGTGGCTGAAGCTTTTGCACACGATAACCCACTATGTGAGATGCCTGAAGTGTTATCCACAGTCTGCATATCTAAACACATATGAGTAAAAAAAAAAAGAGGATAAAAGCTGCAAAACAGATGGCCAAAAGGCCATGAAATGCAAAAGGTACAATCTTTGTCATTTCCACGTAAAGCTAAATATATGCATGATAAACACAGTCACCATTCACAACCGCAGTCACTACTACAGATATTGGTACTGTTGTCAATGGTCACTGTGTTCATTATATTGTATACCTCTTAGCTCTGCACAGAAATGCCACAGTCTGTACCTCCATGTTTTTTTGGCGCTACAGTGTAACATTTTTTCTCTATACTCATGTGTCCATCTATCTTTATTTGCCAATTAGGCATGGTGTGGACAAGGATAAATTTCCCCCCTTCTTTCAACTTTAGAACTTGAGTTCACCCAATAAAGTCTATTGGCAATAGAATCAGGCAAAAGGAAGACAAAAATAGGTACCATTTCACACATATAGGAATAGCTTTGTAATGCTGTTGCAAGATGAGATTGTGGCCAGGGCCATCCTTAGAAAGCCCTGGCAGGGTGTGGGGCCCACGGCAAATCAGTCAGTGTGGGGCCCCCTTCCAGTTAATTCTAATAGGGGTTAAAAGAGCGGGGCCTGGGGCGGTCGCCCTGCTTGCCATGCCCTAAGGACAGCCCTGATTATGGCTTCAATGGCTTTAAAAAATGAGCCGACAAATTCAAACGAGGTATGTGGGAGATGACAATGGTAAACCTCTCCTGTATTCTACCAAAGAAAAACCACAGGGCTCTGTGGTCGCCAGGAGTCGACACTGACTCGATGGCACACTTTACCTTTATGTGGTTATGCACCACAACAGCAAAAATAAAGTTCTGAACTATAGCGACACTTGGTGAAGGATATGAACTGCATAATTCCAGAGGCGCTCTTAGTCCTGGACTTCTGGGCCTAAGTCCAGGGCCTCCACAGCCCCGGGGGGGGGCCCCCAAATCCTCTTTTGTCTGTCTTGGGTGGTGTGGTCGCCCAGACAAGCATGATGATGCTTAATTTGCAGGGGCAGCGGGGAGGCCTCCAAAGGCCTTTAGGTCCAGGCTCCAGAATTACTTAGGTGCACCTCTGCATAGTTCACACAATTCAAGTTGGTCTATATAGATTCAGCAAGACTATTCTTATGGTAGGAGTAATACAGTGGTTTAGCATGCAGGAGATTGTCTGAAGCTCCTAATTAATCTGGCGAGTAGGGGGAAAGGAAGATGATGACATAACTATCGCACCGATTACCTGAGTTGCATCATCTTCTGTAATTGCAAGCCCTAGAACATTCTTCCCTGGCTTTTTGCTCTGGGAAAAGGGCCAAGGACACACTGCTCTCCATTCCTCGTCTTGTTTGTTCACTTGTTTCTGTCCCATATATTTCCATTTTAAGTAATATGACACTGAATGTCACATGGGGCAAGCTTTTCTCCCAGAGACAAATTCAGTGCTCATTTAATTAGACACCCATAATTGAGGGCACATGTTTGAAAGTAGTAAATAGTTACTAATTCCAACAATGGCAGAGAGGTTTTCAGAGTTCAATGGCCTGGCCAAATGTTATCACAGTGTAGTAGTAAAGGGGCGGAAAATGAGCCACAGCTGCTTCAATACTGGCAGCCACTCTCTAGCTTTCCACTGATCCCGTTGTGTCTTCGCTGTTCCCCGAAGCCACTTCCTCATACAGAAGATGCTCTAACCCTTTCATCATTTTAGTTTCCCTTTTCAATTTCTTTTTCAGCTCTGCAACAATTCCTTTTGAATCATTCTAATCATTTCCTACCATCTATCTCACTATGTTCTTTTATTCATTGGAGACTAACAATGTAGCCCTTTTTAACTTGACAGGAACTGGTGTATAATATGATCCCTGTGGAATTTGAGCCAGTCCAGTACATTGCTTTTCACCCTCCCTAGTGAATATGCCATTAGAAGAGTGCTAAAGCAGAATGTCTTTATGCATTAGATGGGATGAAGACAGCCTTGCATTTCACTTCATCCCTTGGCCCACATTTGGCTAAAACAATTCCCTAAAGGTTATGTTTTAGAGCACTTTGCCATAGTTTGAAACATAACTAATGTTGCATATTAAGCCAACAGACTTGCACATTGTTCATGGATGAGCCTTCTCAAGAATGGGACAGGCTGGCACAGACTACATTTGTGTCTAATGACTGTTTATATTGGTTGTTATCAGAAGCTAAACAATTAGTCATACCACTAAACAGGGAGCATAGTTTGAATGACAACTGCTAGGTGGATTTCTACAAGGATCTTCTTGCACTGTTACTGGCACTTGCCTTGCCCATGCATGGGTGAGTAGGCATCATCAAGTGAATCACTTAGATACCTGCTTAGATACCAGGGCAATACAGCTTAGAAACACTCTGGGAGGCAGCATGTTAATTACCTGATATTAGCTCATATCAGAGAAGGCCTCTGACATACAAATAGAGATGTGCATGAAACTCATTTCATCACAGGTTTGGAGCCAAACCGGTGCGAAAATGTCTGAATCAGTTCAGCACCATTGGGAGGGGAGCCCTGGGCAGAATCTTTTAAAAGGAGGAGAGCAGTGGCACACCTCCCAAGAACCAGGATGCACATGGCATTGTGCATACGAAGGCGGCATTTGCATGCTCAGCATGGTGTTGCTGACCATCCAAATAGTACCTACACATGCACGGATACCATGTGCATCCTGGCTCCGTGTACGGGGTCTTGGGAGGAGTGCCCCCACAACAGGAAGCTGTATGCAGAGGCAGAGAGCAGGTAAGGACCTGCTTTCCTCTTTTTAAGAGATCCCACTCGCCACTCCCCCCTGCTTGCCCTCCCTCCATCTGGTGGCACCAAACCAGTTTGGATGAGGTCCAAATCAGTTCGTCGCCATTGAGGGGGGAGCAGTGGGCAGGATCTTTTAAAAGGAGGAGAGCAGGTCCTTACCTGCTGTTTACCACCGCATGCAGCTTCCTGCTGCAGTGACACTCCTCCCAAGAACCCGCACATAGCGCCAGGATGCACAGGATGTTTAGCTCTGAACCTGTGCATGAACTGAGATTTGCCTTTAATTCCCCTAATTGTTTTATTGAGAATGTGGATGCACAGACTCTGTGTCTGGCATGTTCAGAAGCAGTCACATGATTGTGCCCCTAGTGCATCTGGGTTTACCCCCAATTACCACTTTACCGCCCCACCCACTGTTAACTGTTTTGCAGGTGCCTAGGAAGAGCTGGATACTGGACACCTGATAAAGGAACCATGTAAGCACCTCCTCACATCAGTCAGGGCCTTCAGGTCTTTCCAGAAGTAGGCTTTCTAATGTGGGGAAGTTATTTCCCCAGGAATTAGAATGGGACGGTGTTTTTTTCTTTCTTTCACATTTTCAGGGGAATGGCATTGGTAATCAAGGGGTGAGGCCCTCAAGATGAAGATGGTTCCATGACCATCTGTATAGATTTAACATTTAAATGTAAATGTTAAATTTAAATATACTTGCATAAATTATCATCACATACATTAAAGTTGACTAGTCAACCCTTCTATAAAGAACATCTTGGGTGCACTGTGTCCATATTCTGTTGCTTCTCACCATGATTATGTGCTAGCGAGATGGTACGCTCCCGGGGGGGCGGGGTGTGCGTGCGTTGGTGGGACAGGCATGCCGATGCATCTCATCTGATGTTGTGGTGGATGGAGCCAGTAGATGGTGTCATCTGAACCAGTCTAGTGAAAATCAACACACACATATATATTATTTCTCATGCATACTTATATACACATACAAATAATTTGTATGTGTGTTGCACCTAAGATGTGAGAAGGGCTTCTGACTTAAATTCAAAATTGCAGTTGCCTCCATTTCTACTTCTGTCACACACCTACATTGGCAGAACAATCTCAGGACCCATCCTGCAAGCAGTGATGTAGTTGCAAATTCAGATTTGCAGGCATTCTTCATGACTACCCCCATGGCCATGCCCACCCCAACCGCCAGGGAAGCTGAGAAGGACCTGTGCTCCGTCCCTGCACATCCCCCCTCCACTACACCCCTGATTGCAAGTAAGCTGACCATTTAGGAAAATATCCTGAGTCACTGACTCTCATATCCTGTTGAGGAAATATACCTCTAATCATTCCTATTAGCAATGACGGTCAGTCACACAGGAACCGGAACAATAATAATGTTTCAATCAACTAAAAATGTTCTAATTCATGACTAAATTGACAGGAAATTTCAGGGAGAAAGTTCTCAGAATTTAGAGAAGGGCATAGGGGAAATCCTGGAATATACTGTGTGCCTAGTTAATGATTCCATTGTGCAGAATCGAGACCATTTTTATTTCCCCTGGGACTTTTATACACAGCAGGCTTTACTGTGAGTTTACTGGGAGGCTTTACTGAAAACTTGAAGTTTTCCCCCAAAACCAACACAAATAGTGGATTTTTTTATCCTGGACATAAATCGGGCTACACTCTAACACACTGTGAAAAACCTGAATTGTGTGTGAACTGCTCCCTGATAATTTGCAGGGACTTCAGGGTAAATCTGGCCATATGTGAATGCAGCACCTCCATTCCAGAGGAGATGTGAGTTAAAGGGCTTTAAAAGCCCCATGTGAAAAACTTCCAGGCTTTTAAAATGTGACTGATTTTAATCCCTGATCAATTGAGAATGATGTTATATGCTTCTGTAGATTGTTTATGATTCTATTGGAATTTTTTATTGTTTTTATTAGACTTGTAAGGCTTCCTGCAACATTTTTGGAATGGCAGAATATACATGCATAAAATAAATGGATAGGTTTACTTCAAAGGTTAATTAATTAGCCCTCTCCAGGGCCAGCTTTGTATTACTTAAGAATTTTTGAACCAGTGATCCCAGGGTATGCCATCCATAAAAAGGACTTCTTGTGTGCTAAGAATTCTAATAGTCTGAACTGCAATCTGGGAACGTAGTGAGTATAATATTGCTGCACATAACCAACCTATGTCTACTTTACTCAAGTACATGCCAAGGCTGTGCTTACACATGTAATTCCAGCAGAATTCATTCATGAGGAAAGCCATACAAGGGTATGAGTTAATTATTATCTAAAATATAAAGCACCCAGGCAACTTAGGATCCAGGCTGAGTTGGTAAAGTTACAATCAAAGCTGCTTATATTTACAGTAAACTTTCTAGCCTACCAGCAAGTTTAAATACTTTTTGAGTCTTCTGCTGTTGTGAAGGAAGAAATGCAAAACTAGTACTAGGATTTTGAAGCACAAAACAAAATAGAAATCATCCACATTATAGTCTTTGTATCCTTTGTAAACCCTTTTTGGTTTTAGCTTCAGAATTCTGACATCTCCTATACAATATGTATTTTGTACAGATGTAAGTTTGCTGTGTACATGCATAATCTGATATCTGGTGTGTAACTTAGCATCCTGAGGAGCTGTTTTTCTTTATTTAAAAGAGCATTCTTTTAAAAAAACATGTTTCTAGACCTTAAGAGTATGGATAAAACTGAAAAGAAGTGGACAATGTCTGGTGAAAACTCCAGAGGAAGAAAACTCCAGAGGAAGAAAACACAGAGCATTCTATTGACTTCAGCCCTAAGTGCTGGCAGGATCTGGTTCCAATGGCTAGAGAGACTACGGGGAAGTGGAAGTATAGAAAATAAGTCAGGAAGGAGACTGTTACTGTAGTTCAGGTAGTAAACCAAGGCCAGTACCACCATTCTATGGCTGAATGGCACAGAAGGGTACAGCAGTGTGGAATAAGCCAGCAAACCAACTGGGGACATTTCCCTGCTACCACTGATGGGAATGGGAGAGAGTTGTACAAGGATGACTTCTTAATACTACATAAATGATGCTACATCTTAAAAGAGAGGAGGACACAAGGGAGCCATTTTTAACAGCATCCCTGTGTCGTGTGTAACATATTATCCTACTCTTAAGATTTGTAAAGCACTTTTTTCATAGGAAATAACTTATCTGGAACTTATCATAATAGTTCTGATATTAAAATCTGAGCTATATTAATCACTCCTTTTTAAAGCTCTTCCTCATTTGCAACGTTTATTCAATTTATTTTTAATGTGATTTAAGCAGAGGAGTTGTTTATTGTCGCTTCAGACATGACAAATATCAAAAAAGATTGTTCTCATGGCCATTAGCTGGGTTGGACAAGCATCCTAGCCAGCTTCTGGAGCTGTTCATGATGCCGATTTCCGGTTGTGTGTAAGTTAAAAGCTATGTCAGAGAAGGAGAAATGATTGTGTGGGAGGCAGGTGCAGGCTCCAATGGCATCTCCTCCTACCTTGTTAATATGCTGGGTAGGACAATGCCAATGGAGTCTGTGCTCACCTCCCACACAGTCACTTTCTCCTCCTCTGACCTAGCTTTTAACTCACACACATCTGAAAATCAGGAATGCACCCAACTCCCAAATCACGATAGCAGGGGTGTAGCTACAATTGAGTGGATGGATTCAAAGAACCTGGGGGGGGCAGCTCCAGCCCTGCCTATTTTATTCATTATCTCTCTCTGGGAGGGAGGGGAAAGCACAAGGGCCTCTGGTGAGGGGGTGAACAAAGGCCCCCTCTCTCCTAGCTACGCCCCTGCAGGGTAGGACACATTTGTCTTATCCAGTTAATGGTCATGAGAACAGCCCTGAAGTCTGATGAAAAACCTTCAGGCTTTTAGATCTAAAATATATGGTCAGCTCATGTAATAATTTTTTGATATCCAAGGTCCCAGTCTAGATGTGAATCAAGATTCTGAAAGCTACGTGAAAAATAGCTGTGGTCCAGGCCCTTCAAAGGAACACAAGGGAAGGAACATAGGAACATAGGAAACCATTGGTCTATCTAGCTCAGTATTGTCTTCACAGACTGGCAGCAGCTTCTCCAAGGTTGCAGGCAGGAATCTCTCTCAGCACTATCTTGGAGAAGCCAGGGAGGGAACTTGAAACCTTCTGCTCTTCCCAGAGCGGCTTCATCCCCTGAGGGGAATATCTTGCAGTGCTCACACATCAAGTCTCCCATTCATATGCAACCAGGGTGTACCCTGCTTAGCTAAGGGGACAAGTCATGCTTGCTACCACAAGACCAGCTCAAGACCAGCTACCACAAGACCATGCACCACTGAAGCCTTGCTTTCTTTTTTCACTGCCACAGTGGGCAGGATCCAGACTAAGCCAGTCATGATTAAGTCTCATTTAAATTAAGTGAGTCGTCATGACTAAATTGGCTCATTTATTTCAGTACTGCTTAGTCATGAGTAATGTGGTCTGGATTCTGCTCAGTGTGTACTTGAAGAAACAAACCTTTTAAAGCTGATCTCTTTGGCAGGGGAAACTGCTGCAACAAAAATGGAAAGCAAAGCTCTAGCTAAATAGGCAGAAGAGACATTTGTTTACAAGTCCCTTCCTTAGCTCTACCTCATGCCATCTGTGCATGTTAACTTTTAAAAGCTAGACTGGCTGACTCTGCATTTTGGAAGCAGCTTATAATATTGACTGCTAGTCTCTTTTTCTGTCAGAGAAGAGGCAGTGAGGCCAAGTGGCTAGAGTGTTGGGTTTGGATGTTAGAAATGCAGGTTCAGTTATAAAGCACCGAGTAAAAAACAAAGTCAAAAACTCTCAAGGTAAATCTGTTGTGATGTTAACTTGGAATAAGCCCACGAATATCCCACTGAGACTCAAAGGACAAGGTGGTAAACCCCTTTGGTCACAGGGGGAGGGCAATTTTAAAAGCAAAAGGGGTGTGTAGGTAAGAGGTGCTAAACCCTCCCCTTCCTGCAGCTTACCTCCCCTGCAGCCTCTCTCCCAATGTCACTTGTTTCCCTGATGGCCTCCAACAGCAGAAGTGACAATGCAGCTAGGAAGAAAGTGTTCTGGGTTTGTACAAGGTCACAGAGAGGTCAGCTGTGCGCTTGAGGGCAAGTTTCCTTTTTGCTAAAAGTCAGGACACTCAAAGTCATCTTAAGTGGTGCAGCAGGGAAATGCTTGACTAACAAGCAGAAGGTTCCCGGTTCGAATTCCCGCTGGTATGTTTCCCAACTATATCAGGCAGCAATGATATAGGAAGGTGCTGAAAGGCATCATCTCACACTGCACGGGAGGAGGCAATGGTAAACCCCTCCTGTATTCTACCAAAGACAACCACAGGGCTCTGTGGGCGCCAGGAGTCGAAATTGACTTGACTCCACACTTTACCTTTACTTTACAGGGCACTCAACCCTTCGCCATCCCTTGCTTTATAGCAGACCCAGGTGCTTCATCGCAAATGGATTTGCCACCATCTCATACATTTGCACTGGAGCTCCTTGGAGAAATGGCAAGATACAGCTTGTGGCTGACAAACAGGCCTATTTCTCTTCACGTTGGGAAGAATTCATAGCTTAGGCGATGTTCTTGATACATTAAGTAACCTGGAAACCTGCCTGACAAACACTTTTTAAAATCAGTTAATGGTTTAAACAGCCAAACAGGCAGACCTCCTACTGTGTGCTTAAAAACTACTGGTGTGAGCAGAAAGCCAAAATGCTCAGGCTGGCTCTGGTGCATTTAATGTGAAACAAATGTAATTAAATTCAATCAATTCATCTTAATTTAAAAAAACTTAATTAAAGGGGTGTTTGATTCACCATCACACAGAGCTTAGGAAACAGGTTTTGGGAGGGATTCCATGTTTCAGCAGGAAGTGATCTCCCTGCCGGCAATAACTGTCACTTTTATTCTGTGTTTCATGTTTATTGCTTTTGTTAATAGAATGAAAGTCCCTAATTGCTGGGATGGGCTTTAATACTGTTTTCTAATGAGAGTTGATTCCATTGGTTGTGAGTCCAAATAATTGATGTAAGCCAAAAAGAATGCACGCTTTACATCACTTTTTGGAAGAAAGTAGTTTCTGCAGTCCTAAAAAAACTGGGTGAGCAGAGGTACTAGAACTCCCTTTGCTTCAGGAAAGGTTTCAATCATCTAATCAGATACAGACCTGGTTCAGGTGCACACCTGAACACAGCCATCTGACAGTCCAACAGGAGTTCAAAATCCAAAATAACCCCCAAATCATGCATCTCCTCAAATAGGGAAGGATGAACTCCATTAATAACTGGATGCCCTTGGTCATCTGAAAATTTCAGTAAGTCATAGTAAAAAAAAAAAAAAAGTGCCACAGCTAGTTATTCTATTGATTTAGCACTGAGAGGAGTCTTTGCACATCAGCCTTATGGAAGACACATTTATCCCGATCCAGTAAGGGAGATCCAAGTATGAGCAATACTGGATCAGGAACTTTATATGTAGATAAGATGCTGAAGTTCATTTGTAGGGCATAGCCACCATTGGATGACTGGGTTCAAAGAACCTTCAAAGAAGGTTCAAAGTGTTGGAAGTTAAGGACTTTGCACTGTCTCTTGTCTCAAAGACAGTGAAGGACAGATTAGTGAGTCAGAGGGCTAGAGGGTCAAGACATTGGTCATCCCTTCTCTACTACTCTGACACTATCCCTTTGGAATGTAGATTGCTAATCTCAGGGACACTTCCTCTCTCTTCTCTTCCTGTTCCTTCTACCTTGCAACATGCAAGCTCCTCTCCCTGCACCATGTGTGCAGAGATGCAGGATCCATCTGCATCCAGCTAGATAGATAGATTAGAGATCCTAACTCCTCACTTTCCTATCCAGAAAGGAGTTCTCTAATAAATGCCATCTATATTAATTTGAAACTCTGAACTGGCTCCAAGTTATTTTACTCTCAGCATACCTAGGTGGCCAGATTTGGCTTTTAAAAAGGCCAAATTCTGGCTTACGGCCCATTTGACCCACAAGTATACCCCTTAGGTTCTGGCAACCCTGGCATACACGCATGCCTAACCAAATTCTGCTGTGTTGTGCCTCTGTGCACTCTGCTATAATGAAAAAGGGATTCTCTTACCAGAGAGAATTCCCAACACAAAGAACCCTGGCACACATACACACACCGCATCTGACATCAGAGGCAGGGGTGCTGGTTTAGCTCCCAAGTGGGGAACACCTCGCAGCCCTGACACGCTCCCCATGTCTGACATCAGAGGCGGGGGGATGGTTTAGCTCCCGAGCGGGGCCCCGCAGCCCCATTTGGGAGTTAAATGGCCAGGCTGCACGGCCCCATTCAGGAGCCTGACCATCCCCCTCGCATCTGATGTCAGACACAGGGGGCGGGGAGAGCAGGGCCCAGGGGCATAACTATAATAGGGCAAGGGGAGACAGTTGTCTGGGGGCCCACTGCCTTGGGGGGCCCCCAGAGGCAAGTCACATGCCGCGCACCTACCCAGGCTTCCTTCAGTTGTATTCATCCTCTGAAATTGATGTGAGTCTTAAGACCTGGAGCTACCAGAACAGCATGTCTTTCTCTAGTACTATTAAATGACTTGCATCGTACACAATTTACATTGGTGGGGGTGCCATTTTAAAATCTTGTCTCTGGGCCCACTCCAACCTTGCTACACCCCTGGCAGGGCCGCTGCTGGCCTGGCTCCGCTGCTGATCATTTGCATGCACATACACAACACAATGCACATATGGAAAGAGTCATCCAATGTGAGCCCCATCTACAGTACACTGTGTCACTGGGAACACACATATTCATCTGTCTTGCAATGCAGATGGGAAAGTGCATCCCCACCTGCCATCGTACGATGTCCATTAGAGAATGGACTGTACTTGTAGCTCAGTGGTAGAGCATTTGCTTCACATGCAGAAGGTCCCAGGTTGAATTCCTGGGAGGGATCCCTCTCTGATACCGTAGAGGGCCATTTCTAGTCAGTGTAGACAAAAACGGAGCTAAACCGGCCAATTGTCCGACCCAATACAAGACAGCGAGCTTCCTCTATCTTGGACCTGGGCATGTGCAACACCTTATTTGGAGGACCTTGTGTTCCCTTGTGAGGGCATCAGTTGATAGCATAGATACTGAAGGCCTATATTCTTGAATTTAAAAATGAGTGTATCTGGAAGAAGCATGAGCAGAAGTGTTGTAATGGAAGATCCATGTGCATTAAAATAGCTTTTGTCTCATATTTATACTGAATCTCACTCAGCCTTACCACTGAGAACTGGTCCTGGGGCAGAGTCCCAGCTCAAGTAAAGGCCTGATTGATTAAATCCCGAAACGATACCTTGGAAGCTTAATCACAGAGGTGGCCAACCCGAGGCTCTCCAGCTGTGGGACTACAATCCCCATCATCCTCATCTGCAAGAAACTGCAGATAGAGATGATGGGAGTTGTAGTCCAACAACAGCTGGAGAGCCTCAAGTTGCCCACTCCTGCTTCATAGGGACCATCCACAAAGTATGACATAAAGCAAGGTAGGAAGGGGAGGTAGCCAAGCTGTAACAAAGAAGGCATGTGACAAGGAGGGAGTTTTAAAGACTTTTAAAAAATGCCATTCAGAAGTGGATGGTCCAACAGACCATTGTTTATCCCAAGAAGAGATCAAATATAGTATGTACTCAGAGAAGCTACTACACCTAATTAAAGCAACAATTAAAATACACTCATGACCTGATGATTGGATTTGTTAAGCTGGACATTGAGAGATGTGAACAGCTGAATCTTCAGCTTGAACGTTTGAAGGTCATTATAACCAAGCCAAATAGCCCATCCAGATTATTTTAAAGTTTGTTCTCCTGTAGCACAACTCTGTGGAATTACACAATGGTGTTTAATATCAGTGTTGCCCTTTGGACCAGACTTCCGGGAAGAAGTCAAGACCTCTATGCCAGGGGTGGGGGGCCGGAAACATCCCACTGGGGGCTGCCTGCCCCACTGAGCATACAACTGAGTGCACACTGAGCACACAACTGCCCCACTGAGCACACAACTGTGAGGGCAGCTGCGACCAGACCGCAGCCAACCCATCCACTGATCTCCTGTCGTGCACAGTGGGGAGGAGATGAGGGCCAAGCAGGCATACCTGCAGCCAGCTTACGGCTGCCTGCTTCCATGGTGGCTAAAGCACTGGGCCCAGGCTGGGCCTGGAGCAGGTGAGCCACTTCCCTGCACCTGCACGATGCAACTCACAAGTAACATGAGCACATAACTTCATGTGTTCGTGGTGCTCATGAATTGCACTGCACAGGCGTGGGGAAACGGTTCGCCTGCTCCATGCATGACCAGGGCTGGGCCCAGTGCCTTAGCTGCTGGTGCCACGGAGGCAGGTGGCCACGGACTGGCTGCAGGCAGGCCCACTTGGCCCTCAACCCGCCCCCCCGCCCATACCCAGCCACACATGACAGGAGATCAGCCCTCAGGAAGGCCACAAGCCTTTAGGTCCAGGCTCCAAAATTACCTAGGTGCCTCTCTGTTTAACATATACAATTAATGTAAACGTGTAGTCCTGCTTTTGATTGAATAGGATACACCTGATCCTTTGTGTACAGGTGTTGTCATAGTGGAACCCATATATTTCTGTTATGAGAAGTGCTTTTAAAATCTTTATATTGCTCATTCTCCCAGTCTCTCTGGGAAATCAGTCAGTATTCACCTATCAAAACGGTGCTACATATGGTGGTACAACGGTGGTTCAAAACGGTGATACATATGCTGGTATCCTCTAGGCTGGATTACTGCAATGCACTCTATGTGGGGTTGCCTTTATAAGTAGTCCGGAAACTACAGTTGTTTCAGAATGCGGCAGCCAGGTTGGTCTCTGGGTCATCTAGGAGAGAACATATTACTTCTGTGTTGAAGGAACTACACTGGCTGCCGATATGTTTCTGGTCAAAATACAAGATGCTGGTTATAACCTATAATAAAGCCCTATACAGCTTAGGCCCTGGATATTTAAGAGAACATCTTCTTCACCATGATCCCCACCGCTTGTTAAGATCATCTGGAGAGGTTCGTCTGCGGTTGCCGCCAACTCGTCTAGCAGCTACTCAGGTGCGGGCCTTCTCAGATGTTGCCCCTGGACTTTGGAATGCGCTCCCAACTTAAATAAGAGCCTCCCCATCTCTGGCAACTTTTTAAAAGGCACTAAAGAAACATTTATTCACCCAGGCTTTTACTTTTAATATTTTTAATATTGGGTTTTAAATGTTTTCAATTATTTTAATTGTTTTAAATGATCTGATGTTTTAAATTATTTTAATTGTAAATCGCCCAGAGACGCAAGTTTGGGGCAGTACAGAAATATTTTAAATAAATAAATAAAATATTTTGTTCACTGGGAAACTGAGGCTGAGAAGCAGGAATGAAAGCAAGTTTTGGGATTGAGCCTGTCACCAATTTAAGTCCTGGGTTGCATTTCAAAAACATAAGACATTTACAGAGACTACCTAACGTGTTCTTCAAATATGTCTCCACTACCCGAATGACTTGAAGAATACAGGCATGAATGCAGACATGATTGCTCCTATGCATCCTCTCCGAAATGCATCAAAATTGGCCCCTTGGTATTCAGAAGAACTATGGAGCTGAAGCAGCAAGGTAGGTGACTGGAGCATAAGTGGAGAAAGACACAACATGAATCTGATAGATTACAGCATAGAGCACATTTGAAGACCTATGCTCAGGCAATACATGCAGCAAAGAAGCTATTCTTTTCTGCCTGTATTGCATCGGCAAGCTCACATCAAGCTGAGCTGAGTAGGGTTGTGAGAGGGCTAATTCATGCCCAGCCTCCTTTGAATCAGAATTTGAAACCATCAATTACTCATTGTGATTTTTAAATGAGGCTGATTTAGACTGAGACTCCACAATTATTGCAGAATCTAATGCAGAAATGTCCAGCAACCTGATCCATTTCAGTTTGTGAATCCTGATGATGAGGATAAGCTGCACGGAATGGTGCAGCCTACCACCTGTTCTCTTGACCCTTTTCAGACATGGCTTATATTATCTGACAGGGGGGTTGTTGTAGAAGGCCTCATTGATATTATAAATGCTTCTCTGAGGGAGGGCAGGATGCCTTCCTGTCTTAAGAAGGCAATTATTAGACCTCTTCTGAAGAAGCCTGCATTGGATCCCTCAGAGTTAAGCAACTATAGGCCTATCTCCAAACTTCTGTAGTTGGGCAAGGTATCTGAGAAGGTGGTGGCCACCCAGCGCCAGACAGTGTTGGAGGAAACTGATTATCTAGACCCATTTCAAACTGGTTTTCAGGCAGGCTATGTGATGGAGACTGCCTTGGTCAGCTTGATGGATGATCTCCAATGGCACTCCAAACATACCCCACAGTCCAACTTGAATTTGAGCTGGTCCAGGGGCGCTCTCTCTCTCTCTCACACACACACACACACACACACACACACACACACACACAATTTTTTAAAACTCACTGCTTCCAGGAGGAGCTGCCACAGCTGCGGCGGGGGGAGGGGTGTCCTGGTAGTTCCCCCTCCCCCCACCAGCCCTGCTGGTCTCCAGTTGTGCTGGCGGTGGCCATTTTGGAGGTCCCTCGCATGCACACTGGCCATCTGTGTTGCCTACATGGCCTAGATGCAGATCGCCAGTGCACATGCGCCACGGCCTCCAAAAGGCATAATCTTCCTAAACGTCTGCCTGGAGGCAATGATGGGCTGGGTGAAGGATAACAAACTGAGACTGAATCCAAATAAGGCAGAGGTATTTATTGTGAGGGGTTGGAACTCGGGAGATGATTTTTATCTGCTAACCCTCTACAGAGAGGGTTAGCAGATAAAAATCATGATGATGATGATGATGATGATGACTTTTATTTGCTGGTTCTGAGTGGGGTCACACGTCCCCAGAAGGAACAGGTTCACAGTCTGGGGTTGCTTCTGGATCCTAACCTCTCCCTGGTTTCCCAGGTTGAGGCTGTGGCCAAAGGCGCCTTCTATCAACTCCAGCTGCATCTGTTTCTCAAGATAAACTACCTCAGAACAGTGGTACATATGCTGGTAACCTCCAGACTGGATTACTGCAATGTGCTCTATGTAGTCCGGAAACTGCAGTTGGTACAGAATATGGCAGCAAGGTTGGTCTCTGGGTCATCTCAAAGAGACCATATTACTCTAATATTAAAACTACACTGGCTCCCAAAAAGATTCCTGGCAAAATACAAGGTGCTGGTTATAACCTATAATAAAGCCCTATACAGCTTAGGCCCTGGGTATTTGAGAGAACATCTTCTTCGCCATGATCCCCATCGCCTATTGAGATCTTCTGGAGAGGTTCGTCTACAGTTGTCACCAGCTCATCTGGTGGCTACATAGGGATGGGCCTTCTCTGTTCCCATCCTGAGACTCTGGAATGTGCTCCCTTCTGAAATAATAGCCTCCCCATCTCTGACAATTTTTAAAAAGTCTTTAACACATTTATTCACCCAAGCTTTTTAACTAGATTTGTGTTTTTTAATTGTTTTAAAGTTTTAATTTCTGTTTTAATTTGTTTTATGTTGATGTAAGCCACCCAGAGATGGAGGTTTGGGGCAGTGTACAAATATAATAAATGAATGGAATGGAATGGAATGGAATGCAATGGAATAATACACTCAGGAAAACTTGTCCTGCCCCAGATGCTGCACATGAAATTTCACACATTCAGATTTGCAAAGCAGAGGTGTAGGTTACTCTGGAATTGGCCACTGATCGAGGGGCTGCTCAAGAAGAACACATGTTAGCTCTATCTATGTATATGTTTCCTTTGATATTTACCTGCATGTTGACTATGTCTTTGTGCAGAACATTTGCTCCTTGAAAACATAGCCCAACTACAGGGTAAAACTGAGGCACAGGGTCAGGATTCTAAATTTGGATTCAACCTGGGGGTTGCGAGGAGAGAAAACAAGCATGAGAGGTTTTGTTGCCTCCATGCACCCACTTGCTACTCCTAGATATTGATCAAATTTCCTTCCCAGATCCCATAGCTAAGCCAATATTCCTGCTGTCTCTTGACATCTCTCTAGGTCTCCAGGCCTTATCATGTCACTATCCTAACTTCCTTCTGCCACTGCCATTTTAAGTGCATTGCATAAGCATGAACATGTCCAAGCCCACATCAAG